>NW_008359442.1:6755182-6771171 GCF_000622305.1 Nannospalax galili | reverse complement strand
TAACTATATCATGAAAGAAAAAGAGCAAATGTCTTTCACTCAATTTTTTTAAAAATATCTTTTAATTTTATGTGTATGAGTGTATTGTCTGCATGTATGCATGAAGAGAACCAAAT
Organism: Nannospalax galili; assembly: GCF_000622305.1. Classification (NCBI taxonomy): domain Eukaryota; kingdom Metazoa; phylum Chordata; class Mammalia; order Rodentia; family Spalacidae; genus Nannospalax; species Nannospalax galili. The sequence continues at coordinate 6,771,055 of NW_008359442.1, read as the reverse complement.
AGTACAAAGAAAAGAGATTGTGCTACATAGAGTTAACTGGATAAGCTGCTTTGGACGGTCCCAAACAAGTTGGAGGAATGCCACAAAGTTTCTTGCGAAAGAAAAAGAGCAAATGTCTTTCACTCAATTTTTTTAAAAATATCTTTTAATTTTATGTGTATGAGTGTATTGTCTGCATGTATGCATGAAGAGAACCAAATAGTACAAAGAAAAGAGATTGTGCTACATAGAGTTAACTGGATAAGCTGCTTTGGACGGTCCCAAACAAGTTGGAGGAATGCCACAAAGTTTCTTGCACACAAAGAGCTGTATGGAGGTGTTAACCAGCACACTGACCGACACAACTACCTTCATTTTGAGGTTGTTATTCCAAAGCCCAGAATGTCCTTTGAAGATAGTCAGTAGCCACAGAAGGACTTTGTACCTAGAAAGTTGCTAGGAAAAGCATTGTGTCCTATGAATCACGTACTGTGCTTCTGCTTCTCATGCTGTAATTGTTTTGCAAGGCCAATAAAAGGAAAAGCAAGAAGGCACTCGGGACTCTCGCCCAGAGGTGCTGAGCCCTCTGCTGTCTTTGAAATAAACATTCCCTTTGTTCCTGGTTACTTTCCGGCCTGAACATCAACATAGGTAAGTGCAATGCCCATGGAGGACAGAAGAGGGAATCAGATCCCCTGGAACTGGAGTTACAGAAGGTTGTTAGCTGTCATGTGGGTGCTGGGAACTAAACCCAGGTCCTCTGCAAGAGCAACCAGTGCTCTCAACCACTGAGCCACCTCTCCAGTCGCTTACTCAGCAATTTTAGCTGTCTATATGTCCTCAGGGAAAACCAGGGTCTTGTGAGTCCCTTCCCCCATAACAACTGTTAATTGTGCTATGTTTTGCCTGCATGTAAGTGTGCCACATGTGTGCAGTGCCCATAGAGACCAGAAGAGGGCACTGGATCCCCCGGAACTGGAATCTTTTCATGTGTGTAGTAATGAGAGGTCTCTAGAGGAACAAAACCATATATATATATATATATATATATATCCTTATGGAGGGACAAGATCAACTGTCCTGTGGTAATCAGGTAATTACAGCTGCTGAGAGTGTTCAAGGGATAGTGGCCATGGGCTATGTCACGTTGGCAGGTCAGTGTTCTGCAACATAGCCAGATCACTTTTAATACTATATTATTCAATGCAGCAGATGTATCTGATTTAATTATAACATAGACAATATTTAGGTATTTCTATTTTCCCTTAAATCATCAATTTTATAACTGACATGGTCATTCTTTTTTTTTTATCTTTGCTATTTTCTCCTTTTAGAAATATCCTGCTTATGGCAGTGCTGAGTAACAAGGTATGCACATTATAAAAATATTTAATTTACGTAGCAGGATGGTCATTAATTCATTTAAATTTTGAGTGAGCAATTGTGTCCGAATGTGTGCTACTGAAGAAACAGCACATTGTCTTGACTCTCACAAAGCTTAAAATCGGTTAGTGAAGTTTTCATTAATCAAATAATAATAAGGAGATATGAAACAATAGGAGTAATTACAGTATACTTGCTACATGATCGCCTGATTCTAAGCATTTCACAATTGTAACCTTACGATGTAGAGTATAATTGTCCTTCAGAAACACAAACGATAAGTAATTTACTTCAAGTTATAGAGCTAGGAATATATAGATGGGGTCAACATTCCTAATCCATTTGTGAAGTTTTTATTACAACAGGTAAATAGGAAATTATAAATCTTTTAAGAGAAAAACATGTGGAATTAAGAGCACAAAGAGAGCACCTTTACTCTGTGTTTTCAAATTACTTATTTGATTTACAAAATGGCTGCATGTTCCCTATATGGAATGCAAAAATGCATAATTCAATCATTTACTTTTGAGCTGTTTTATTTGACTAATACATCCCCAGTAGCTAACACATATTACTTACACTATAGCATCGAACATTTCCAATCATCAATGTTGTTTTATTGGCAATGATTGACTGCCTTCTTGCTTCAACAGATACTTTGGCCTGAGTGATTGATTATTGGTCACCATTTGTGAAGTGGGAGAATTGACACAGTTCATATTAATCAACAATTGTTCTTGCTTTGAGTAATAGTAGGACAGATTGCAACAACAGTCACCGTGAGCACCTCCACAGTCTGGGTGGATGCTCAATTGAGAAAATTCATTTTTTTGGTGATGATTTAATTTAGCCCTCAAATGCTGTCTCCTGGTTGCAGCTCAAGGAAAACGATCTGAAACTTGTATTTCTTTTTTTCCCTACAATTGCAACAGTAAAATTATCTCTTTAGCAGTTCATGGTAAAAAGAAAATAACTAAAGATGTTTCTCATTAACACTAACCTTCAACTGTTCTAAGGCTCAGGTTACAATTTCTGCCAGATGCCACCTATTTATGAGCTGACTTTGATAAACATTGCTGCTGTGTATCCAATGCACTCTTTTCTTTTCTTTTCTTTCTTTCTTTCTTTTTTTTTTTTTTTTTTGTCTTTTTGAGACAGGTTCTCCCTGTAGCCCTAGCTGTCCCGGAACTCACTATGCAGACCAGGTTGGCCTTGAACTCACAGAAATCTGCCTGCTGCTGCCTCCCAAGTGCTGGGACTACAGGCGTGCACCACCATGCCCAGCTCCACTGCACTCTTTAATCTGAGTTCATGTGGGGTTCTACACTGGCCTTGAACAATTTTGTGATTCTTTTCCCTTTCTAAATCACAGCATTAGCATCATAGAAACATATTCTAGGCATACTGTCATTGCTTTATGTTCATTGAAAAGTAATTAGAATACAAGAGGACTTGATCCAGTTTGAGATTAGCCTTGCTATAGGGTTCCATGGATTGGGGAAACAAATCGCTCTAATTTGCCCATTTTTATTTATTTCTTGATATCAATGTTGGTGTCCAAAGAACAACAAAAGGTGTTTACATAAAACTCAGGAAAAATATCACTATTTTTGAAAGGTCAAAACTATAAACTCCACAGAGAGAAAGTCACAATGACAACATTAAATCTTCAAGACTGACAAAGAAAATATATTTAATTCAAGGAGACTGTAAATGAACACTTTAGTAATAGTGGCCCATTACTATGAAAAGGCAAATATTTGGCCCTATGAGGAATCATGTTCTCTCAAATAGGTTACAAACTTTACATCTACTCTGTCTTTGGAAACTATGAACAGAACTTTGTGATTTCAGAATTCACTACAAATTTGCAGGTAAATAGACCAGATGGAACTTGGTCTTCCCCATTTCCATAATTCTATGGTCAGGGGACAACCCAAATTCCAATCTTGTCTTGGCATATTTGGTTGATTTCTGACAGGAAAGCAGCTGGTGTTTGGGGTTGTGTGATGAAGCTCCAATCAACAATTGTGCTAATTGTAGTAAAATATGAAGAAACATCCTGGTTTGGTGACTTTTATTTAACCAGTTCTCCAAAATTTTATATACTTCACTTTGACTTGTAGTACATAACTTTTGTTTTAACTCCAATCATTCAACACCACCAACAAAAAAGTCTGGAGTACTATGAACAGAGGGCTAGAGAGGGACCAGAGGACATTCACACAGATTAATGCCTCTGCAGAATGCAAGCTCATCGGTTACTTACACATCTTGGAGCAAGTTCTAAAGGTCAACAGAGAGTGTGCTCTAACACAAAGCTAACACCTCAGAACAAAGGCCACTTGAGAATATAAGGGTAGGAGATCCAGACAGACACCTCAGCATTACCTCAGTCTGTGGGACAGGTCTGAACTCTGGAATGATACTCAGAACCCGAGCTTGGAGGAAATGAGAAAGATCAATCAGAGATTGAATCTTAGTAGGATCAAACCACAAATGCGGTTGACAGAGGCAATACTTCTCATAACCAGCTGTCAAAAGTGCTATACAACGTGTGCAATGGCACTTCGATGTAAATACTGTGAAAGCTCATTGTTCAATGAAGGATTATCAGGGAAACAAGTGGGTGTTTATGTAGAGATCTTTAAATCGCATAATGCTCTATTTCTGTATACTTGAAGTTATCATTGGTCCTGGGAATTGGATCTGGTGTGATCCACAGATGAAATGTTTAAAAAAAAAAATCACAGCAAGAGAAAGACTTAGAAGCTTGGTAGTCTCATAAAAACCACCAAGAGAAGTGGATTCGCCTCAGGTGCACTCACTTGAAGAGCGGCAGTGTTACTGGCTAAGGTGAAGAGGGGGCATTGAGCCAGAGGAGCAGCCAAGTTTATGACTCCAGATACAGCTGGGGCAGGCACACACCAGAAATATGTGCTCATTTGAGTGCAGCAGGATAAGCATAGGATAATTTGTTCAGCTCCTGTTCAAGACTATTGCTCACTTCTGCAGACAGTGTTTAATTGCTTCAGAAGTACCTAGGGATGCCAGAAAAGCGGGCTTTCTGAGCCATGCCTGAACTACTTCAGAAGAATGAACAGGAAATCGGAGATCATGGTAGTAACCTTTTCCTGAAAACTATAGTCTTTAACCTGTGCTTAATGATTACTTTTGAATTATTGAATTTCACGGGTAGAAATTCAGGAGAATCAGAGGCCCATGACAACGATGTGCCACAAGTATGAAAGAAGGACATTCTCATGAAAACAGCTGTCAGACTGCAGATCTGCAGATGGCTGTACTGTGGAACCACTGCTCCACATCACCTTAGGTAGGTGAGTCGATATAACCAAACGAGAGCTAATTCATATAACAAAGAGCTGTTGTCAGAACTTTTGTTCACTGGAAGCAGAAAGAAAACATTAGGAATTACTCTCTGAGGCTGGAGAGATGGCTCAGTCTTTAGGAACACTGGCTGCTCTTGCAAAGGGCCAGGGTTCGGTTCCCAGCACCCACATGTCAGTGGACAACTGTCTGTAACTCCAGCTCCAGGCATCTGATGCCCTTTTCTGGCCTCTGAGGGCATTGTGTACGTATGGCACATCTGTGTACATGCAGGAAAAACACTCATACATATACAAATAAAAAAAAATTTAAAAAATTCCCACACCAGAATATCTTTTGCAATTTAGTTTATTTTATAATAAATGTGCCATGCCTGAAGGAAAAAGAAAATATAGCAGAAAGTGTAATTGATTGTGGGGGTTTCCTATTGGTTATGCACATTATGAAATCAATAAGACTGATGGACTTGTGTAAAAAGGTGTGAAATACGCTTGCTCTGAATTAATTAGAGTTGAACTGTTGTAATATAAAATACATACAATTATTATTTATATGTTATTTTCAAAATGTAGTCTTTAAATGTTTGTTAAAAAAATTTTAATTATTACCACCTTTTATATTCTAACCATGTGGCATTATTGAAAAGAAAGTTTCACGGGGTAGGGGATATGTATAGAGCAGAATAATTTTTATTTCTTTGGACAATTAAAATTGTTGTTAAATTTAATATAAAGATAACTGCTTTTCTGACATAAAAAGACCATTTAGAAAAGTTTAGAAAGAATTTTCAAAAGAAATAATTTTACACATATGCATAAACATATTTCTGCATTTGGATAGTTTCAATATTTCAATTTTTAAATTTTAAAGCTTAAAATAGGTTTGGAATGATTTCAGGGGAAAAGGAACATTGATATTATGTGGTCTAGGACAAAATAATTATGCTGCAGTGTTTAATCATGTCTAACATTCACGCTAATGTCCTATTTTTAGATCAGTGAACAATTGCGAGTACGTTGCCATTGTTTTATCAGCATTCCACTATAAAATGAGATGAAAGACGTTTTCAAACAGACTGTAGATGATTGAATTTGGCATGACATAGACACTTTGACACTCTACTGCTTTATAAGACTTCTTTTGATAACCCTGCTCCCAGTCACCTAAAATATTTTTTCTTATGCTCTGAAAATAAATTAAATATTCTGAAGGAGGAGGGTGGTGGGTTAAGGCACATGAATTTTGAAAAGAATATCAACTTAAAAACATTAATCCATCAACCTATTGTTGAAAGGTGTTGAGCCTCTCAGGAGATATGCGCTGCTTCTGGAGAACCTAATTTTTTTTTTTTTTTACTTCCAGTAAAATTTCTAATGACATGAAAATTTCCTGATACATCTATATATTTAATTAAAAGGGAAGTTTATTTTAAACAAACACAGATGTTTATGGTTCTACTTGACTGACAACATTTCCCTTTGCCAAACATTATTGTTTGGAGAGTCATTAGAGGTCTGACTTGAAACAGCTCTACATTAAAAGGAGAGAATTACAATTTAGGTTGCAGTAATTAAATCACTTCATAGCAAGTGGGGCTGAACGAGAGTTATAAATGGATCTTCTCAGAAGCTACAGTACAGCTTATAATGAGCTCAGATGTCAGAATACATTGTTCAAATAAGGCATGTTTCCCTGTGAATATGCATTTACATGCTTTTTGAAAAGTGAACCAATTCAGTGTGTTTATGCCAGAATAAATACCTAAAAGCACTAGGATCTGGGGCTGGAGAGATGGCTCAGCAGCTTAGAGCACTTGCTGCTCTTCCAGAGGACCCAAATTTAGTTCCCAACACCCAGGCCTGGAAACTCATAACTGTTTGCAACTCTGGTACCAGGGGCTTCAATGATCCAATGCCTTCTTCTGGCCTCTGCGGGTACCTGTACATATCTGGCAGGCACACACACACACACACACACACACACACACAGACACACACAGACACACACACACATGCACACACACACACACACACTAATAAAAATAAATCCCAAATAAACAACACAACACACAATGAGCTTTAGAAATACTAAAATGTACAAAATTATGCAGGTTTTCTTATTTTAGCAAAATCTTAACAGCATCTAAAGGGAAATAATGTCTTGAGAGTCACAAAGACATGACTATTATGTGTTCAGAACTGACCTCTGAATCTCTTTCTCTCACAGAATGTCATGGGATCAGGAGTCTGGGGCTTCACTTCAGGATATATTGTCTTGAGATAGTGTTCCATTGGTAAATCAATTCTCTGTCATTGACTATGTTACATCCTCACCAGAAATGCAAATTAGTTTATAAAAGAAACTCTAATGTTACACCTTCTGGGTAACATGACCACATGGGCCAATTGTGAGGACTTTTATGATACAGTATAGAAAGAATTCATAATGCTGCAATGATGCTGTGTGCTTTTCTTGGAAAGAAAGATATTTGTCAAGAATATATTTAGCTTATATTACAGAACTTGTAGGAGGATGAAAGGAAGGTACTTTGAGATGAGACAAATGTAGCATAAGCGTAAAGTGCGGTCCTGTTGCCTTTTCAATGGTTTTGAACAAAGGTAACCAATTCTGCTCATTGCACCTGTTTGTTAATCTGTCTGTACTTCTACAGTATTTATAGGCCAAACAAAATTAAAATGGTAATTTTTGCCAGGTATGGTGACTCACACTATAATCTCAGCGCTTGGGAAGCAGAGGCTGGAAGCTTGCCATTGGTTTGAGGCCCTCTGCACTACTTTGTGACTTCTTAGCTACCCTCGGTTGCATAATGAATTCTTGTTTCAAAATGTCAAAACAGGCTGGGCGTGGTGGCACATGCCTTTAGTCCCAACACTTGGGAGGAGGAGGCAGGCAAATCTCTGTGAGTTCAAGATCAGCCTGATCTCCAAAGTCAATCCAGGCCAGCTGCAACTACAGGGAGACCCTGTCTCAGAAGCACAGACACAAAAAAAGTCAAAACAACAAAATACAAACCAAACCAATCAAATAGAAATGACAATTTCCTTTTAGCAGAGAATCAAAATGTCCACATCTTATCTAGGATACTTGAAAAGGTAGGGGTTTGCAAGAATAAGGACATGTGATGGAGACATCTTTGAAGATCCAGAGTCAAAGCAGGTAAGAAAAATTCTGGAAGCGCTCACAAGATAAAACCTGGATTGCTTTTGGTGGACGTCTTTGTGTGTGTGTGTGTGTGTGTGTGTGTGTGTGTGTGTGTGTGTATGTGTTGTATGGATGTCTATGGATAGAACCTGGATTGCTTGTCAGACGTGTGTGTGTGTGTGTGTGTGTGTGTGTGTGTGTGTGTTGTGTGTGTGCTATGAACCTTTGACCCGGGAGTCAAAAGAACAGAAACAGTTATGAAGCATGTGAAGGATTAGGTGAGAATATTTGTGGAACTTCCCTTTACACAATCAAAGTTCAGAGGCTTTCATATCCACATCTCACTGAGTTGCCATGTTGGACCATCTGCATTAAATGCCCAGTCACCCTGAGCCCATGAGCAACAACATGGTCACAGTCTATGAACTTAAAAAGGTGTATTTTCATTGCGATCATTTTTTCTCATCTTTATTGTTCCAACCTAAAAAGGTTGCTTCATCTCTAATGCTCCATGCCCAATATGTGTTCTGATTTATGTATTATCTGAGCATGGCATGTCTCTATCCAGGCAACTTCTCTCTCCTCTAGGCAGCCTGACAGGTGGCAATGTTTCTGGAAATGCAGCACGCTGCACACCCTGCTTCAGGCTGCTTTGCAAGAGAAACCCCAACACTGTTTCCTGTTGTGATGTGTGCTTGCTTCTGTTCTGGTCTATGTACTTTTCTTACTCGTGCTTCACAGAGCACTGAAGGGCTCCTATTTAACCATTGTTCTCCCACTAAAAAGAATATGAACTCATTTGCAAAGGAAGACATTTGAAGGGCTACACAGAGAGAGTTGTCTATTTTTCTTATTCTTTGCATTTGGACACAGGGTCTCACTGTGAATCCCAGGCTTCCTTGGAACTCACAATTTTCCTACTTTTACTTCCTGAATGCTGGGATTACAGGTTTATACCACCATGCTGGGTTTAGATTTTGCCTATTAAACCATTTCATTTTATGCCCATGCTCTATTGTTTTTAAATTACCTTAGGCACCACACTTTCAATTTTTGCATGTTAAAACGTTCAAATCCTATGACAATTACTTCATTGCTTTTATGATCATACTTTCTAATATATTCCTTTCTTGTTAATTAATTTTTGGTACGTGGTCACAAGTGAGAGAATAATGATGCTAGACAGTCTTCTTAAGAGACATCGCGTGTTCATTTTAAAAATAGCACTGACTTTTTAATATAACATGCCACTGAAGTTTCCATTTAATTTTCTATCAATTTATCATATAATCTATGTTTCTTACCTTGATTTATAAGCAGGCATAATTTATTTTCCTTACAATGGAGTTGTTCAGTGCCTTTTCATCTTATGATTAATATGTTTTTATTTATACGAAAGTTATTCATCATGTACTTTTTACATTTAAATATTAAACAAGAAAAAGTTCATATAATTTCACGTAATTTCCTTCCAGCTCAAATGGTAGCAGCTATTCAGCTATGTGGTTAGAATTTATATCTCATTTAATACTCAACACATGAAATACACACCTCTTTTCTTCCTTCCTTCATTTTATACTGAACCTGACTAGCACATCTTAAGGAATGTTCTGGGAATTCTAGTTGTCTACAGCTTTCTGGAAAATCTGAAAATAAGGACTGTGGTAATTATTCTCTTTCATCTTCATATACTTAGAAAATAAGGCTGGGAAGATAGCTTAGTCAGTAAAGTGCTTGCTGGGCAAGGAGGAAGACCTGAGTTTGGAAAAACATAAAGAAAGAAAAGGAAAACTCTAGGAGTGTGGGCACATGTCTGAAACTACAGTACTACGGGGACAGAAACAATGTAGATCTCTGGAGTGCAGTGTGGTGGAGTACAGCCAATCTGGCCAAACTGGTGAGCTCCAGGATCAGTGAGAGATTAGGTCTCAAACAGTAAGGTAGGGAGGAAGACCCTGAACTCTGGCCTCCACTGACATGCATGTGTGCACACACATGAACGCATATATATGCACACACCAGGCACAAATTTAGGATGTCTATATGCTATTAAAATGCATCAAGTAAATTGAAAATTGATGAGAGGGAAGGTACAAGTCTGTGTGTGTGTGTGTGAGAGAGAGAGAGAGAGAGGGAGAGACATAGATTTTTAGGTATTTGATACTATTTCCCTATTAATATGGAGGCATGGTTCAGATGGGAACTAGCTTAGGCATTTTCCATTTAAGAATTAGCACAGTATAAACGTCAAGGAGTCCTATGGAGAAGTGAGTTCATGAGCAAATTCTGTAACTAATTTAGAAGTCATGAGCACTCGCAATATTTTTGGCTTCTCCTGTCTATTCCTCAGTTTTCTGTTTAATTGTCCAGGTTCGTTCTGGAGATAGGAAATACCACTACACTCATCTCTAAGCTTAAGTTCAGATTGTTCTCTGGTTCAGAGATGGAGGCTATGGTTTACAGGTAAGTAAATCAATGCACTGATCACACAACGAATTCAATTCCTGTCTGAAGTAGGTAAAATAAATGTCAATAAATCTTCTTAGGAAAATTGTTAGGATGCTACACTTGTTCTTACGTGCAAATCTGTGAAAACATTGGCCCTGAAGATACTGTGGTTAACTTGTGACTATACATGGGAGTGAGCCTCAGTGTGAGTCTTTATCCCAGATGGCCGCAACGTACAGCCAAAGGAGAAATGAAAGTTAGAAAAAAAAAAGACTGATGATGCATTTATACCTCTGCGTCAGGGTTTAAAATCAGCCCTCCTATCCTAAGATACCGTTAGAGGAGGGAGAAAGTGTCTATTGCTTTCTATTACATTTGATTGGTCTCTATGAGTTTTGCAACTGAAATCTTAACTGATTCCAAGAGAAAAATCATAAAGATTATTATAGAAATCAAATAAAATGTTATGTTTGTTTTTTTCATCCTGTTGAAGTATAAATCGGATTTTATAGTTCAGAGGTTTGTTCCTTAGACTGGACCACAATGTGTAACCCTGGATGCCTGGAACTCACTGTGGAGACTAGACTGATCTGGAACTCACAGAGATCCACATACCCCTGGCACCCAAGTGCTTGGATTAAAGGTGTATACCACCACCACCCACAGCTGTATCTGAGAAGTTTACCAAGTGAAGGTCAAAGTCTGCATCAATCAAATTGTACTCCATGAGGCACTCCTGACAGAGGAAATTAACAGGGTAAACACTAGAGCTAAAGTGTCATGGTAGACAGTGCTGGATAACTTTAGTTGTCAACTTGAGACACCCAGGAGACCTCAGTTGAGGAATTTCCTCCATTGGACTGGCCTGTGGCCATGTCTGTGGGGCATTTTCTTAATTATTAAGTGATGTGGGAGGGCCCAATCCTTTGTGGAAGGTGCCACCCATAGATAGGTGGTCCTGTGTTGAATAAAAAAGCAGGATAAACTGTGTGTGCTGTGGGCGGCAGGGCTACAGAAGTGGAGCTGCCCAAACCAGTAAATAGCTATCCTCCATAGATTTTGCTCCTGCCCCTGCCTCCAGGTTCTAGTCCTGCCCTGAGGACTTCCCTCAGTTACGGATTATGACCTGGGAGTTGTAAGCTGGAACAAACCCTTTCCTCTTCAAATTGTTTTGGTCAGAGTGTTTTGTCACAGCAACAGAGAAGCAAATGATGGGCTTAATCATATGCATCTGGGAGGACCATGGAAGTTTTTCGAGTTTCTACTGGAAAAGTACTTGGAACTTAGTGAGTTTGGAACATGGAAGATAGTGCTGAAAGAGGTATAGATGATTGAGGCATGGCTTGAGAAACTTCAAAGGGAAGCAAAGACTAGATGTTTGTGTGATATATTTTGGGTTAGGAATTTTTGGAAATGAAACTTTTCATGCTGTACTTGGATAACGGATGCCGGTGAGTAGGGGCTGAAAAATCAGCTATTACAAGAGATCATCAGCATCACTGAGTGAAATCTTTTGTGAAGTATTTCCTCAGGGTCAGCACATAGAAGCTGTGGTCCAGAGGGTGCCAAGGCCACACATCAAACATGGCAATGGCAATGGAGTCTCCTGGGTGGTACTGGTGTAGAAGGACTGAAGGTGTTGTAGAGAGAATCTGAGGCTTTGCACCATAAGAGATCAGGAAAGGACATTTAATGAAGGTGCAACCTCACTTGTGGTGAAGACCCCCAGAATTGAAGGTGTCATGGAGAGAATTTGAGGCTTTGCACACTGAGAAGCCATAAAAGGCCATTTGATGAAGGTTCAGCCACTTTCAGAAATGCTGGCATATTAGACACCAGGACCATGGATGACCACCAAGGGCAGTGGTAGGTGTGGAGCGAAGCCAACATGAGCCTATGTGATAAACTGTGTGTGCTGTGGGCGGCAGGGCTACAGAAGTGGAGCTGCCCAAGCACTTTGGAACCGAGAAGATCTTGAGTGGATCTCAGATGTCTGACATTGAGCTACACTGATGGACTTTGGTTTTACTTTGGTTTTCCCTTTTGAAATAAGACACTATGTAACTTGTTTAAGATTTTACAGGAACCCACAGCTAAGAGATTTTTAAAAAAGACTTCCAGTGTTTAAATTTTTTGAATTTTGTTTAAAGACTGTGGAACTTTCAAAGTTGTACTGCTTTATATTGTGATATTAGTATTAACATATTTTGGGGACAGGAAATGGAAATGTTGGTTAATAGTGATGTGTTTATGTGTTAAGTTGACAAGGAGTCAGTTGTGCTGGACAGCTTTAGTGTCAACTTGACACTCCTGGGTAGAGAGAACCTCAACTGAGGTATTTCCTCCTTTGGAATGGTTCGTAGGCATGTCTGTAGGGCATTTTCTTTATTGTTGAGTGATGTGGGAGGGCCTAGCCTGTTGTATGCAGTGCCACCCCTAGGCAGGTGATCCTATGTTGTATAAGAAAGTAGGCTGAGGGGCTAGAGAGATAGTTCAATTATTAAGAGCACTGGTCGCTCTTGCAGAGGACCTGTGTTCAATTCCCAGGACCCACATGGTGGTTAACAACCATCCATAACTCCAATTCCAGGGTATCTGACACCCTCTTCTGACCTCTGAGGGCATTGCATGGCATGGGTGCATCTCCTTACATGCAGGTAGTACACTCATACACATAAAATAAAAATAGTTTGAAAAAAAAGAAAGCAGGCTGAGCACAGGCCAGGGAGCAAGCCAGTTAAACAGCGCTTTTGTAAGCTGAAGGTGAAATAAACCTTTCCTCCCCAAATTGGTTGTAGTCAGTGTTTTTTAACACAACAATAGAAAGTAACTAGGACATAGCCCAGGCAGAGACATTTTATACCGTTAAGGAAAACTCAGAGACTAGATCAAGTTTGAAAGCCCCTTACTAAGTGTTTATTTTTCCCTGAAACCAAACAGGCTTTGGCATAGCAATGCTAAAGGCTATTTGTACTGCTCTTTTTAATTCTAGAACTATGTTTTTATTTATAATCACCTTAAGAAGAGTGGCAATGGTAGCTGAACCCCCTCCAAGTTTATGATGTTGTTTAACTTCTAGCAATCAATGTACTGCTTTTCTTTACTCAGTCAGGTAAGCACGAGTGCTCACTTTCTTTACATAATCTAGACATGCTTGAAAAAGTACATTTCTCTAACCAGTATTTTATTAATTAAGCCAAATCAGGCATTCACACTTATCCAGTGATTGTTTCTCTTAAAATTCTATTAAATTTCTCAAAATTCTGTTAAAAATTAGACTTGGATTGGAAGTTCCCAATAATCACCAAAGAGGCCAAATGTGCCATCCATTACTGACTTGCTTCTCGAAGACACTTGTTACGGTAAAGTCAAAGGCTGATGTAGGCCAGTGGCATCGGGCCTCAGTGTTAGGTGAATCACTACCTAATACTCATCATTGTTACTAACACAGCCATCATTGGTCATCACTACTTTCCTAGACAATGATTATTATCTTGAAAAATTTCTCTAGAAACACACTCAGCTCATCGACAATTTCTAATACTATAAGAATCATCTCGGAATTAGACTCTATCTGAAGGAATTTTAGGCAAACAGGAGATTTGCAAAGATAATACAGTGGGTTTCCACAGATGTTTCTACTAACACCACCGACTATGATAAATGGTCTAAATAATTTTGGCATCAATATTTAAAGCCTATAAATCTAATCACTAATTTTTGTAAATCTACCCCTATTTAACATTTCTGTTCTTTACATATGCAAATTAATTGTCTAAATAGTGCAGTAGCCTAAAGCAAAAACAACACTAAAGCAAGTAATTATTTCCTGGCACGTTATTATAAGCAACTGGACTTTCTTTATAAGTCTTAATAAATATGGATAAGTAATCTAAAGGAAAAAAAAAGTTAAAGCAAAAAAGAGAGCTTATTTAGCAACAACCTGCAGATATTTGAAAAATTAATGGTTTACTCTGTTGCTGGAAGAAGAAGTATGTGTCAGGGGAACAACTATAGAGAAAGAGCCTTGAATAAGCTTAATATTGTCTTCACCCAGTTGTTAACTTGTGGAACATATTGTCAAGGAAAATTTCCAAATCTATTTTTATGACTTCTTTAATAGGAGACATTTTTTTCTGGCTCTAAAATGCATGTTTGCTAGAAAATGAAAATAAATCTAAAGATTATTTTTGCTTCCTCGTAATTAAAAATTCTTTTGAGTTGTTGTCATTGTGTTGAACACTAAGACCAAGGACCACCCTCCATAGTTGAAATTGTTATACTAAATTATAGTTTGTTTTCATGATTCTCCTGCATGGGCCTTCCATTACCAGGACTGGGTATTGCATATTGATCTGTTTCACTGCCCCAAAACTGGTTTGCTAACAGTAGTCACAGCAATTGTTTTCTGGACATCTGTCTGTGAGTAATTGGCTTGAAATGACTAACTCACTTCACAAACTGCCACAAGAGCTCTTTGATTCTGCTACTTTTCACTCCACATGGACTTGGGCCAAGCGCAGTCTCTCTGTTCAGCTCTCACAGGTTACAGTGTCCAAACGCTTTGCTCTGCAGATCCATCAAAACTGAAGGTTAGCCCTTATCTTTCATCAGTTCTTGGGATACTTCTTCAGTGCAAAATTGGATGGCCTGTGGCGTTTATGACAGAAACACTATAAGAGAGTAAAGCTGTGAGGTTTACATAATTATGGATAAGGTATACTCAGTTTTCTCTCTGGTCCCCACGAGCTCTGTGGTGCGCCAAGTATATACATCTAGATATGACCTGACAGCATGGGGCTGCACTTATACTACTTTCCATTAGCATGTTTCTGATCCTGACTTCATAGTTTTTTAAAAACTGTACTTTTAAATTTTATTTCTAGGTAACAAAAATATCAGAGAAGCAATTGCCCTGATTTGTGCAAATCTCCAGACTCATTTTATAAACCAAGTATCTGGAATAAGTGTCTCAGTTCCCAGTGTCTTTCCTGAATATTATCCTGATTCCTAGATAAAAGTACCTTTTAAAACAGGGTATACTTTGAACTGCCTTTATTAATCCATAAGGAAATGTGGGTTGATTTCCTGAGTTTCAAGATCTTGCATTCTTTTGCTGACAAGATCTATTTTGTTTTCAAGAATGCAACAAGTAAACACAACTGAGGTTGAAGAGCAAAACTAATACAAACAAGCCAATTTTATTAAAGATTCAAACATACTGAATATTTTATATTTAATGGAAAAATAAAAAAACTGGACATAATTGCTAATGCAAGAATTTATGTAGAAAGTTATTAGATCAACTTGTGGGAAGATTTGGCCTAAAAAGCCAAAATAAAAATTTACACAAAAGTAAATGCTCAAGACTCTGAGGAGAATTTTTAAATTCAAGGTGCATAGAAAATATCTGAGGGGCATGTTAAAACTCCGATTTCTTTGCACCTGACTCCTATATGTGATGGAATATGACCTTACTAGGCAGGCGGTATTAGGGCTAATCAAAGAAATAAAACTAATTTAATCAGTGAAATGCTACTTTAGTCTCGCAAA
>NW_008359442.1:6749651-6755170 GCF_000622305.1 Nannospalax galili | reverse complement strand
ATTTGTTTTTGGAGCATAAATTTATTTAAACTTTTTGAGGGGCAATTTAACACTATTTACAAAAATATTGCATATCCGAATTGTTAATTTAAAAATTCTGCTGTACTGCAACACATTTAGTCTAAATCTGTATACAAAACATATACACAAGGACCAATATTTTTCCACCTTTATATTATAGCATAAATTTATAGTTTAATGTCTTATATGTGTTAAATAAACAGTGACATCTATGAAATAATTAATAATCCATAAAATAGTTGACTAGACTTTTTAGAATTTCATTGAATTTTTGTGTATTTCATACATAAAAGCATCTTTCTACCCCCTCCCCACTTCCCCTTTGGCACCCTCCTAAACGCCCCTCCACTGGAGTTCATACATTCTGTCATTTGTATTAAGGCCTATTGTATAAAGTTAGTGTCGGGAAATGTCTCTCAGTGCAAGTTCATTTGAGTGCAAGCCCTTTGAGAAGATCGGCTCTTCCTCACCCAGCAGTAATCAGCTACCAATAATTCTTTGACTAAGATTGGGACTTGCTGTTCATTTCCACAGTTCTGTGCTGGGTTTTTGTCTGCCTAAGTTTGCATGGGTCTTGTGCGTGCTGGTATCATTGGTGTAGGTTTGTATGTGGAGGGTCCCAGGTACCTGTAGGACTATTTTCTGGTTCTTACAGTCTTTCTGCCCCCTCTTCTGCAATGGTCTGTAAGCCCTGGGTGGGTGGACCTCAATATAAGAGTCATGTCCAAAGACCCACATTCTGCTAACTCTTATTCTCTGCTTCTTGGCCGTTTGTGGACTTTTGTGTTCCTGCACCTCAGTTGCATGAGGAAGCTCATTGACGAGAATTGAAAGATGCATCAGTGTTCTCTTCATCCCTTGTTCCATGTTCTGTAAGTCTTAGGTGTAGAGGTTGCATCCTAGATGTGCCACTTAGGTTTGGGCAACTCACAGAGAATCTCTGTGTGTGACCAGTGGTGAAACTCTGTAATAATCTCTGTCTCTTGAAAAAGAAGCCACTTTGATGGGTGGTGACTGGGATACGTGTCTGTAAACTTAAGGATCCATATTTTGCACATAGTAAAATATTACATTAGTCTAGGGATATGAGAGTCTTGGGGTTTTTTCTAAGATCTCCAGCTGTGTGTATTTGGCTGGGTTTACAGTACTAGACATGAGTTTCCTCCCACTGAGTAGGCTTTAAGTCTATTTAGGTAGCTGTTGATTAATCCCAAGAAAAAAGTGCCGTTATTGCACCAATGTCATTTGTTGTGGTTTTTAGGCGTTGAAGCTGGGGTTGGACTATTGATTTCATTCTCCCTTACCAGCTTGTGTGGTGCTCTCCAAAGCTATGAGAGCTACCCTTCAGGAGAGGTGGCTTCCAGGTCAGTTCCGGCTCCATTGCTCCAAATCCTGAGTCCAAAGTATGTCCTGTTTTCGCAATAGGGTCTTACCATCAAGCTCTCCAAGGCAATCAAGAACTGTGGCAATAGCCTGTGCAATTTTGGGAGTCTCTTGGACTACCCTGGGCAATAACTCAAAGGAAGGTTTGTCCCGTCTGGAACTGCTTCTTATTATGTAGTCTTCAGCTATACTCATGGACTCATGTAGAGATATTGTATGTGTGATTTCCAGTACGTTTTTGGACTAACATGCTAGGTACTCTTTCTGTCTCCCTCTTCCCCTGTCCCATCCTCCCTCCTGCCCTTCCCATTTAAAATACCCCCATTTTCCCCACTTCTCTCTGGATAATTTTTGTATACTATGGTCCCACTCCCTTTGAGCTCCTTTTTCTACCTTGTTTCCTTGCTTCTTTGTATAGCCCTTTTCTCTTTCTCCCATTTAACTACCCCCCTTACACATTTCTCCCTTAGTAACACCTGTCTCCCACTATTCTTTTCTCTCAGGTCCCTTCTTTCCCTTCCCCTCCTTGGTTTCCTTCCATTTTCCTGGTTCCTGCAGTTACATCAGGATATACGTTCATAAGGATTTGGTGCTAGAATCCACAAATGAGGGAGAACATATGTCTTCTGTTTTTCTGAGTCCGTGTTATTTCACTTAGTGTAGCAGTTTCTAGATCCATCCATTTACCTGCAAATTTTATGATTTCATCTTTCTTTACTCCTGAGTAGAACTCCACTTTGAAAATGTATCACATTTTCATTAACCACTCATCAGTTGAGGGGCACTTAGGTTGCTTCCATCTCTTAGATATGTGAAAAGCAGTGACAAACATGGTTGTACAAGTGTCTCTGCAATAGGATGAGACTTTTGGGTATATACGAAAGGCTGGTTTAACTACAACCAGGTCATATGGTAGGTTCATTTTTAGTTTTTAAACGTTCTCCACACTGTTTTCCATAGGTGTTACACAAGTTTGCAATCCTACCAGCAGTGGATGAGTGCTCCCCTTTCTCCACATCCTTGCCAGCATTTGGTATCATTTGTTCTCTTGATCTTAGCCAGTCTGATTGGGGTAAGGTGAAAAATCTTAAGGTGGTTTTAATTTGAATTTCCTAATTTCTAACAGTGTTGAACACTTTTTAAAGATGTTTCTTAGCCATCTTTAGTTCTTCCTTGAGAATTCTCTGCTTAGACCTTTATCCCATGTTTTAATTGGGTCATCTGTTTTCTTGATTCTTTGTTTTTCCAGTTCTTTATATACTCTGAATGTTAAACTTCTGTCAGATGTGTTATTGGTGGAGATTTTTCCCCCCAGCTCTGTGGGGTTTTTTTTTTTCCACTTTCCTGATTGTTTCTTTTGCTGTACAAAACCTTTTTAGTTTAATGAGTTCCCACTTGTTGATTGCTAACCTTAATTCTTGAACAGCTGGTGTCTGATTTAAAAAGTCCTTTTCTATACTTATACCTTGTAGGTTACTGCCAATGTTTTCTTCTAATAGTTTTAGAGTTTTCAGTTTCACACTGAGGTCTTTGATTTATTTGGAGTTGACTTTTGTGCAAGGTGAAAGATCGGGTCCTGGTTTAATTTTTCTACAAGTGGAGATCCAATTTTGCCAACAGCATTTGTTTGCATTCTTTGTCTAATTTTGTGTTTACATGATTATGTCTTCATTTAGTTTCTTTCTCTTTCCCCTGAGGTAAGGCTGTTCCTTTCTCTGTTCTTTTTATTGCTTCAAGTATTCCTTGAAAGCCTGGTTTTGTGGACATGTGTTCTTTCAGGCTATTCATGTCGTGAAAGATTTTTCTTTCCCCTTCAACTATAATAGACATTTTTGCTGGGTAAAGTATTTTGGGTTGGCATCTATGGTCATTTAGAACTGGAAATATTTTGGTCCAGGCTCTTCTGACTTTCATATATTGTATTGGTAAGTCAGCTGTAATTCTGAAGAGTTTTCTTTTTATATGTGATTTGTAGTTTTTCTTTTGCAGCTTTCAGTATTCTGTCTTTGCTCTGTACATTTAGTGTCTTTATTATGATATGCCATGGGAAGTTTTTTTTTTTTTTCCTGGTCCTGTCTGTTTGGTGTTCTATGTGCTTCCTGTATTTGTATGGGGATGTCTTTCCTTAATTTTGGGAAATTCTTTTCTACAATCCTGTTTAAGATCTGGTCAATACCATTAGCCTGAAATTCTTCTTCTTCCTGCATGCCTATGACATATACATTTGGTCTTTCCATGGTCCCCCATCTCTTGCATAATCCATTCCTGTGTCTTTTTTTGGTATTTTTTATAATCTTTGCTTGAGTGGTCCAATTCTTCAACTTTATCCTCCAGTGTTGTTATTCTGTTTTCCATTTCATTCATTCTCTCAGTGAGGCTTTCTCCTGTTGTTTCAAACTGGCTTATTGAGATTTTTACTTCCTTTTCCATTTCAACCTGAGTTTTCTTCATGTTTCCATCTCTTTTGTGAATTCAGTCAGAAGTTTATCTCTATCTTCTTTTAGTTCTTTTATTTGTTTGTTTGTGTGTTCCTTAAATTCATTGAACTCCTTGATCATGTTTATGACTGTTCTTTTAAATTCTTTGTCCTTGGTTATCTCTAGGGGATTTTCCTTGCAGAACTTTTCTGCAAGGATGGTGAAGTTTGGTGGGAGCATGCCGCTTTGGTTTTCTATATTTTTATTTTTCTATTGTGATTTTGACGTGTGGATTTTTGTTGTTGTTTGTCATTCTGATATGAAACTTAACTCTTGTTTTGTTGAGTTGAAGTTTGTTTCTCTGTGCGTTATTGGTGTGCCTTGGTTGTTTTCTTATTGGGTATGTAATGCTGGTTGGTCTACGTTTCAGGTTCTCTCAGATTTTATTTTGGAGGGAACTGATGACTTCAGATCAGCTACTCAAGAGTTCCCACAGAGGTCCAAGTCAGGCTCCAGTAGGACTTCCTTCTAACATTTGGACCCCTACTAGCAGGTACTCACAGCTCAATTTGGGAAGTTGGCTAAGGGAAGGCCCAATTTTGGCAATCTCAGGTAGTCTGTTAAGGTCTCAGCCCCTTCTGTAGGCAGAGAGGTATAATACTGTGGCTATGGGAGGGACCTCACGTAATTCTAGTTAGGGGAAGGGTACGACGATTTGGGGAAGCTCACCATCACATGGAGACTGAATCCAGATGCTCTTAGGAAATCTGCTGAGGTCTCAGCCCCTATACCAAGCAGAGGCCAGATCAGGCACTCTCAGTCCATCTGCTAAGGTCTCAGCTGATAGCTTAGACTTAACATGGAAAGATACTTATTATACTGACAACCACCAAGGGTAAAAATATGCATTTGTTTAGGCCCCTGATGCCATTCATGGATATACAGATAATTGATACATTGTGTATATATTTCTGTGTATCAGATTACTTATGTAATAGGGTTTTACCTTCAAGTATGGAAGACAATCAAGGTCTGTGTCAATAGCCTGCATTATTTTGGGAGTGTCTTGGACTACTCTGACCAACACCTCAAAGGGAGTTTTCTCCTGCCTGGAACTGTGTTTTTTGTATAGCCTTCAGCTGTACACATACACCCATATATTTACTGTATGTGTATTTTACATGGAACTAATACATTTTCCTTCAGTTTTTTCATACCATCTAAGCATTGTTTATCTTCTTTCTCTCTCCCCCTGCATAGCCTTCCTACTCCCTCCTCAGTGAAATTACCCCCCTTTTGCCATTGCCCCCTTAACACCTGTCTCCCACTATCCCCCTCTCTCCCACTCCTTCTTCCTCTTTATCCTCATGGTTCCTTTCCTTTATGCTGGTTCATGAGGTTACATCAGGATATATATGCAGACATCTA
Source organism: Nannospalax galili (assembly GCF_000622305.1). NCBI lineage: Eukaryota > Metazoa > Chordata > Mammalia > Rodentia > Spalacidae > Nannospalax > Nannospalax galili. The sequence continues at coordinate 6,749,921 of NW_008359442.1, read as the reverse complement.
GGGGTTTTGTGTTAAGATGCACAAGTGAGAGAAAACATTCATCGCTTATTTTCCTGAGTCTGTGTTACTTCACTTAATACAACAGTCTGTAGTTCTACCCATTTACCCACAAATTTCATGACTTTGTTTGTCGTTCCCGCTGAGTAAAACTCCACTGTGTAAATGTACCACATTTTCTTTTTTTTTAATTTTTTTAATTTTTTTATTTTTTTCAGTTTGGTTTTTCCTCAGAGATTCTGTCCTTTCATTGAACTGCAGTTCCTTTAAATA
>NW_008359442.1:6748336-6748730 GCF_000622305.1 Nannospalax galili | reverse complement strand
AGAAGTAAAGATGGCTATGAAACATCTTAAAAGATGTTCAACATCCCTAATAATTAGGGAAATGCAAATTAAAACCACTTTAAGATTCTACCTTACCCCAGTCAGCCTGGCTAAGATCAAGAAAACAAATTATACCAAATGTTGGAGAGGATGTGGGGAAAGGGGAACACTTATCCACTGCTGGTGAGGCTGTAAACTGGTTCAACCACTATGGAAAGCATTGTGGAGAACTCTTAAAAAACTAAAAATGAGCCTACAATTTGACCCAGTTATACCGCTCCTTGGCATATACCCAAAGAAATCATCCTATCGCAGAGACACTTATACATCCATGTTTGTTGCTGCTCTCTTCACAATAGCTAAGAGATGGAAGCAACATAAGTGTCCCTCAATT
>NW_008359442.1:6737424-6747606 GCF_000622305.1 Nannospalax galili | reverse complement strand
TTTAACAGACATACTTTGAGGCCTATAATAATTTGTTCAGAAGGACATAAAGACACTTTTTGCTCCTTGCCCTCCTAGGTAGACTAGTTCCAGGGGACTATGAGCATCTCACAAAATGTCTTATAATGTTTGTGGGTCACCTGTCCTCTTGATCAAGGAGGCCGAGGAGACCCCACCAGACGGACTTGAACAAGTGTCCAGTCTATAAAGAGGAGGGTCTACACTGAGGTATCATTTCCTCCATGCTTCCAGGCGAAGCCAACCATGGTCGAGCAGGACCTTTGACTTTTCTTCACATAGGTGTAACTGGTAAAAGAAAGAAGCCAGGGGCTCTTCCCAAGCCCATGTGACCCCTGAGGAACAGATCCTTAAACGACCTAAAGAGTAAAAATAAATCAGTTTATCTGGACCAACTATGTGGCCTTAAACACCCGAAAGGAAAGTATAAACCAAAGATTAAAGGGGCCAATATAATTTCATAAGAGACCATATGTATAGCTAAAGGCTACATAGCAAGCAACAATGCCAGACAGGCGATACCTCTTTCTCAGTTGTTGGCCAGGGTGGACAAAGGGATTCCAAGATAGTATCCCAGAATAGAACTGAGAAATTAAACAGCAGACCCCAATCTTATCCAAAGGAATATTGACAACTGAGTACCGCTAGGTGAGGAACAGCTGACCCTCTTAAAATAAAGACTTCTAGATAGGCTGACTAGATTCACCAGAAGGGCGAGTAGTGGGGAATGGCTGGGGGTGCTGACAACACATTTTCTTTATCAATGGACCACTGAGGGATATTTAGGTTGTTTTCATTTCTTACCTATTGTGAAAAGAGCAGCAACAAACATGGCTGCACACGTATCTCTGCAGTAGGATGAGTTCTTTGGATATATGCCAAGAAGGGGTATAGCTGGATCATATGGTAGGTTCATTTTTATTTTTTTAAGAGTTCTCTACACTGCTTTCCACAGGGATTGCACCAGTTTGTTATCCCACTAACAGTGGACATGTGGAACCCTTTCTCTGCCATCAACACCATTGTTTCGTGTCATTCTGACTTGGGTTAGATGAAATCTTAGAGTAGTTTTGATTTGCACTTCCCTAATTATTAAGACTGTTGTTTCTTAGCCATTGTAATTTCTTCTTTACAGAGCTCCACATGTGCACCTTGGCAAGGGTGCATGTGCGAGTGCACCCCTCCCTGCACACACACCCACTAAATTAAAATGTTTAAAAATTTTTAAAAGAGGAAATCTTAATTGGAAAGAAAATAAATTACATCATTAATATTTTATATTTATTACAATATAATGATAATTTAAAAATATATTGGATTACAGATATAGCATAATGTTGTTCTTACCTTCTTTGCAAAGGTTGCTATCATGAAATGTTTAAATTACATGCATGGTTTAAATTATATGACTATTGGAATATAGTTGCTTAGATATTTTCTAAGGACAGAAACAGAATTTCAATCTTCCTAAGAGACTTGCAAAGAAAAATGTCATGGTCATTTTGGAAGAGTGCATGCTCTCTGAGAGTCAGCAGACTGTTAACTATGAGTGAAAACCATGTAGCAGGGCGGAGACAGTAGTGTCTTCCACACAGAATTTCTTTCTAAACATAGGACATACTTATCACTTGTATTTCTGAACTTTTATATATGAAGTAGTGAATTCCCTTTGTTCTGAAATTCTTTAAAAGTTTCTTTTGTATAGAGAAAGTCCTGGAGCAGCAAAGGACAGGTAAGCATGCCCTCTGCATTGTAAAAATCAAGTTTTCTAAGCTTCGAGTTTATTAGCTACTGTTCAGTCAATTGCATGCCCGTGTGCTATCTGGTCTTCTTCACTTGATTCTATAGTATTTAGGACTCTGGGAATCTGTTTAAAATAGTGACATAGTAGCTAATGGTGTTGCTATAAATAATACACCATCCTTTCTTTCTGATCCAAATGTTTCTTCTCTGCTAATAACATCTATGAAAGTGAAGCAGGTCTTGTTAACTTGCAAGTCGGGTAAGCTCAGACTATACACAATTCTTCATAAATGTTTCCTGAATTTGTCTGTTGTCTATTATGTGACTTCAGCAGAAATATATATACTACCTGTTAATAATGCAAATGTGTTAAGTACAGGCTTAAAAGCCAGGCGTTTCTAATACACTTATCTACCTTATGACATACACAAATTACTTCATTTATTTTTGCTCTATTTTTCTCTTATCTAGAATAAATTCTACCTCAGAAATTTATCATACGGTTTGCAGAGAAATTTGTTTAAAAGCTAAGTAGAGTGTCAGGACTATGTTTTTCCCTCAATAAATGTTATCACTGCCAATTAGAAGAGGAATTATAGCTAAATGCAATAAACACAAAATTGCATTGAGCAAATCTGACAGCAATTTGTTTCATAGGTTTAATCACACATCACTGGCATAGTGCAAGGACCCCTATTTTGAATGGATGGAGTGACATGATAGCTTCTTAGGGTGACATGTGGCCCTGTTTTTTATTTATGTTTATGTTACTTGTCTGTTCCTCTTAAAAGGAACAGACATTGTTTCCATTAAAGCCATGACCTTATTTATCACAACTGCTCTGTAGCCTGGATCTGACAAAGTGTTAGTTCACTGGGGTTAAGTTCCTTGCTTTGTCTCTTTAGACCATGTCACTGTCTTTATAGCATGCCTCATGATTTTCAGTGGACAGCCCGATCATCAAGCAAAAGGAATTGAGGTTAACAGTTCTCAAGTCTGAGGCCATTCTGTTGCTGTTTATTGATATAGCTGGGTACATCAGAGGCTAAAATCTCCCTTATAATTCTTGTTTTGGTTACTCTTGTTTTCCATTTCTCCAGATACTCCTTTAATAGAATCTGAAGCTTTCTTTCCACTATAATGCTCTCTTTACAGGAGTCTGTTTAAGGTGGCAGTAAGGCACATATAGAGAAGGAAAGTGTGCTAAAGTTCTGTGAGCAGAACTTAGGTTTTTAGACAATTTCATTATCCCTTTTCCCAACTTAGTTGTGTTCAGAAGGATGGATGGACTAGTAGCTGGATACTTGCCTTCTTCCTGGTCACTTAAGATCTGGAAAAACAAAATTCATTAGGCTTTAACCAAGTAGTTTCCATTGAATCAGGCTCTTTAATTTTTAAGGAAGTAAATGCTCTGATAATGTTTAAAAATATCCAATTTCTTTCCTTATTGGAAGGACATGGAAACTTTTCTCTGGCCTTTACCCAAGGACCTGACTGGGTTCTGAATCACAAAATTCATAAAAGTGTGGGGTCTCTGTAAGAACAAGGCCCAAGACATTTAAATTCTCAGTCTTCTGAGTCACCAGTACTGAATCAGGAAACTTTAACATTCTTCCAGTAATGGACTCCTGTGTCTAGGTTACATTCACAATAGCTATATTAATTTGTCTTGCACATGTGCTCAGATAGAACTGTAACCTGACCAAAGAGCCTAAATATTGGCATCTTTTGCAATTTTGGACAGAGAAGACAATCCTCATGACAGGGAAAGGATGAACAACAGGGAAGTTGTGGCCATGCAAGCAGTAGGATGACATTTCCATCTGCTAGAGCAAAGAACACATGCTAAATCCATGTTGAGAAGCAAACACAATCATGCAGGCCTGGGATATGCTAATGTCAAGGTCACCGTCCCCCTGAAACTCTCGAGAATTAGGTACAAGCATCAGCTCCCCTAGAAGGTGGCATATAGCTTAGATATCACTGCTGAAGAATGTCTTGCATCTTCTTCATTGGGTGCAAATATATCTGTCATTTGATAATACTAACTTTTTACCCAGAACACCCAGGCTATCATGATCTTTTTCACTCTTGGATAGACATCATGGGCTTTTCTTCTATGAAGCCTTTTGTGGTCCTCCCAAGGCCATGATAGATCATGGGTAAATATTTTTTATTTAAAGTATAAAGTACAAATCACCTTGTTATTGACAATGAGGAATATGGCTTAAAGTAGAAGCATTAAAAAGACTGCATTTTCTATAGCTGAGATTTTGAGTACATTTGTGCCAATTTTGTGACTAACCATAAAGAGATACCTTAGGCCCAGAGTTGCCTTTGGCATACTACAGACATAGAAATGATGACACGGTTTCTTCATAAAGAGCTTCCATCTGGGTTGAAGAGATAGGCCTGACTATCTAGGCCAGTGCTTCTCAAATTAGATGCAACATCATCGTGTTCAATATGTAGATTGCTGGGTGATTCTCATGCAAGTACTCCCCAGATCAGAATCAGAAATGCTGTGGACATCTTGAATGGCAAGCAATCACTGGTACCTAGTCAAATGTCTGTGGGCATTCAGCCAATGTGCATGAATGTGACTGAAATGAAACAATTAGACCATGAGAGAAAAATACAGACTCCAGGAAATGAACAGCATACACTATAAGCTTGTAGGACTTCAGATAAACGATCGGTTTGGGTCAGCATAGCCAATGAAGGCATCAAGAAGTTAAGATTTGAATCACAGTGTCAGAATGGAAGCTGGGAGGCTTTTGTATTCAGTCAGCTCTGGATTTGAATTACAGATCCCTCACTTGGTAGCTATTTTACTTCTTGTAGCTTTATTTTCTGATCTGTTAAAAAGGAGATTCCTAGTAACTGCTTTGCAATTCTATGTTGAGGATTAAGTTAAAGTGTCCATACTGTGCTGGGCTCCGTGTATTTGTTCAGTCCAGGCCAGCTATTCCTCCCTGAAAATGAGCTGTGTTTGGGTAGAGTTGCAGTTCAGTCTGCAAAACACTTTAGACAGCACTGTTCAACTGGGTCTCCAAATCTGTGCTATTTATTGCTCGAGTTGCCATTTAATTGTGTTTCAGATATAACCATGATAAAATGACGGTACTCCAGTACACAGAGAAACTTATATGCAAAATTCAAGTCTGGGCAGGGTAAGGAGAGACTATTTGTGACATGCATTTTTTACTATCATGATAATGATTAAATGAGTTTTTCTAAAAAGCTGTACTTTTTTTCAGAAGGAAATGAGTCCCAAAACTCCAGGGCATGAGAAAACATGTTCAGAAAACCCCATCCCCATCTAACTCCTGAGATCTGCTTCATATATAACTTATAGTGAAATTGTACATGAAGGCAAGAACCCACCTTAGCCTGCCTGCACTGGGGATTTGGATAATATTCTTCACAAATACTTTACTAAAAAGAAAATATGATCAGAAATGAAAGCAAACAAAATATGAAAAATTAAATTGAAATTTCAATGTAGCTGAAAAACGAGGTCAAGATAGGCATGGTGACACATCCCTGTAATCTCAGCACTTAGAAAGTGAGAACAGGAGGAGCATTACAAAGTCAGGGTTGTCTTCAGCATCATGGTGAGTTCAAGACCAGTTTGGGCTATATGGAACTTTCTTTCAAAAAACAAACAAAAAAATTTAAGGATAGAAAGAAACAAAAATTAAAATAAAGTCTTAGAAGCAGATTTAATTTCATTTATTTTCAACAAATAACATATGACAGAGCTCTTCTTCTGCCTGCCAGGCCTGACTGCCTCCTTAGGCTGGGCCTGCCTAGTAGATGGTCAGTGGTTGGGAGAGCCTGACCTTGGGCTGTGATGATGTGTGAGCATCCACTTTTCTTCTCTTTGTTACTAGGATCTTTAAGTTGTTTTGTCAGGACTGCTGGTTTTGTGTGTCTGATGTATCCAGCCACAGTCTCTCCTGTCCAGTCTTCTCGACTGAGGAACCCTCCCCATCTCCTGTTTCCCAGACCTTGTCTCTGTGCTCAGGAGTACCAGGTTTTTAGAATACGCTTGTGGTGTTTGAATGAAATTGTCCCCTATAGACTCCAAGTATTTGGACACTTTTGTCCCAGATGATGGTGCTGTTTTGGGAGGCCTTAGAAGGTGTGGCTATCCTGGAGGAAGCACATCACTGGGGGTGGGATTACAGAGTTCTTAAGACTTGTTGGCTCTCCAGTTATTCACTTGCTTCCTATGCCTGCTTGATGAGGTGAGAGCTTAATTTCTGCTGCTCCTGCTCCAGCCACATCCAGCCGCCATGCCTCCCCACCAAGATGGACTATAATTCCCCTGGAACCATAAGCTCAAATAAACTGTTCCTTTAATAAGTTGTTTTCTCAGTGTTTCTATCACAGAAATAGGAAAGTAACTAATACAGTAATTGGTACCAGGAGTGGGATGTTGGCTGTGAAGAACCCGACCATTTGGGGTTTTAAAGAAATGGGAAAGACTTTGGAAGTTCGGGCTAGAAAAGTGGCTGATTGCTGTAAGCAGAGCTTAACAGGCCATTCTAGTAAATGCCTGGAAGAAAGTAGTGCTGAGAACAATGTAGTTCCAGAAGGAAATAAGGACTTAAGCAGCACTTGGGATATCTTGGCAAAGAGTCTAGGTGGACTCGACCCTCAACCTAAAAGCTTTCCTATGGTTAAGTTGAAAAGCAATGGACTAAGTTCTCTGGTGGAAGAAAAGACAGCCTAATGTAGAAATGGTGGTGGGGCAATTAACTGTGACTATTATGCAGATTCTACAATGAAAAAGAGCAAATGAGGCAGAAAGAAGTACAGTTTAGATTGAAAAAGAGCACTAGGAAGATGAATGATTGAACCTTAGCCTGTGCTAAGAGGATCTCTTTAATAAGGAGATTAAAATAATTAAGGAGTGGCCTAGAGATTCAAACTTAAACAATGGAGAGAGTGCCTCCAAGACAAGATCACACCTAGTTAAACCCCCAACTTGTGAATGGAAAATGCTGCAGGGATCACTGAAGAGAAAACCTTCTAAAATGGATAAAGCAGGCTGGAGTTCATCAAAAACTTGCAGTCAAACTTGGCAGTGTTGTTCACCTGATGCTGGCTTTAGAGGCATGAAAGATGCAAGAGTGAAGGGGTCATCAGTTCTTTCTCTGAGGTTTCAGTGAGCCACCAAGGCCAGGCAGCGTGAAGCAGGGGTTCTCCTGCATAGAGAAGGCCCTGATAAGCCATTGTGAAGCCATTGTGAAGGTAAAGCCTGGTTGGCAATGGAGACCTCAAGAGGCCATTTGTGGTACCAGAGCTGTGAGGCATCTGCCAAGAAGACCTGCATATGGGGAGTGGTACCAGCCCGAGGGAGGTGTATGCTGCATGCAGCAAAGCTGGAAAAACTGAGTCATCTAAACTCTTTGGAGGTAAAGTCCCAGAAGCTGGACATGGACATACTGGATTTGGTGTTTTCCCTGCTGATTTTCGGTCTTGTTTTGGTCTGGTATTTCCTCACTATGCCTCCATTCCTCCCTTTTGGAATGGTGATGTGTATTCGGTTCCTCTATATTTTTGGGAGTATGTAATTTGTCTTTTGATTTTACAGGGGATTACAGTTAAGATATTTCCTTGAGTCTCAGAAGAGACTTTTAAGTAGTATTGAGACTGATAATGACTATGGGGACCTTTAAAGTTGAATTAAATGCATTTTACATTTTATATGGTCATGAGTCTATGGGGGCCAAAGGGTGGAATGTGGTGGTTTGAATGAATATGTCCCCCAGAGACTCCAAATATTTGGAAATTTTTCCCCAGATGGTAGCGCTGTTTTGGGACATCCTAGAAGGTATGGCTATCCTGGAGGAAGCATGTCACTGGGGGTGGGCTTAGAGAGTTCTTAACCCTTGCCGGATCTCCAGTTGAGCTCTTGCTTCCTGTGCCTGTGTGATGATGTGAGAGATTAGCTTCTGCTGCTCCGGCTCCAGCCATCTCCAGCCACCATGCCTCCCCTCCATGATGGACTGTAATTCACCTGGAACCATAAGCTCAAATAAACTCTTCCTTTTATAAGTTGTTTTGGTTAGTGTTTCTATCACAGCAACAGAAAAGTGACTAATACAACCCTCAACTCCCGTTAGAACACTGTTGATGCTTTATCTGTATGGAATCCTCTCCCTGAACGCTCCTCCCTCTTTAACTTTTTACTGGCTAAATATTGAATCTCTTGGTCACATATGAATCAGCAAAGCATCTTCTCCAATAAGAATACCCCTGAGAGAACTTCTCAGACTCTTCCTGTTCTCAGATGTTTAAGAGGGAGAGAAGTCATGGGAACTGGGATATAAACATTTTGGTCCTATTGTGCTTTTGCATTTATTAAAAATATCCAAGCTTACATTTATTGAAGTGTTCTTGAATAATTTTAAAGACTTTAATCCTACCCTTTTAATTTTTCTTAGCTGCATTGAATGGAATCATGTCTCTCTCTTCATATATATAAAGACAACCACATACATATGGGTGCAAGAACTGAATAGAGACTCTTTCTCCAACCTAAAAGATAAATAACCACAAACGTACTTTGACACTAGAGATCAGGATCTCTCTTCTTCTCCCTCTGATGGATCTCTGTTTGACTATTCATTTTTATTTTAAATCTCAGTGATATTATTCATGGCCTTTTAACATTGTCTATGTTTTATGAATTTTTTTCACTGAATATCAAAATAAGTTTGATATTTATGGAAAATTTTCACATTTTGTCAGTTTTATGATAATTTCTATTATACTTTGCTTTCCCTTACTTAAAAATTAATAATTCTGGGAATTAAAAAAAAATTTTGAAGAATAATTTTCCCTGGGTAACCCATTAAGTTCATCTTTGCAGGGGTGCAAATGGCTGTTTTCTGCTCACATAAATGATTTGAAATATATAAAGCTTTAATATAAGCCCCCCACCCCCTGCTGCAGCAAGCCTGCAGTACATTTGCAATCTTTCTGCATTCAACACTTTGGAGTAGAAGTCAGATGTATAGCCTTGTTCCTCTGCATATTCTTGATAAGTTAAAACTCCCCTGTTGGCTGATTCCAGTCTTTCTCCTACTGTAGCTTTACAGTTGTGGACCTCTTTGCCCTTTAACATGTATCTTTTATTAGCTCAAATGTGATGCCTTCCATCACTTCTGTCTTCTCCTCTGCTTCCATTTGTTCTGCCCCAACCCTGTCATGCTTACTGAATCAAATGGTTCTGTATGTCATACCTTTTGAACTTTTGTCTACTCAATTTCTTTCATTTACTTCTGTTGTGTGACTTTGCTCAGCATGATGTGAACATGCATATGTTCACCCAGATAGAACACTGAAGACAGGACAAAGAAACAATTCCACCAAAGCCTAGATTGGTGAGCCAATAAATGTATTGGAATTACTTAAAAGGAATATGGGTGAGGATTTATTCACAGGGGCACTGGAACTCAAAGGCAACTGCATATCTCTTCTCCCCCACTCTAAATGCCAGCATGGATGATGACTCAGAAAAGTTTCATTCTTTGATCACTCTGCCCAGCTTGTAGGCATCTCCACTGAACAATTTCCCCAACAATTGTTTTCTGTTTATAAAAGCCATAGATATAGACATCAATCATCTTGTGAATGTCTGAGCCTCTTAAGTCTTATGAGTTTCATGAACTTCTTGTGCCATGAATAACTTTTCTTACCTCTCTGAGTTTCCCAAGACTCTCTCCTCCCTTCACAGGAAATACCTTAATTTTGAGAAAACAGTTACACATTTTCTGATTGAGAGAGAAACTTCAGAGTCATCTTTGGAGTCTGAATTTATAAAGCATTATATGTTGATGTAATTTCTTCTGACATGGTGTTCATAACTTTCACTCCAAGATGATAATTTTTTTAAAGCTTGCTTTTAGTAGTTTGAGTTTTGCTGTGATAGAGACCCAATGACTAAAGACTGAGAGAGAAGGAGATTACAAAATGAGTAGAGGTACGGGAAAGTCTGACTTCCTTACTCTCTTGCAATATAAGCGTCTAATATACTGTATTTCTCTCTGTATCTGGTATTACAGAATTCTTCTGTTATAATATACATTGCTTAAAGGACATGACATTTCAAGTCCAAGCTTGAACACCTCAACCCCCTTTACTAGTATGAATTTTACTTCCGGAAATCATTTGTAAGATCACCTTATGGATTTCCACATGCTAGTTCTATTTGTCAGCCTCTTCTTCTATGTATTTCATGCAATGTGCATATCTTTTATTGGGAAGATTAGTGCTGGGAGAGAACAGCAAGAACTCTGCATACGAGGCTTCACCACTGTGCTGGATAGCTTTAGTGTCAACTTGACACACCTGGGTTGAGGGAGCCTCAATTGGGGAATTGCCTCTATTGGACTGGCCTGTGGC
>NW_008359442.1:6728029-6737347 GCF_000622305.1 Nannospalax galili | reverse complement strand
GTAAGCAGCGTTCCTCCATGGCCTGTGCTCCAGCTCCTGCCTCCAGGTTCCTGCCCTGAGTTCCTACCTTGGGCTCCCTGATGAACTGCGTGCGACCTGGGAGATGTAAGACAAATAAACCCTTTCCTCCCCAAGTTGGTACTGGTCAGAGTGTTTTGTCACAGCAATGAAGAAACAAACTAGGACAACCACCATGCTGAATGTTCCATTTCCTTTGAAGCTGATTGAAGACCACTGGGGCATACAAGCTCTTCAGGTATTAAGATGGTATTTCGACCATCTTCCTTGTTTCTACAATCATCTTTGTATAGTGCCACCATGAAGAGTGTAGCAGTTCATATTGTGTGCTGACACACTCTGCTTTTCCAATTTTATATGCAGATGAAAACCTCACAGCCCCTTTGCCTCATAGCTCACCCTTTCCTCAAGAAGCCTATCACTCTAGAACTGGACTCCTGGTACAGACATCTATTGCTGTACCATGTAGACTTTTGCTTATGTGCTCATGTGTGTGTGTGTGTGTGTGCGTGTGTGTGTGTTATGTATGTGTGTGTGTGTGTTTGTGTGCATGTAGTTTAGAGTTGTTTTGGCTGAAAGTAAAAAAAAAAAAAAAAAAAACCCAACAGTTCAATTTAAATCAGATAGACAGGAAAACAAAAGGGAAAGTAAAAGCCTCTTCTTCATATACTGCATAGTTGAGTATATCCACGCTGATATTCCACATTAGGTAGGGTTGACTCATTAGTCAAAGGATGCCACCATGTGACATTCCTTGGTTCTGTGATTGGTGGCTTTGTTTGAAGGTTGAGACTAGTGACCCTTAGCAGTTCTTGCCTTCCATCATCTTAGCACTTAGTCCCATGGAAAGGAAGTTCAAAGATCAAGTCCTAGAATTGAGCCACCTTGTGTTAGAGAAGCCTAGTGTGAGTGGTAGATCATTCCTGAACTGATCATGAAGGTAGAGGGTGTGTCATCAGTCCTTCCTTAGGTCAGTTTCTATTTCTGCATTATGTTCTGATACGTAATAATAATGCATTAGACTCCGTTCAAAATGAAGCTATGACTTTAGTGAGAAGCGAGGAGCATGTTTACTGAAACCAGGGTGAATGCAGTCTGCATAGAAGGAAAAAAGCAACAGATATAACACTTTTACTTCTAATGAATTTTAGACTATTTGTGGGTGATTTTGTTGTTTCTTTCAAGTAATGATAGGCCATGCAATTTCTTCCATCAATTTCTTTCATAGCTGCTTCTGTGTGCATGTGGAATTCCTCTGCTTTGGAGCATGTGGTGAATAGGGTTAGTTCTCAACTTGACATAATATGGAGTGATTTGGGAAAAGAATGTCAATAAGGGTTGGCCTATGGGAGGTTGTCCTGTGGGAGATTGTCCTAATTATGTTAATAGAGGTGAAAAGACAAACCCATTTTAGTAACACTATTCCTTAGGTTTGGGTCCTATACTGTGTAAAAATAGAGAGGGAGCTGGGCACTACAAGCAGGCACACATTTGTTCTCTCAGCTCTTGACTGTGGATGTGATTAGCTGCTTCAAGTCACTCCCTTGATGTCCCCACAATGTTGCACTACAGACTAGAATTATGAGGTAAAATAAGCCCTTTCTCCCCTAAGTTGTTTGTTTGTTTTTTGCTGGGGTGTTTAATCACAGAAACAAAAGTAGGACAGAAATTACTACCAAGAAATCAGGTCATAGCCTTGATAAAACTGGAATTGTTTTGATTGGGGGATGTGAAAGAGTTTGTCACTTTGGGCTAGAAAACTCTATCTGTAAGAACTCTTCGGTCATTCTAGTGGGAGCTTAGAAACTACAAATGCTAAGAGACAGACAAATAGTGGATGCTTGTTGGCTCAGGAGATTCAACGAGGAGCAAACACCCTAGCGGGAACTTGATAGGAGCTATTTGTATAATATTTTGGCCAAGAATCTGGCTGCATTCTGACTGTGTCCTGAAAGCTTGTGTTGAACTTAAATATGATGGACTGATTTGTCTGGAAAAGGGCATTTAAGGCAGGATGGTATTCAGAGAGGTGCGATCAGCACTATTGTAGAGGAGTCTCTGTGCTTCACTGGGACAACAGGAAAGTGTTTCTCAGGAGCAGCACACAGAACTAATGCAGCTGTAATCCAAGGGGACCAGGCCACAAAGTGAGCTGGCAGCAGAACAATAGTGATAATATTGTAAGCTTTATCCACATAGTACGGTTTTGGTGGCATTAATTATGATGTTACAGAGAGTGGCTGAGACCAGATACCATGTAGAAGGTTTAGGGTCTTTACAAAGAGTCTGAGAGGCCATTGCATGAGGTATGAAGGTGAAGCTCTGCTTATATTGGAGATGATAAGGCTGTGAGATGTCTGCAGAACAATTGCAAGTGTGGAGTGGAACTGGCCAAAGCCCAAGAGGAAGCTGTATATGCTGCAGGTGGCAGAGCTGGAGGGGTGGGGACACTTGAGCACTTTGAAGCCAAGGTGATTATATTACAAACCTCAGATGCTAGACATGGAGTACAGGATTTGGTATTTGCCTTGCTAGATTTAGATTTTGCTTTGATATAATTCTTTTATGCCCCAGTTCTTCCCTTTTGGGTAAAGAATGTTTGCTCCATGACAACATATGTTAAAACTGTGTAACTTGTTTCTGGTTTTAGAGAAGCTCACAGGTAGGAGGATTTAGGCTTTTGAAGTGATGGAATTTTTAAAGACTTTGGGGACTTTTAAAGTTGGATTTATTTTCTATTATCAAAAAAGATGATACTTGGGGGAAAAGGATTACAAGGCTATGGTTTAAAAGTCATGTGTTTGTGTGTCAAGCAGACAGTGGGCAGAGTTGTGATGATTATTAACTGTCAATTTGACATAATCTGAAATGACCTGGAAAAGAACATCAGTGAGGGAAGAACTAGATCAAGTTGGCTTGTGGGCATGGCTGTGAGGGATTCTCTTGATTATATTATCCGAAATGGAAAAACCCACCCATCGTGGATGTAACTGTTTCCTGGGTTGGTTTCCTGGACTGTGTATGTATAGGAAGGTGGCTGAGAACAGTAAATACTCATGCAATTATTCTCTCACTGTTTTTAACTGTGGATGTGTCAATCTGCTTCTAGTCTCTGCCTTGAATTCCCTACAGTGATGGACTATTGCCTGGAATTGTGAGCTAGCATAAACCCTTTCTCCCAGAAGATACTTTTCAAGGTATTGGGTCAAAAGAAGAAATGAAAATAGGACAGAATATTAATGTGAAATTTTACCATTGGCTGGGAGAAAGGCGTAAATATAAAGGATCACAGTATCATCTTTAGTTGAAGATGAATAATTCTCACTTACATATCTTAAAGCATGAATGACCAGGACAGGGACAAATGGTTAAAGGATTATCAAGCTAGATGTAATAATAGTACAAGATGCATTTAGATTTTGTCACTTACTTTAGCAAAGCACAGTATTACACTTTACACTCAGGCACTCCTTTTCTTATAATAGCTTAAAGTATTTTTTATTTATTCAATTTTTGTGAAATTCATACAATATATTTTAATAACACTTAGATTCCCCTCCCCATCTGCACCTCCCCCCCTACTCCCACCCAATTTAACATACTCTATTCTATAATACTATATATCATTTCAGGTACTCTCTCTTTATATTACAAGGTCTATAGAGTGAAACTTGCTTGTGTCCCCAAATGCTCTTGCTTCTGTGTGGATCCATCCACTGAACCTGATTAACCTACCAAGGGTCTTATCCTTAAATGAGACTGACTGTCCCCCTCTCAGTAGCCATTGGTTGCCAAAAATTCCTCAGGTCCACCTCCCCATATCCATGCTGGAAGTTTTCCTGGCTTGCACATAGGTGGGACTTGTACATACTGTCACCATTGCTGTGAGTTCCTATGAGTAATTGCCCAACTATCTGGAAAACTCTGTTTCCCTGTGGTTATTCACTCTTATAATCTCTTTAGAAGCTGTTGACTATGGGTCTTATAGATCTTCAAACAATATTGACAATTGAACCTGCTCTTGGTTACCCACTAAAACTCCACAGTAAGTCCCTACTGGTGCAGACACTACATACCTACATATGTGAGCTGTAGAACAAATAAGGAGAAAAGTTGATGCTGACTTCAAAATTTCATCTCTATTGGATAACTTTCTTAGTGATTTAAGGAGCCATGCATGCTACCAGAAGAGAAAATTAATCCAGCTGTGAATCCCATGAACTACAGCAACAACTGACCTAGAAAGTTGACCCACTGCTGTAATGGTACAGATACTATGGGAGCAACCAACCACTTTATAATTGTATTTAAGGTCATCTTTATAAGATGGATCCCATAGCTGGCATTGATATCAGACCTAAGAACCTGTAACTCGACAGGTTCCAGGATACGGGAGAGCCTTACACTGTTAAACTGACTCCTAATGACTTATTTTTTGTTATACCCATAGACTAATACATCTCTGAATTCTCACCAGAGAAGCTTCCTTATGCAGCAGATGGTGATTAATTAATACAGAAACCCACAACTGAACAATATATAGAGAATGAGAGACTGTCCCCAAATAAGACACCTATTTCAAGCTTCTGTCTCCAAAGGCTCAGGAATCATTGCAGAAGAGGCATCAAAAAGATTCTAAGAGTCAGGCCTGCCTTTGCAAACTGGGCTGACTTAATCACTCATATTTAACTAAATAAACTTTGATTTAGTTAAATATTTTGCCTCTTATTGCTTTGTCTAGAGCATTGATATATTTATTAAGTAGCTGAAAAAATCTCGGCAGTAAATTAGCTTGGTTTTGTTTTTTTCTTAGCCAATTCCACATTACATTAAGGAACATAGTCATGTTTTATGACACAAAAATTGTCGACTTGTTAATTAGCAGTGCTAGTTTGCTTATCCGTCCTTTAATGACTTATTGTTAATTTAACTTCAAAGATTGATAATCTTTTTCTTCACCAAAAATATGACCTAGAACAAGTTTTCATGTGCATTTGACTAGAGCAGCTTCAATAAGATTCTGGTTTATGCAAATGTATTTGTTTTCTTGTTAGCAGCATTTGTCTCCAGGCTTGAATCTGAAAGAGTTCCTCCGGAAGTCGCTGAAGCAGAGAATTCAACATAAGGGAAGATCTGTTAATGAGAAGCTCATGAAAGTGACCATACTCTCACAAAACTAAAAATTCAGTACTTACCTAAATTATAATCATACTGAAGACATCAACAGAGTGAAATGTTTAAAGCTCCCCTTGTGGCATATACTTTAGGCAAATAGGTTTGTGAAAATAAAAGCATTTACATTAAGATCATCCTTAAAGGAGTTTTATTTTTATAAGACATTTGCCATGTGATTTTAAAAGATAAATTATTTCATTGTTTTATTCATGTATGATAGTAACTAATAGAGCTCTTTGTACAAAAACGATATACTGAAAAGATTTCTAAAAAGAAAATGTCTTTATACTGTTGTGTTTGTCACTTTTCACGGTTATGATGAACTAAGATAAATAAAGATGAAAAAGCTTTGTTTTGGCTGCAGTAGAGGTTTCAGTTCATGATCAACTGGTTCCATTCTTCTGGGCCTGTGGTGAGGTAAAGGCAGAACACCATGGAAGAAGAGTGTGACAGAGGAAAGGTGCTTACCTCAAGGCAGCCAGGAAGGAGAGAGGAACAGAAAGGTCTAAAGATGACTTATTCCCTCAAAGGTCTGCTTCTAGTGACCTGTGACTTCCTGTGATTGGACTTTCCCCTAAATAGCCCATTCATTCATCTAGGAACTCATCAGTGGACTGATTAAGAAAGTCATTGAACTCAGGATTCATGTGCTTTTATACAGCACCACTAAGTGAGGACCAAGTCTTCAACACATGAGCTTGTGAAGGACATTTCATATCTCAAGCATAACAAATGTCATTTTGCATGGAAAAGTAAGAAAGAAATTCCTACTTTCTTAGGGGCCCACTGCTGAGGAAGGTCAGTGATAAAGTGAACTAATTCCTATGCAGAGACCTGTGGGGATATGAGAAGAGTCTTGTCAGGCTATGGTTAGGTTGGCAAACATGTGAGAATTTTGTTCGGTCAAAGATTGAGGGACTTCATTTCAATTCAGAAGAGTAAAGGCTGGTAGAGAGGAAAGGATCCAGAGTAAAGTGAAAATGATCTCTGTAACTTGACATAGTTTGCTATCCTCTTTAGCTGTGGCAGTAAAGCTGGTAGAAAACAAGCACAAGAAAAATGAAATATTAAATATTATTACATTGTCTTTCCAGAGAGATCATCAGCAATAGTTCCTTGAAATTGACATACAGTGTTTATACAATAATAAATTTGTATCAACATTTTGGATAAAAAGCCAAGATGACTATGACAAAATATACACATAGGAAGAGAGCAACTGCCCAGAATTCTCTCCTGAATGATAGCAGTTTTCAGGCTCTCTTGCTTAAAATTCCTCCCAGCATGGGTTCCAATGACCAATTACTATTTACTACATATTTAGGAAAACTGTATGCCTTCAATTCGCCATATCAACACCCATCACCATGTCACTTTAAACTGTGGCAATCTAGCCTGAAAATCCTAGAACAGGGCAGAGCTTTGGTCTGAGGTCATATAATCAGAACAGCTTGTGGACAGCCTATTGCTCAAAGTAGGCCTTGCCAAGAAACAGGTAAAGAGGAGGCAAAGTGCAGCCAGAACTTGGAACAAGTGTTCAGCAGAGCTGGCCACTGTCTTGTTTATTGATCCCATCCAGTATTCTTTCTGCAACTGGTCCACTTGGCTACATAATACATACAAACGTATATATTTGATAAGGTCTCACACTGTAGTCTAGGCTGACCTTAAATCTGCGACAATTCTGCGCCTCAACCTCATAAATGTTGGGATTAAAGGCATGAACCACCACACCCTGCTTCACTCATATGTATGACTTTCAAAATACTCTGTAAAATGAAGTTGAACTTCAAGTGTATTGTCATCGTTTTTTGTCAATAGACATCCAGGGCACTTCTCTAACAGCTTTTGATCCTGAAAAATTTCAGCCTTGAGAATAATGTAATTCAGTAGTGATTTATTAAGAGCCCATTACATGTAAGCTCTGTTATGGAGTCTGTTTTACATCAGCATAAGTGGCACAGACAACTGAACAAATACCTAAAGTAAGTAAGCCTTGTGTGAGCTTGTATTGTATTATGTGGGAGTGGTGGTATGAATACAAACATATGCAACAGAGAGGACAGAACAAAAATGGCACTGGAACCTTATCAGGATCAAATGCTTTTATAGCTCACCAGAAATACTTCTCTGTGAAAGGAAAGGTAAAACACTGAAATCTAGGAAGTAAAACAGCTTGTCCACAGGATTGTGCAGACACCACGCTGTCTGACATTCACTCCGTTCGCCCTTCCCTATAACTACAGCTAGTATTTATTGTGTTTCTATGGTAGACATCATCATGCCACACAGATTCATTCTCCCAACAGCACAAAGTGAAGTTCTCTACCTTTTTACATAAAATAAAATGCAGTGTTTTTTCACTACACCCCTGCAAAGATAATGCATAGAATCTGATCTCACATATACATGCATACAGAGAGCTAGGAGAACTTAGAAGATAAAAGTTGGGTGGATGAGCGTTCGTTACACAGTGAATAGGTCATTGGTGATAATAAAAACAGAAGAAAGCGGGTAAAAGGGTAAAAGGAGAAAAGTATGCTGGTTATCAATAATGCAGCAGGTCAACTGGAACATAATGTCTTAAACCTTCAATGGAGGGCCCTTGTGTCAACCAGTCTGAGCCACATTAGAGAACCTGGGCTGAGTTTATCATATCCGGTCCACACTGATGAGTCCAGATGGTCTTTCATGTCTGCACATTGCTCAGCTGTTATCTGGGGAGAGAATGTGACTGAGCCACACATCTAGCAGATTTCAAAGACTGAGAGCACAACTGTGGAGGACCTGGAGTTAGCATGTGTGTAAGGTGCGAGTCAGGGGGAACTAGAGGTAGAACACACAAGGAAGGGGTGGGGCTACTGTGTGTAGGGTGTTGGGCTGGGGGGCAGTGTGTGCTATAGTTAGAACATGCTTGGCCTAAGTCACACAGTAGTGGGAAAAACACATGTCACCATTTTTATGGATGGGCTGCCCAGTATTGTGGCTGCCTTTGTAATCTTACAATAGTAAGATTGAAAGAAAAAGCTAGTGTAGAAAACCAGAGGGAATCATATTAGTCTAAAACCTACTGAAAAATCACACATACACTATCTTTACATTAATGCATTCTCTCATCAACCTAGTTCCCTCATGCAACAGAGAGCCATGAACACAAAAGGCCACAAATGGTCAAAGCTTAGAGGATAAGAGTCTGCAGAATGTGGGTTCTTTAACAGGACTCCTATACTGAACTCCACCCACCCAGGGCTCAGTGACCGTTGCAGAAGACGGGGGCAGAAAGACTGTAGGAGCCAGGGTATAGGTACATGACCATATGGATATTCCTGAAGGCTCCTGAAACCTTGCTCATAGGAATGTACAGCAATGGTGTCAGCATGCACAAGGCCCATGCAAACTCAAGCAGACAAAAGCCCAGCATAGAATTGTGAAAATGAACAGCAGGCCCCAATTTTATCTGAAGCACTGTTGGGCAGCTGATTATTGCTGGGTGAGAAAAACTTAATCTTCTTAAAGGGCCATTTACTCTTTTGCTTGAACTTGGCTTCTACAGCATGACACTAAGGGAATCAGCTTTGGTTCCCTTTGCATTTGAGAGGAGGATCTGTGTATTTCTATGTTATTGCCACTTTTTTGTTTGAGAACAAGAAAAAGAGGATTGAATAACCTAATACATGTTAAGAGACTAAGAGGAAATAAATGTGCACACACTCACTCTGCAATTTACCTGAGAAAAGCATACTAATCAAGAAACTAAATTTTATTCATCTTACTTTTCATATAGAAAATATTGAAATTATTGATTTTAATCTGCCCAAACAAAAATCTATCTAACTCCTTAATTCTTTTGTACAATTTCTTAGAGAAGGGAAACATGCTGAGAAGGTAGGCATGAGCAATTTTTATTGTAATTTCTGGGAACTGTAACAGATGCTTGTTAATCTCAACCCAAACAGGCCATTAATGATTTGATTCCATTTAGACTTGGGGTTTTAAACACTCTATCTTTTCTGGATTTTTATTACTTATTTTCTTTGAAGGACTGGACAGATAAAATTCATCACCAAAGTATTCTGTTAGCAAGTACACACACACACACACACACACACACACACACACACACAC
>NW_008359442.1:6726013-6728005 GCF_000622305.1 Nannospalax galili | reverse complement strand
AGAGAGAGAGAGAGAGAGAGAGAGAGAGAGAGAGAGAGAGAGGAGCTAGCTGGCCAGGGTCTGTATCTATCCATCCTGAGGCATGTTCCTGGTCAGGATTATTTGCTGTTATTGTCCCTTGCTGTTTGGCATCTTGGACTCTCCTCGAGTTTTTTGTTTGTTTGTTTGTTTGTTTTGTTTTGTTTTTGTTTTTTTTGAGACAGGGTCTCCCTGTAGCCCCAGCTGGCCTGGAACTCACTATGTAGACCAGGCTGGCCTTGCACTCACAGAGATCCACCTGCCTCTGCCTCCTGAGTGCTGGGATTAAAGGCTTGTGCCACCACGCCCAGCCTCTCCCAGACTTTTTAACTTCTTTGTTCCTCTCCATATAACAAATATTTATGGAGGGTGACTGAATGCCTTAAACCAAGATTGGGGTTCACATCAGGAGTTAAGACATTCGTGCCATTGCTTTCAGGACTGATATGCCCCTGTGTTTTCCCAAAAATCTAGAACTTCCAGGAAAAAAGAAACTAAAAAACTACCTTGTGGCAAATGCCCAAAGGAATAGAAGTTGGTCCAAACCTGCTCTCTTCTCCGAGAGCAGGAGTAAACACTCTTTCCTTTCAAATAAACCTATTGTTGGATGTCAGTAATTCAATGTTAAGGAAACAATAGCAAATTCATGCTAGTTATCAATACTTATGTTATATCTGTGCCTTTCAATACATCTGTCCGGCTCCTGATAAACTACAAACAGCTTACAGGACAACATGATATCTCTTTGCCTCCCATAGTGCCTCTCATATAGCATATAGCATTGTGTTTTTTAAATTAAATCCAAATTGTGAGTCAAAAATATATGTTCTAACCAGGACTATATGATCAAATTATTGTATTTTTTTCAAATTCAAGTTTGTTGTATCAACTACTATCAGTTAAATGAAGTTGGTATTGAATTGTTGAAAGACAGAAGATTTTTGTTTTATTTTTAAACAATTTTCATTTTTATAGATTTATTAATTTTAAAAAGTTTTGCAGACTACTATCCTCAGGCCTCTTGGGGTAAGTCTATAGCGCAGCTCTCCGCGCCGGGACTCCCTAACCCACATTCACCCTTCCATCCCTCCCGCCGTTCTATATTCCTAGTTTGGGCCCTGCACCATTCCTAGTCTTGGGGCCCCAGACACCTGGGGAACCAATCCTTCTCACCCAGACCAACTCAGTCCCTTTCTTAGGCTCCAGGAGCACCACTTCTTGTCCTGGCCCTGCCCTCACCTCTCTCTGCTTCCCTGGGCCTGCACCACCGGCTAACTCTCCTAGCCTGCACTACTATCCTCAGGCCTCTTGGGGTAAGTCTATAGCGCAGCTCTCTGCGGACTCCCTAAGCCACATTCCCCCTTCCATCCCTCCCGCCGTTCTATACTCGTAGTCTGGGCCCTGCGCCATTCCTAGTCTTGGGGCCCCAGACACCTGGGGAACCAATACTGCTTCCTGACCCTTCTCACCCAGACCAACTCAGTGCCTTTCTTGGGCCCCAGGAGCACCACTTCTGGTCCTGGCCTGGCCCTCACCTCCCTCTACTTCCCTGATCCTGCAACACCCGCCAGCCTCTTTCTGGGGCTGACAGCCTCTTTCTGGGGCTCCGAGGCTTACCTTTACTCTCCCTGATCCTTTGCATCCAGTACAACCCAGCTACTCAATCCACTCCCTGGGAAATCTTGGGGCTTCTTCCCGCCCCATCTGCCTTTGCATCCCTGTGTGGCGTGGCCATGGCCAGGTCAGTCCAACAACCAAGTTCCTGAGGCCAAAAGCATTCTTAGAAGATTACAGACCTAAGGAGAAAGTCTGAAAACTTCTGACCCACATGGGAATTGGGCCACCACGGAACTCCTGAAGACAAAATCAATCCAGCCAGGACAATAAAATCAAAAGAGAAAACCAAAAGCTTAGACGAACCAGCTCTTCATACCCAAAAAGTAAACCACAAAGACACATAAAGCTCAAAAAAAA
>NW_008359442.1:6724017-6724280 GCF_000622305.1 Nannospalax galili | reverse complement strand
GCTTACAATCAACACCCGAAGAAGCCAAAATCACCACACGAACACATGGAGATTAAACAACACACTCTTGAATGATGAATGGATCAAAAGAGAAATTAAGAAAGAAATAAAAGTATTCCTGGAATTAAAGGAAAAGGACAATAGAACACAACAAAACCTCTGGGACACGCTGAAAGCGACCCGTAGAGGGAAGTTTACAGCTCTAAGTGCCTACATCAAAAAATCGG
The DNA here is from genome assembly GCF_000622305.1 of Nannospalax galili. Lineage (NCBI taxonomy): Eukaryota > Metazoa > Chordata > Mammalia > Rodentia > Spalacidae > Nannospalax > Nannospalax galili. The sequence continues at coordinate 6,724,053 of NW_008359442.1, read as the reverse complement.
AAAGAACACAAATAAATGACTTAACATTGCAACTCA
>NW_008359442.1:6721784-6722294 GCF_000622305.1 Nannospalax galili | reverse complement strand
ACCAGAGGGAACCATATTATTCCTACAATCTACTGACAAATTATACATAATAGATCAAGAAAAATATCTCTAGATAAGGTTTATTTGAGACCAACTGGTCATTACCCAAGATTTTTCTGCAAGACACACAGTAATTAAAAATGCCAGAATGGTGGAACTAACCTTCTTGGATGTTTAACAGACATACCTTGAGATCTATACTAATTGGGTCAGAGGGATTCAAAGGACACTTTTTGCTCCTTGCTCTCCTGGGTCGATTAGTTCCCAGGGACTATGAGCATCGCGCAAAATGTCCTATAATGTGGTGGGTCATCTGACCTCTTGATCAAGGAAGCAAGGAGACCCCACCAGATGGACTTGAACCAGTGTCCAGTCTATAAAGAGGAGGGTCAACACGGAGGAATCATTTCCTCCATGCTTCCAAGAGAAGCCAACAATGGTCGAGCAGGACCTTTGACTTATCTTCACATAGATGGAACTGGTAAAAGAAAGGAGCCAGGGGCTCCTCCC
>NW_008359442.1:6719177-6720689 GCF_000622305.1 Nannospalax galili | reverse complement strand
ACTTTTGTATAATCTTCATCACTATTATGAGATATAAAATGTATTTATCAAATCTGTAATCATTATGCCAAAAAATCTGAATTACTGTAATATTTTGTATATTGTTAAAACTGTAACATTAATTGTAAAAAAAAATTTAAAATAAAAAAAAAAGTTTTGCATATGAGTGATTTTGCCTGCATATATGCATGTGCACAACATGCATACCTGTTGCCTACAGAGGTTAAAAGACAGCATTGGATTCCCTGGACCTGGTGACAGCATCTATTACCTGGAGTAATGGATAATTGTGAGTTTCATGTCCTCTGTCCATGTTCAGGTTCTCTTCAAGTGTAGTAAGTGCTCTTAACCACTGAGTCACCGCTCCAGACCTCAGAACTTTAATAACTATACTGGAAGCCAGAAACATTGCTTATGTGTCTCGCTTCAGAGTGTCTATCATGGCATTCACGTTTCAGCTGAGTCTCTATTTACATGGCATCTCATCTGCATGAGGGGCTCAATTTTATATTCTGATATTAAAAATGCAGACATTAATGAAGTCTCTCACTGTTTACTGTGAAATAAATATATGTAAACATGCACAAAATGCATACATTGTTATAAAGCAAACATCATAGAGCCATCATTGGTTGGTGTGCTAAAATTCTTTAGCTTGTGTTGGTCACATTGATGTGTATGTGCACAAGATAAGTGCATCAAAGCGTTATGCGCTGTACTTTAAATATATCCAGTGCCAGAAGGTATGAGTAAAGAATTTAAGTTTAAAAAAGAGAAAATTGCCAGCACTTGCTTTGACCCCCATGTTCCCTTTCAGTGTCTCTACTTGCTCTTTCAAGAAGCTCATAGCACTGCATCCTTGTCCCTCTTTAGAGTGTGGACATCTTATTTTGGCATCTCTATTTATGACCTTCATTTTTCATATTTTATGTGGCTATTTTAATTCATTTGAATGCTTTATCCATCCAGGGTGGCAATATGTCACAATTTAATTATGCATTCTTCTGTTGACAGATATTTACTTGTTATCTGTTTGTTACAAAAACAGCATACAGCAACCATGGTTTTCTGTGATATATATGCTGCTTATTCAAATGCTAGGGTGTAGCATAGACAAGTCTTCAAATTAGTGTATTGTCAAACTGACTGCTACATTTGTAAATTTATACTCTTATCAGCAGAGCATGAGAGATCTCATTGATTCCTTTTCTTGTCAAAACATAATGGTGTATTATTCTTAATTTTACCCACATACTGAGTTTGTAGACAGCAGTATTTTAATTTTAATTTCCACATTTTCACCAGCGATGATGTCATGAAATTTCCCAATATTCATTGACTCTGATTTTCTTATTTGAATGTCTATTCAAGGTAACTAGTATCTAGCTCTTGTTGGTCTTTTTATTTTTTAAATTGTTTTGAGACATCATTGCCTTGTGTAATTCAGAGTATGCTTAAACGTGCAGTCTTCCTGTCTCAGCCTGCTAAATTCTGGGAATATATATATATATA
>NW_008359442.1:6712415-6719102 GCF_000622305.1 Nannospalax galili | reverse complement strand
AAACTTCATACAAACAAATAAAAATAAACAAAACAAAAAATTAAAATTTTGAACTTTATACTGGGCTACTATTAAATTTATAGATTACATATAGGAAGAAGTTATAATTTTGTAGTGTTGTCTTCTAAATCTTGAACAAACTATACTTCACATAATCCCCTTAAACTTTAAAAAATATTTTATTTTTATTTCTTACTTTTTAAACTTTTGTTGAATTTTTGTGTATTTCATACAGAACATCTTAATCATCTTTATATCCCCTTCCCCACTGGCACCCTCCCATATCCTCCTTGCTTGAATTCATACATTCTGTCATTTGTTTTAAGGTCTATCATGTCAAGTCAGTGTCCCCAGACATCCTTTAGTGCAAGTTCTAGAGTCCCTCCCTTTAAGATCAGCTCTTCCTCATTCAGCAGTAATCAGCTGCCTAATAGTGCTTCAGCTAAAATTGGGGCCTGCTGAACATTTCCAGAATTCTATGGTGGGTTTTTGTCAGCTTAAATTTGCATGGGTCTTTTGCTAGCTGACACCATTGCTGTAAGTTCACATAAGCAAGGTTCCAGGAACCTGCAGGACTCTATTTCCATATGGTCATGCACCTTCTCCCTGGCTCTTACAATCTTTCTGGCCCCTCTTCTGCGATGGTCCCTGAACAATGTGTGGATGGAGTTTAATATAAGAATCCTGTCCAAGCACCCACACTCCGCAGACTCTTGTTCTCTAAGCTTTGTCCGTTTGTGGCCTTTTATGTTCATGGTCCTCTGTTGCATGAGGGAGCTTCATTGATGAGATATGAAAGATGCTTTAGTATTCTCTCTACCCCTTGTTCCAGTAGGCTCTGTTAGCCTCTGAGTGTAGGGTTCTACTGTAGATGTATCACTTAGGGTTGGTCATTTCACAGACACTTAATCTCTGTATGTGACCAGTTGTGGAGCTTCGTAAAAGTCTCCATCTGTTGCAAAAAAAGCTTCTTTGATGTGTGGTCACTGGCGTACTTGTCTGTGTAGGAAACCAGGATGCCAGGCCCTAGGGTGAGGTGAGCCTAAAACTTATAGGTCCAGGCTGCATTCTCTGCTAAAAGGGAGGGACACTGAAAACAGTGGCTCTGATAATCCCTGCCTTGCAGAACACTGTTGGGCTGGCAGGAGGAAGCAGCCTGATCATAAAAGTGTAGGCTCCCTGCTCTATGGGAAAGCGTCTTGGTCAACAACCCTTAGCTCATCTCCTTGTCCTAAACAAATAACTCAGATATCCCTGGCTAAGAGATTAGGTCAGGTTAAAGGCTTACTCCTGAGCTAAATCTAAAAGTTTACCATGCTTTTAGCTCTAAGAAAGAAAACATTGTGGCCAATAAATTACTGGATGGGCATTGATAATCTTGAGTAAAAGTTTAAGAATCCTTCTGGCACCAACTAACAGACTAAATGTCCTGTTTCTTTGTACCCTAAATCTTTGTATGTGACTGTCATATCCCACATGACTGCTAGTTCCTTGGGATGTATAAAAGCCATCTAAATTCTAAAATAAATCATCCTGTTGGGAAGACACAGGTCCCAGAGTTTGACTCTGTCACCGATCAGACCCTCTGCCCCAAAGCCAGCAGGTGCCCCGCTAAGCAAAGCAAACCTGAGTCCCCACAGTCTGCAAATACAAGGATCCATATTTAGCACCTACTAAGAAATTACATTTGTCTGGGAATGCCCTGGGGTTTTCTTTAAGATCTATGACCTCTCCAACCATATATATTCTGCTATGTTTAAGTATTATCCATGAGTTCCCCCTCATTTAGTAGACTTTAAGTCCAATTATGCAGCTGTTGATCACCCCCAAGACAAAAATGTTGCTACTGCCCCATAATAATTTGCTGTGCCAGTCATTGTTGTGGTTGTTAAGCCTTAAAGCTGGGGTTGGATCATTGATTGATTCTCCCTCAGCAGCCTGCATAGTGCTCTCCAAAATTATGAGAGCTAGCCTTCAGGGAGATGGCTTCCAGGTCAGTTCCAGATCTATTGCTTCAAATCCTGTGTCTGTAGTATGTCCTGTTTTTAGGAATAGGATATTACCTTCAAGTTCTTGGAGGCAATCAAGGACTTTGGTAATCACCTGTGTAGTTTGGGGAGTCTCTTGGGGTACTCTGGCCAACAACTCAATGAGAGTATCTCCTGTGAGCCACTGTTTCTTGTTATAGAGCCTTCAGCTATACACATGGACTCATGTAAAGATATTGTTATGTGTAATTTTTCCATATGGTTTGAAATAATGTTTTCCCCCGTTTTTTTATACCATCTAGGCATTATTTATCTCTCTTATCTCTCTATGTGTATGAGTGTATGTAAGTGTACCCATGTTGTGCAATGCCTGCAGAAGTCAGAAGACTGTGCTGGATTTCCTGGAACTGGAGTTATGAAGAGTAGTTTGCCACCATGTGAGTGCTGGGAACCATACCCAGGCCCTCTGCAAAAGCAGCCAGTGGTGTTACTTACTGAGCCATCTGTCCAACCCAGTCCCCCTTAAATTTTATGTAATAATGTTTCATGTTTTCTCTACAAAAGTTTGAAACTCATTCTTACAAAAACCTTATTCCAAGTTGGTATTTTTGATGCTATTGTGGATAGCATCTGTTAGCATTCATTCTCCAAGTACAGTTTTGCTTTATTATGGAATGCAATTTGGATATTGATTTTGGGTTTACTAAATTGATTTAGCCATTGTTCACTAGATTCTTTTGTGTTTTCTAAATTGTTAATTATGCATGGTATGGTCTCTCTCCATGTACACACACACACACACACAAAGTGTGCACTGATATATACATGTGTATACATATTTGTAGGCTAGGTATGCCTGTGTATTGGTGGATATATCTACCTACTGTTTGATTTGGGTTTTTAAATACATGTTTATGTGTAAAATTCATCTATCATTTTCCTCCTCATAGTGCTTCTATGCTGTTTGCTGCCAATTATATTAGAAATGTAAGATAAACTCAAAAGCTTTCATGTCTTCGAAATATTTTACACTATTGATCACATTTCTTCCTTAAATTTTGGTAGAGTTTACCACTCAGTCAATGTATGTGGAGCATTTTGTTTTGAGGCTTAAATTATGTGATCTGTTTATCTTGTAATACAAGTCTGGTAAAGGCAGGATAGAAAGAGAATTAATTGGGGATATGAGAAGGGAAAGGAGCAACTCATCCAGAGTCTACTGAAAGCCTCTTGCCAGCAGAGAAGCAAAGGCTGTATCACAACCAGCATTTGCTATAAAGGCTGCTGGCATAAAGTTGGTGTTTCATTCATAGATATTTCATGTTAAAGCAGCAGGCTTTAACCCAGGCTTCAAGTAGGAACTGATTTCTTCCCCCAGACATCACAGGACAATCTTAAATAACACTGCTAACTTTGTTGGCTTTGAAAATATCCTATTGCCTATATTCAGAGGATTGTAATAATTGTAATCCTGTTATCTGCCCACAGGAGCCACTCAGGAATCTAATTTAGCAACCTAGTTTCAAAATCTTAGATATGCAAGTTTTCAATTTGAAACTTCAGAGAGGTCAAGAAACTAATAAACATGGGTGGGGAGGAGAAGCTTCCTGGGAAGAGTGGTAAAATGCAGTGATATGAGTAGGAAAGGGGGAACATTAGACTATGAGAGGTTAAATGGGGTGGAGAAAGGGATGGCAAGGCGGAGGAGGGGACATAGGGAGGGATAAGTAACGCTAAAGGTTGTTAGAAAAAGCCATATGAAAATCTACTACTATAGAATCTTCTTAAAGTATATACAAATACATCACAAAAGGTGATTAAATGAGTTATAACAGGAAGACATTGCCCTTTATAGACATCATAGACTAATAAATTTTAAAAAGCCCTCAATGCCAGGAATGGAATCTTTCTCTAGAAGCTGTCGCCCATGGACCCTCAGACAATACTGGCCATTACTCCTGTACTTGGCTACTCACCAGAACTTGATGATTAAATCCTATTTCTAAAGATACTAGATGAGCTGTAGAATAAAAAAAAAAGGAGAAATCAAGCTAGTACTGACTTCAGATCCTCACCTCAGCTGGCTAGCGTTCATAGCACTAGAGGGTCCTGTGCAAGCTACTAGAAGGATTTAACATTACACACCTGTGAATCCTGTGAATTACAGTGACAACTGGCCTGGCAAGATATGCCCACTGGTGCAATGGTGGCACAAATGTTATTAGAGTAACCAACCACACTTTAACTGGATTTAAGGTCCAATTCATAGGATGGAGCCCTATCTGATGTTGGTATCAGGCTTAGGAACCTGAGGCTAGACAGGTCACAGCACATAAGGGAGAACCTAAAACTAGTTTTCTATTAATTATCATATTAAACTGAGCCTTGATGATTCATTTTTATACCTATAGATTAAGGCATCTCTCAATTCTCACCAGCGTACTTTCCTTAAGCAACATATGGTGATTAACACAGAAACCCATAACTAGCCAAAGCACAGATAGCAAGAGGCTACAAAGTGCTTATTCCTGAATATGACACAAAATCAAACTTCTACCAAGGCTCAGGGATCATTGTGGAAGAAGGTGCAAGAGCCAGAGGTGGTAGATGACCACAAGGAAACAGAATTTTACAGACAGCTGGTCAGTTACTCATATGAAATTACAGCAATGGTGACAGCGTGCACAAATCCCATGCAAGCTCAAGCCAAAAAAAAAAAAAAATCCCAGAATAGACATGGGGAAATGGGTAACAACCCCACCTAAGGAAATTGTGTTAACTGATGACTTCTGGGAAGGGCAGAGACAGTCTCTTTCAAGCATGTGACTTGGTAGGTTAACCAGTCTCCAGCGCATGGGCCCACACTGAAGGGCATTTGGCCACACAAATTAGACTCGATGGGCCTCATTGTATATACAAGAGAGTGCATTAAATTGGGTGGGGAAGTGGGTATTAAGGAGGGAATCTAAATATCATCAAATTATACTATATGAAAATCACAAAAATTCAATTAAAAAATTTCTTAGCAATACTAAAATAGTAACCTCAAACCCCACCAAAATCCTTTCATAAATCAGTGAGCTGCATCCCTTTTAAAGAAACCCACACCCATGCTCTCTTGTTTCTCTTCCTTTCTTCTTATCCCCTCTCATTCTTTGAATTTTAGTGCTTAAGCTTGTGTTAAAAAAATATTTATTAAAACCCAACTCTGCCTCATAAACTGGTTAGCCCCTAAAACTCATCTCTTTGTTGAAGCCATGAATCCTGGTTTGGCCCAAGTTGGGGTCCCTAGTAACTTAGGGGACCTCATCACTCTGATTGGGAAGACAGTGTGGATCTGGGCCTCATGCCTCTGTCCCCCAGACCTAACAGCTTGTTTTTCCATTTCCTTTGTCAGTTGAAAACTGGGTTGTTCTAGGTTTTTATGTATTTCACATATGTTTTGAATGGATCATTGATAGGAAATTTTTCTAGCAATCATTATTTTCATTAGTATTTAATAAAATCTGTGTGCATTGACCAATTTTAGTTATCTTACTAGGGAATTAATTTTTTGCCTGCATCGAGGCTCTATATTAAATTGTACTTTAATTAATTTCTACTATTATTTTGTTTCTTTTCTTTTTTTAAGTTAAATTTAATATTCTTTTTCTAACACCTTCAGTAAGGTCATTGAATTTGTTTATCTTATTTAAAAATAAGTAAGGTATATATTTAACTGAACATACAATATAATTTTTATCAATTAATAATATTCTTAAATACTATCATGATTTTATACTGTACTGATGGTTACTAAAGTATATTTCTTAGTTGTTCAATTTATGGAAGTCTCTGATTTTCTTTTCAAGTTTTTAGCTTAATTACATGTTATCATCTGATTAGCAAATCAATTTATTTGAGTACACTGTGAATGCATGAGACAAGAATGTGTATTCTGCAGTCACAGGTTAAATTTTCTATTAAAAATTGCTAGATCTAATTTAATAATTATTAAATCTTCAATATATGTATTAATTTATTTTTTCTTTATATTTCACTAACTTGTATAGGCATAAAATACATCTTCTAATCATTAAATGTTTATTTTTTCTTTCTGTTCTAATGATTTTTACTGTATTGTTTTGCAGCTGTGTTATTTATCTGGTTATTTGTGCAAATTTTTTTTTACACCCATTTCCCAGATAGCACCCTCCCATAGCCTCCCTATCCCCACGAGAGCCCTTACACTCTGATATCCCTCCTACTGTCTGCTGTGTTGTCGGCACCCCCCACCCGGCCATTCCCCACTTCTTGCCCTTCTGGTGAATCTAGTCAGCCTATCTAGAGGTCTTTGTTTTAGAGGGGTCATGTGCAAATTTATTTTTGTGATATGTCTCTTCATTATTGACATGATTTTTTTCTCCCAATCTTGTTTGTTTAATATTAATATGCCCAATACCAGTTTTTTGATATATTTTTTTTTAGGCTTTGGGTCCAAGACTATCTTTTTTTTTTTTTAATTAAAAGAAGCATTTCATTACAACAGCATTAACCTATTCAATAACATTTTTCTGAGCTAGGGTACATCTCTTTCAAAATTGGCTGTACATTTCTAGGTTTACAGATAAATTATTATGCTTATATAATCTTTTACTCATTATAAACTCTATAAGACATAAAATTAAATGAGGTTCCAACGTTTAAAAAAGATCTCCAC
>NW_008359442.1:6700676-6712393 GCF_000622305.1 Nannospalax galili | reverse complement strand
TTGAGACGTTTTCACATGCATTTCTAATCTCTATATATATGACTATTACTGGTCACAGTTGCTTACATTCTGAGTTCCTGGGCATCTGAGTATGAATATAAACTCGTCAGACAGACAGCCTTCCTCTCCCACCAGAGCCTCCATACTCTGTCATCCCTGCCAGTGTCCACTGTGCTGTGAGGACCCCCATCTATTCCCCCCTATCTGCCCTTCTGGTAAATGTAGTCAGCCAGAGGTCTCTGTTCCAGGAGGATCAGCTGTTCCTCATCCACGGCAATCCATTGTCAGTATTCCTTTGGATAGAGTTGGGGTCCGCTGTTCATTTTTGACATGGTAAATGTGTTCTAGTCTTTATTTTAAATCTACCATACACTATATATTTTTAAGTATATATATATATGGTGTTCTACATACACACATATATATATACATATATTTATATATACATATATGTGTATATGTTGTGCTTCAGTTGTTAATGAGACACACCTAGAAAGAGGGAAACAGAATTGAGGAATTTTCTCTATCAAATTGACATGTGGGCATGTCTCTGAGGCGTTTTCTTGATTGTTGAATGACACGGGAAAGTCTAGGCCACTGTGGATGGTGCCACTCCTGAGCAGATAGTCCTGGGTTGCATAAGAGGCTGAGCATAGGCCAGAGGAGAAAGCCAGTAAGTAGTGTTCCTTCATGGTCTCTGTTTCAATTGCTGCCTCCAAGTTCCTGCCCTGAGCTCCTGCCTTGGCTCCCCTCCATGGTGAACAGTAACCTATAATATGAAAACCACTCTTCGCTTCCACCTTTCTTTTGGTTAGTGCTTTATCATGGCAATAGGGAAACAAACTAAAATACATGTATATATCAGACTAGCATGCAAAGAATTGCACCATGGAATCCTTATACTTTGATTTCTGGGTCTTCTTCCCTGTTTCTCTTCCCCAACCTCATCCCTCATCCATGTCACATGTATCTGCTTATGCTCTTTTGCCCTGTCCCCATCTTTTCAGACATCTTTTGCTCCTCTCTGGTCATTTTCTAGTTTCTTGATCTATACCCATCTACATGTATACACATATATAAACACTAAAATCTTGGATTGGCCTATGAATGAAAACAAGTAATTATAATTTTTCTGGACAAGGGATACTTTGCTTAAGATAATATTTTCCAATTCTATCCATTTTTCCTATAAATATTATGATTTAATTTTCTTTGGCTTAATATAATTCCATCGAATATTTGTACAACATTTTCATTATCTATTCATCTGATGATGGAAATCTAGCCTGGTTCAATTTTCTAGCTCTTGTGAAAACTGCAGTAAAAAAAAAAAAACATGGTTGTGCAGATAGGACTCAGAGTCCTTTCTATTTATACCCAGATATGGTATGATGCCATCATATGGTAGTTCTATATTTAGTTGTATGATGAAGTTTAATGCTAACTTACATCATGGCTGAAGAAATTTACCTTCCCACAAAGAGTGAATAAGACTCCCTATTTCCATAGATGCTAGCTGGCATTTATCCTTTGTTTCTTTGATGGCAGCTGTGGTGACTTTCACGAGACAGAATCTCAAAATAGACTTTTGAGGTAAACTTTTATTCGTAATTATTGTGTGTGTTTGTGTTGTGTGTATGTGGAAGGGTGTACATGTATGTCACAACACACATGTGGAGGTCATAGAGCAAGTTTGTGGAGCTGGTTCTTTCTTCCTACCTTTAGGTGGGTTCCAGGGAGGAAGGTGCCTTAGCCATTGCTGCATTTTATGGACCATCAAAACAGGTTCAATTTACATGTTCTGATGGCTAGAGGCATTCAACACTTTTGGAAGTATTTGTTAGACACTTGTATTTCCTCATTTTTGTATTGTATTTTTTTTTACATATCGGAGATTTTATCCCCCTGACTGAGATAGAGAAAGCAAAGATTTTCTCACATTCTGTAGCCTGTCTCTTCACTGTACTAATAGTTTAACTCACTGCTCTTTAATTTCATGTAACCCCAGTTGTGAGCTGATGTCATTTCCTGTGCTATTGGACTCGTTTTCAGAAAGTTCTTATGTTTGTCCACATGATGAAGTGGTTACTTCTAACAGTTTTAGTATCTGGGAGTTTTCTTTTTTAATTACGTTTATTTATTTGTGTGTCTGTGTGTGTGTGTGTGTGTGTGTGTGTGTGTGTAGATCAGAATTCAACTTTCCTTCCATTATGTGGGCTCTGAAAATTCAACTCAGGATTTCAGGCTTGGCAGCAGGTGCCTGTACTTGCTGAACCATCTTACTGGTACCATTTAAGGTTTAATATTAAGATGTTTCATCTCTTTTGAGCTGATTTTTTGTGCAACATAAGAGATATAGGTCTAATTTTACTGTTCTTCATATGGAGCTCCAGTTTTCCCAAGATCATTTATTTAAGAGGCTATCATTAACACAATGGCTGATTTGGCATCTTTGTCGAAAATTGAGTGGTTGTGGCCGTATGTAACTAACTCTGAGTCTTGTGTTCTTTTCTATTGTTTTACGTATCTGTTTTCTGACATCTTGTGCTATTTTTGTCATGATGGCTTTCTAGTATAATTTGAGATAAGTCGCTGTGATAATTCCATCATTTTTCCTTCTGTTTAGGATTGCTTTGAATCTTAAGGATCTTTTCCATTTCCATATGGATTTTAGGACTGGGAATTTCCTAGTTCTGTGAAGAATGTGGTTGGAATTTTGGTGGGAATTGCACTGAATTAGTAGACTGCTTTTAGCATTATAGTCATTTCCACATGTTAATTCTGCCAATCTATGAGTGTCTCAGGTTTAACTGTTAACTGTTGTAACCTAGATTCATCTAAGTGGAAAGCTTAAACTGAGGAATTTCCGAGATCGACTTGACCTATAGACATGTCTGTGGGATAATTTCTTGATTGTTAATTGACATAGAAGGTCCCAGTACATTCTGGGTAGTACATTCTGTGGGCAGACATTCCTGTTCTGTATAAGGAAGCTAACTGAGCATAAGCCTGCATGAGCCAACATAGCTCCTCCATGGTTCCCACTATATTCGCTGTGCTCCCTTTGTACTGACTTCCCCTTGTGAGTGAGTTCTCTGTTTAGAGGTAATGCTGTGTGGAACAGCAAGCCAACCTGCCATTAAGTTCCTACCTAAATTCTGGCCCTGACTTCCCTCAATGATGAGCTGTGATCTGGAAGTGTACGCCATGTAAATCCTTTCCTCTTTTAAGCTGCTTTAGTTGTTATTATTCTTATTAACAGAATCAAGCTAGAGTAATTAATTGAAAGATCTTTCTATTTTCCATTGTCTTCCTTAATTTCTGTCTACAGAGTCCTCAGGTTCTCGTTTTACATGTCTTTTACCTCATTGGTCGTATTTATTTCCAAATATGTTATTTTTCTTCAGGTATTTAGAATGGGATATTATTCTAACTTTATTTCTTAGCGAGATCACTGTTGGTAAAAGAAGAGCCATAGATCATATAAGCTGTTTTGTATCCTGCTATTTTGTTGTATTTATCTGATACTTCCCTTCCTATTTTTGCAAAACAGTTTGAGGAGTATTGGTGCTAGGGATTCTTTAAAAGTCTGGCATAATTCAACAGAGAATCAGTTCCATCCTGAGTATTAGTTTGTGAGAAGGCTTCTAACTACTGCTGCAATCACATGCTCCTTAGGGGTCTGTTTATTTGGTCCTAAATTTAATTTTGGTAGATCACATATGTTTAGGAATGTATGAATTTCTTCTAGATTTTCTGATGTTTTGGATTATAAATGTTCAAGGTATTCCCTCATGATATATGGATTTCATTGCAATCTGTAGTAACAGCTCACTTTTGAGCTCTGATTTATTAATTTGGTTCTTCTCTTTCTTAATTAGTTTGAATAGGGATTGGCCAATCTTGTTTATTTTAGTCAAGCCATTTCTTTGGCTGGTGCATTTAACTCTATTTCATCTTTTATCTCTATTTCATCAGTTATTTCCCGATCATTATAATTTCTTGCTGCCTACTACATTTGCATTTGGCATTTTCTTATTTCTATAGAACACTGCAGTGCATCATCAAGTTGCATGAGACTGCTTTGTTTTTATTCAATGTAAGCATGTATAGCTATAATTTTCCCTCTTAAAAATATCTTAGAAATATCTTCCAGAAGTTTTGGTGTGTTGTCATTTTCATTTCTTCTGAGAGATTTTTAATTTTTAAATTTCCATGTTGATTTCCCCGGCGATTCCTTGACCTCCTTCAAAAGTGTATTGTTCAGTCTCAAAAACGTGTGTATTTTCAATGATTTCTCTTGTTGATTTCTAGTTTCATTCCACTATGATCTGAAAAGATGCAAAGACCTATTTTGACATGTAACATTGTATTTATTTGTCATATATCACATTCCAAGAAGGGAGATGATGCAGAGAGGGATGGAATCCATCGCAGTTTGTATGTTCGATCTTGCTCTGTACTTAATATTCAATTTCAGTACTGCACACCCTAACCAAGTATAGAGGTTTCTTCAACAGTCTCCCAATCTTGAAGAGTCTGAATCTCCACTGTCCTCATCCCTAGACAAGCTGTGTTCCTAAAACATCTGCTCAGATCATAAAGTTATTTTGGGACTGGAGGTGGCTATCACAGAAAAAAAAATATTAATGCTTTGTTTAACTTTCTAAATTTTTGTTTATTCCCAGATTTCAGTTTGTTAATTCTTTGAAAATATATTTCTTGTATTAGTGTGTGTGTGTGTGTGTGTGTGTATGTGTGTGTGAGTGAGTGCGTGTGTGTGTGAGTGCGTGTGTGTGTGTTGGTGTGCATAATCACAGTGAGCATGTAGAGGTTGGAGAACAAAGTGAGGAGTTACTTCTCTACTTTAACCTTTACATGGGTTCTGAGAATCAAACTCAGGTCACAAGGTATTCAAGGCAAGTGCCTTTACCATTGAGCCATTCTGTTGACCCAATTTAGTAATTTTTTACTGTCATATTGTCTCACTCAGAACTTTCAGCATATTTTATACTTTTGTATGCTTTGATTCTTGTTCAATTGGAGGGTTGATATGTTTCAAATCCTTAGTTTATAACTATTAGAAGTCAGAGTCACCAATTTTCAAATTATAATACTGTTGCTAACTTTGATAATCATATCCAAATCTACCTTAACAAAAGAAAGTTAACTTTCTAGAGTGAATGACATTCACAGGCACAGGCTTGTTGCTGTATTCAAGAGCATTCATTCTGTAGATACGTTTAGATAGCCTCGTTTTTGCCAATCATCACAAATCATTTCCTTCCATGGAGTTTTTACCATCACAAGATTCTGGATTGTAGTATTTTCTTTCTTTATTTTATTCCTAATTTTCCAGTTGTTATCAGTCTGTGCCTTTCTTTATACAACTACCCCCTCTAGGAGCATCTTCTATCCTTCCTCGCCAACTAAACTTAGCTCATTCTTTTTTTAAGGTTTCTTTTTTAAGAAAATGTTATTTTTACTTTTTAATGTGTATGAGTATATTACTTGCATGTATATAAGTGCACTCATGTCATGAAATGCCCTTGGAGGTTAAAAGAGGGTGTCAGATCCCCTTGGGACTGAAGTTAGGAGGGTTGTTAGCTGCCATGTTGTTGTTAGGAACCAAACTCGGGTCCACTGCAGGAGCAGCCAGTGCTCTTAATTGCTGAGCCACCTCTCCAATCCCATAAACTAAGCTCATTCTTGTTTATGATCTAATTGAAACTCTTGTGTCCAAAATCCTTGCTTTGCTCCAGGGCACAGTCATAGCTCCTTTCTATTACAATTTAGTGTAGTCATTACCTGGTGATGTGTAAGTGTCCCAAGACTTCCTTGGCTGTCCCACTGAGAAGCTACGTAAATTCAGACTAACCAACATGTGTTGAACAGTGTCCCGTAAAAGATATGTTGAAGTTCTTGACCAGTAGTAATATGTCAGAATGTGACTTTACTTGGATAAAGTCTCTTGAAGATAAAACTAAATATGATAAGAACATACTAGAGCAGAAAATAGGATGAGTCCTTAATGTGGTAGGACTGATGTCCTTATAAGACAGCAGAATCACACAGGGGGCATGCCTCATGTCCAAAGTCAAAGACTTTGGACATGGATCTAGAAAACAGGTAATATGAAGTGTTTAAAGTCGCCACCAGAAGAGGAAACAAGAGAAGAGTCTGTCTTGATGTTTTCTGGAGTCATGTTCCTATATGTCAGAAGCTGCTGTGAAAGTTGCCAAGGGAGAAAAGCTATGAACAGTCCTACCCTGTTGTAAAGCCTGAGAACAGGAACAACATGGTGCCCACAAGTATCCCCAGTGTTGCAATAGTGGCACTTGTATCTTGGGGTAATCATCAAGGAAGTCTTATTTATAGAGTAGGGACTGAAGCATCATCAAGTAATGACTTCACTAAGTTGTAACAGAAAGGAGCTATGACATCTTGATTTGGATTCCTATATCCTGTAACACTGCTGTTGTCTTAAGGAATCTTGTTTATGGTCCAGTATTACAGTAGTCTTATGAGATTCATATATAACATATTTTCTGACTACTTCTCTTACCTACAAAATGGACAGAATATTGCCACTTTCTAGCACATTCTTTTAATGTGTGACAATGTGCAATAAGTAATAAAACGGTGACTGCTTTTCATAAATTCTAGGTAAGATCTTTGTGTATTTATTCTTGTGGGTGAAATGTCTCCCTGAAGCCGGGCCCTCTGCTTCGTATTCTCATGAATCCTTCCACATACATAGTACAGAGTTAAATACACAGCAGAAATGTATGCATAATCGTTCAGAGTCAGATGCGAACCTACTTTCCTCCAATTCTTTTTTCATTTATCCATTTCCCTTTTGTTTACATAGTTTGGGAGTTTCAGATCTTCAAGATTTGTGTTTGCACGTCTTCATTTGAAGCTGTGATGCTTCTTCTATGCTTTGATGTCTCCGCTCACTTCCATCTCAAACATATTCTTTCCAATGTCTCTATCCAAAATTACGTGTTAATGTCCAACTGGTAAACACTGATTTCATATAGAATTCAAGAGAGAAATGACAGGTAAAACAATGTCCAGGTAACTGTGGGATTTAATATAAGTAGTTACACAACTAACTCTACAGCTAACCTGGCAAATGACCCTAAGGTCTTTTACATCTCATTGTGAAACACAAGTTTCTTCAGTGTACCATTATGAGATTAGATTAAACAGTACTACACACTTCTTTACTTTTAGGTTTTAGGATTAAACTATTCTGTGACAGTGGAATGTTGGCTCTCATTCATTCAGTTTGGGTAAGCACACACAGAGGCAGTAGGTATCAGTATAACATTTATCTGTTAACTGATATGGGGAAGTACATTTGATTTGTTGTGATAGGGTGATATGTTTATTGCTCTAGACCAATTTGTCCTCCTATGTAATTACATGCAAACTCAGTAGTAGATCTTTCCAAAGTCATACATACAGATTATATATCCTCTTGTTTTGTCTCAGATACAAAGGTCATATTGTAATAAAGTTTTTCACATTCATAAAGACAAGATAATTAAAAAAAACACTTTTTCTTAAATCTGGCAATGAATCATTTTTATCTTCAAAATTAAAACACTGTGACATGCTCCTTTTGCTTATTTACCAAATTAATAATGATTTAAGAACTATTAAGCAAGTATTTCAAGTTGTAATCAAATTCTTTTCTTAAATGATTTTATTTATTATTTTTTATGTGTATGAGTTTTTTTGCATAGATGTAAGTGCACCATGAGTGCAGTGCCCACATAGGACAGAAGATGGCATTAGACCCATTGGATCTGGAGTTAAGGACAGTTGTGAGCTGCCTTATGGGTTCTGGAAACTGAATCTGGGTCTTCTGCAAGACAGCCAGTGCTTTTAGCTGCTGCACCATCTCTCTCTGAATTCAAATGCTTGACAGCAGTTTTCCCTGTCTGATTTACGTTTTCGTTTCAAGTCTATGTCATTACTTTCTGTTAGGTCCCCTAAATGACAGTGGTGCTGTCAGACTCCCTAGAACGGTAGGCTCACAGGTTCCTCAACTAGAAAGCAGAAACTGAAACTTAGCATTCCTCAGAAACCAGGTGACTCAACACCCTCTGCTTATCAGGAGACCACAGCTTCCTCGTCCCCTGATGGTCACCTCCCAGGCGGAGCATCATGGAAAGTTTCCCAAGCCACTAACTGCCTATAAAACCTGTTCTGCCCCATCACTAGTTGTTCCTTGCTCCTGAGAGACAGCCTAGTAGTATGCTTCTAAATAAATCACTATTTCTATCCATGGAGCTGTCTTGTTTGGTGGTTTTCGCTGCACATTCCTATACATTTGGTGCCAAGAACCCAGAAGGAAACCTGGGTCTCTGATGACATGGTTCCTCCTCCAGAACCAAACTGCTGATCAGACGCCCCTGTCACTCAGACTATCTTGCCTCTGCTGGCTTCTGTGCCACTCATTACATCTGGCTTGAGATTTCCAGTCCATCTTCTTGACTACGTTCCTTTGTCCTGTTCATCCTCTGACAGAGCTCGGGTAAGTGCTCCTCTCAAGGACCTGTCAATCTATTTCTCTGCCTTCTTCCTTTCTCTCTCTCTCTCTCTCTCTCTCTCTCTCTCTCTCTCTCTCTCTCTCTGGTGAGAAGTTTCTCCTGAGTGCTCTTTATCTTCTCTTGCCATCAATCCAATTTTGTGTCCTTTTCTCCATCCCTTATTCAAGGTTTTCTCTCTTCCTCCCTTTAAACAGTTATGGGTTCTTCTCACTCAAAACTTGACTCTACAACTCCTCTTTCCTGTCTTCTTAAATTTCTCTCTCCCTTAGGACTCAAGGTAGAGTCCAAGCTTGCTCCTTTACTAATGATCCCTCTGTAACCCTTGCTTTGTCTGTGTGCAGCCTTCTTTTGTTTGCCCTGTGTAGGTCTAGGTCTTCTTCACAGTGTGCCAAATCCTGACCAAAAACAAAAGTTTTGCTTATATCTCTCCTCCTGACTCTAACTGCTTTTTTGTTAACTCTGTGTGGTCAGCATACAGGTTTTTCTATATATAGTCTACGCTCATTCATAACATAAAACTGTCTATGCTATGTTTTCTATTAAGTTCACTTGGGATTCTACAAAGCCCCAGTATGTACACAGGTTATATTAATTTATTACCTCATCTTTTATGCCTAATTTTGATAATAATACTACACAGTACTCTCATCTGAAGTCAATCCACTGCCTTCTTCGGGACTTCAGCTGTGCCCATGTACAGGTCACCATCATGATCAAATTTATTAGTCGTCATGTTTTTGATGCACCTAGTCTTCATGTAGTTATGTCATATGTGCCTATGATTGTTGTTTTCCATGTATTTCAAATTTCATGTAATTATATCACCTTTATGTGTTGAGATCTGATGTAGTTCTGTCATGTGTGTTTGTGATAATTTTCCTCATATGTTATTTATTTCAAGATAATTCAATTGGTATTTCCATGTGCTTAATTAGAAGTTCTAGGCAATAAAATTTAAAGCCATCACATGGGCAGTCTGCTTTAAATAAAATGTAAAATTATCTAAAAAGACAAAATCATAAAATTGGCAATCTGCAATAATAAGAGTTCTAAGAAAAAACACATGCAAGTAAAGAAAATATTAAAATTAGTAAATAAAGTTTAAAATATTTTCAAAGATTGTATTGGAACTCAAGATAAATTCTAAGTCCAGTCCTCTAGTCTCATCTTTCTTTGATCTTAGCCTTCATTCTTTATTTCCTACCACAAATAAGACCTGTTTTAAGAAAGACTGTCTTTTCCCAGAAGCTCTATTCACTTAGAAACATCCCACACTTTTCCTCCCTAGAGCAACTCTTTCTACCTTAGCTCTCCTTATTCTTAAATTGTCTTTTACTATATTAGCTATTCTTAAAATTCCCTTCAGTAATTGAAGCCAGGAATCCTGGTTTGGCTTGAATGGAGGTCTCTAAAATTTGGAGAACTCCTCAGGCTCCTAGTGATGACCAAGTCAGTACTGAAGTCTCTGGGCACTCCTGGTGAGATCCATCTTGAAGCCTTGTTTGTGACTTTCCCATTTTTTGTATGTGTGATTACTCTGCTAGTGAAGCACTTTGGATTCCTTTGCTTCTGTCTTGCAGACCAGAGAACCACTTAAAAAATCCCCTAGGATCACTCCTGGTCTGGTACCTGTGTCAGATAACAACAGCACTTGGCTTTTTCTGAGGTGTATTTAAAAAGCTGATCCCTAAAATAGCCTAAGCCAGTCTCTTGAGCACAGGAGAATAGCCTGAGGCAAAATGAGATAACTGCTACATGTTTGGAGAAACTGCTTTTAAACTTTTACCTTTTCTTAACCTGAAGTCTTTATGTTTCCTTACTGTCCTTCCTGTCTCCTCTGATTTATGTTATGTTAATGATTTAGACAAGGGGAACTCTGCTGGTTTCATATGTAAAGGCATCGTCCTCTGTAAGAAAAATTAAATATTAGTCTTCTCTTCAAAACCTGAAAAACTTAGTGAAGAAAACTCAGTCTAACATACCTGAAGGAAGTAACCATCTCCCACCCTGTCCCCGACTCCAGAAGAGAGATACATCATCTGAATACATGGCCTCTAACAAAAGACATCTGGTTTCTTATTAGCTTTTTGAAGATCTGGTTCCTTATCAAACCTCCTATCAGAACACCCCATCACTCCTTCCCTGATCCCAGGGGAGGAGCATGATACCATCCTAGAAGACACGCCCTTCTGGGATGCTGGGAAAGCACAGCCTCTTTTCTGGGATTTTTCTGGACCCATAGCCATGGGAGGATTGCACGCCCCTTGTAACTAATAAAAGCTATTTGCATCTGTTAAAGGTTGAATTCTATTTCTGTTTATGACATCACTTCCTCACCCCAAATTCTAACACTTGAAACTTGGTTTAAGACAAGAAATTCTAATCTTTTAATCCCACCACACCTTGTAAGACATTTAAGGAAAGGCCCTGGTGCATTCCCGAACTACCTGATGGCCTAGGGCAGCTGAGTTTTTCTCACAGCAAATTCTTTTCAAACTGGGTCCAACTTACCACGCAATGCAACTTTATGCAAAAGTGAAAATCTGCCTTGCCAAGTTATATTTGCTTTGTTCACATGTTCTTTGTGGGGTATTAGTAGGGTTCTTAGATCTTGGGTTGTATTTATAACACCCTTCAGTTATTTAGCTCTTGGAAAGAGAGATTACCTTAAACCTACATGGCAAACGTAACCCTCTCCTTTAGGCCACTAAGCCTTTTTACATATTGAAGAGCTAGAAACATAAGCTTTCTGCCTTCTCCTACTTTTTGGTGTACTAGATTTCATGTAATTGTATTTTGTGTGCCTATAACTGTTTTCACATACTGTTTGTGTCAAGACAATTTTTGAACTGTGGACACCAGTTTTTTCTCCTTTCTCATTGTTTTATTGAGCATAAGAATTATTGCTTTTATTTTTGGTATGACTAATCAAAATACGTCTATACAAATTTATAAATATAAATATTTTGATGACAATTTAAAGGCCTTATATACTTGGGTACCCTAATAATTTATAAATTTATCAAACAGTGTCCCTCCGTCTAGTGACTCACAAAACTTTTTAAATGCTAATTATTTATACAAAACTGCATCTAAGTTGGTTGCATAAAAAATCTACATGGTAAATTCCTTTCTTTGGTTTTAGTTTGCTTT
>NW_008359442.1:6692398-6700663 GCF_000622305.1 Nannospalax galili | reverse complement strand
GTGTTAAGGTATCCATTTTGTTTTTCTGTTTTAAATGTATTTTGGTTTAAAAATAACAGAAACCATAATCTCAACAAAGAGTAATTACAAAACCTACAAAATCTTAGTTACTAATAATCTATCTCACATATAATTAGCTATGTATACATGATCTATATGAGCTTATGCTTCTTAAAATTAATTTACTTGGTATCAAATTGACTTATAAGTAAAGTCTTTTATAATCTATGTTAAATTAACAAAAAGAAATTTTTTTTCATGTCAAAATGTTAGCTCTTGCACGACATGGGTGCACTTACCTACATGCAGGCAGTACACGCATACGCATAAAATTAAAAAAAAATAAAACTTTAAAACAATTAAAATTTGTGAATACACTGTAAAACAAAAACAAAAACAAAAACAAAATGTTAGCTCTTTAATCCTTATCTACAACATCCCTATTACTAAAATATATAAATTAATTTTATGTACAACTCTCTCTACACAACACACACACACACACACACACACACACATATATATATATATAAAGGTGAATATTAATTACTTGGTAAATTCTCACAATAAATGGTGAATTTGTTTGTGAATGTTATTAGGTAAGTTTATTGAAGATCTGAGCAGGTTTATAGAAATGGATAGTTGACTGTTACAGTCAAAAATTTCAGTCCAGTCCTCTAGCTTGTACTACACACCCAGATACAGTCTTAGATTAAATGAGTGCAGATAAGTATTAGCATTATCTGTAACTACAGGAAACTGTCCTTTATGCTTCTCTATATCATGCAAGTGTTACTTTTTGTACTTTCCTTTGCCCCTAACAAGATAATTTGGCTCGAAAAGAGCTCATTTTCCCTCCCTGTACCAGATTGGTATAGTCCAGCAGAAACAGTGTTGGTGAGCTTGATATGAATCCTGATCAACTTACTTCTTGTTTATAGGTATGTGATGTGATCCCCACTTCCTTCTGAAAAACTATGAACCATGGTATGGAGGACCAGAAAAGAAAGGAGACTGCTTCTATTTGTAGTAAAACAGCCTTCATTTGAGACAGACCTAAGGAAATTATTTGAAATCCCTTTCCTGGACTATGCCTACTTAACCTGTGATACTAAATTTCTTTTTCCTGACTTAGGCCCACTCTTTGTACCTTATCTAAATAACACTTTGCATACCTAAATTCACTAGTGTAATCTTAAAATTTCTAAGGTCAAAGGTTAGTCAAATTTTACTTAAATTTGCTCTTATAAAGACTAACGGGCTGGAGAGATGGCTCAGCGGTTAAGAACACTGACGGTTTTTGCAGAAGACCCAGGTTCAAATCCCACCACCCACATGACAGCTAACAACTGTCCATAACTCCAGTTCCAGGGGATCCAACAGTTTCTTCTATTCTCCGTGGGCATTAGATGACATGGGTACATTTACCTACACGCAGGCAATACACACATACACCTAAAATAAAAATAATAAATAAAATATTTTTAAAAAGACTAACTTAAGGCATAGAATATATGTCTATTTCATATTACAGAGTAATTAAAAGTGCCAGACTAATGTAACTGACCTCCTTGGATGTTTAATAATCACAGTTAAAGGCTCATACTAATCTGGATAGAGGAACTTAAAGGGACATTTTTTTATTCCTTGCCCTCCATGGTCAACTAAATGCCAGGGGACTATGAGGCATCTTTCAAAATATCGTGTAACTGTAATGAGTCACCTCTCCTCCTGTTCAGAGAGGCCATGGAGACCCCTCTAGATGGACTCAAACCAGTGTTCAGTCTATAATGAGGAGGGTCAACACAGAGAAAGTTTCCTCAATGATCGAGCAGGATCTTCTACCTTATCTTGACGTAGATGGAACTGGTAAAACAAAAATCCAGGGGCTCCCCACAATGCACAACTGACGCCCTGTGGAACAGAGACTCAGCTGACCTTTACAGTAAAATAAAATTTTAATTAATTTGGGCCAACTATATGGTCTTAAACACCCCAAAGGAAAGTATAACCAAAAATCAAAATAATAAATATGTTTTTTAGTCTGAGAAATTATACTTCCTAGACATAAGGTTTAAGTTCATATGTTATTTAAAAGATCCTAACTAATATTTTCTCCATGATAAAAAAACAATACTCAAATATGAGACTTTAGATCTTGGCCCAATTCAATATTGCAGTGCCTATCAGCATCCAAAAAGACAAGCCCACTATTGCTCTTATCTAAAAATTAAATAATGGCTAAATTCTTTTCTCTCCGTGTCTAGAAGCCATTTGGGAGGGAACTCACACTGATTCTAGCTACTCCAACAGCATCAAAATGTCTAGAAAGCAGATTCTGAGTCCAGCTGTGGCAGTCAAAAGAATATGGAGTAACCCAATAGATGGATGCTCTTGGAAACCTTCGTCAAGAAGCTCTAATGGACTTTAATTTGTACATTTAAAATTCACCCTGTTCTGACTTCTCCTGTTTCCCAGCCTAGTACTTGTGCCTAACTACTCTTGCTTTTACTTCACCCCTCCTTGGGCCACTGACATCTATCCTCCTGATGATGATTATTCCAGGTCTTTATGAAAGAAAGAATCAATGAGATGACCCAATGGTCAGACACCAGATGTCCTTAACCAAGTTCCTTCAGGTCTCTTACCACCACCTGCCCACCTGACCCCCCACATCAGACCAGCATTTCAGACTTCTTTAGACCCCTTCCCATATCATCATCCTTGGTCAGCCAGAATAGCTGGAGAGAACACTGTCGCCCCTTTTCATTGACAAAAGGCTGGGATGTCAGGAGTGGCAGTGCTGTCCAGTTCCCTGTAATGGCAGGCTCACAGGTTCCTCAACCGGGAAAGAGGAATCCGAAACTCAGCATTCCTCAGAAACCAGGTGACTCGACACACCCTGCTTATCCGGAGGCCACAGCTTCCTCCTCCCGCAGTGGTCACCCTCCAGAAGGGAGCATCGTGGAAAGTTACCCACGCTGCTAACCACCGATGGAATCTGTTCTGCTTCTTCTTCTCGTTGTTGTTCTTTGCTCCCAAAAGGCAGCCTAGTAGCATGTTCATAAATAAATTGCTGCTTCTATCCTTGGAGTGGTCCAGTTCAGTGTTTTCGTTGCACACCTCCGTACACTTTCTGTCTGACTTCTTCTAATATTTTAGTAAAAAACACATCCATGAAGTTGCAAAAACCAAGCTAATGGCTGTTATAGTCTCCATTCTCTTACCTGTGCTGCCCTTGAAATGGTGGATTTCTTACTTCTTTTTATTGTTCTTGTTATTGAGATGTACTCTTCATACATATTTTCTATTCCATCAATAAACTGAGAATAACTTTTTTCTTTATGAAGGAAGATATTTCTAATAGTTCCAGTTATTTTATTTTATATTTGGAAGTTGAGGACTTCTTGCATGACTACATGGCATATGCATCATTTCTAGCCCTCTCTCACCCCTCCAGTTCCTCCAGTGTGGTCTTCCCAACCACCTCCTCTAATATTCCTGCATTCTTTTATATTCATTTTTGCTTTAATTTTGCTTTAAATTTTTATATTTATCCCCCCCCCAAATAAAAATAAAACAACTAACAGGTCCAATTTCTATTTGACCTTTTTTCATATGTTTGGGGCTGAGACAGTTGTTGATTACCACAAAATACAAATGCCACTATCACACCATTGGGAATATCTTGCAGGTTCCATTGTTGGTATGATTCTCTGGATTTACAGCTGGGTAGGATTGTTGATAGCTTTTCTCCCTTGTCATCTTGCATAGCACCTTCTGACACTAAGAGACCCAGCTCTCAGGGAGGAGGCTTCCAGGTCAGTACCATCTTGATTTCTCCAAGTCCTGTGTCCAAAGTGTATGAAGTCTTCAGCAATAGGGTTTTACTTTCACATCCTGGCAGACTGCCAAGAGCAATGACACTAGCCTATAATCTTTTCGTCTTTCTTTATGATTATAATCTCATTTGAGTTGCAGGTCTATAGAGTTCTTTTAATCCTCTTCCTATGATTCAGTTTCATGTTCTTTCACCCTTCTAACCATTGACCTCTGTGCTATTGGCAATTTGTTATTGTTACATCACAGAATTTCATCTGTTTTTTTGTTTTGTTTCTTTTTACTTTTAAATTTTACTCTTTATCTATTTCATTACAATAGAAGAGGAATAAGGCAGGGACTTTGTCTGTTTAACTATCCCAACTAGAAAGCTGAATTTATTCTGTGTTCAAAAGTATACTTGATTTCAAAGAGAACAATGCTCTAGGAAAAGGCTCCATTATCTCCTTCAGCAGTCAGAAATTTACCCTTTAGGTTATCATTTCTAAGTGGGCATTTCAAAAACAACTGCCTCCACATTTTTTTTTGCATACCCAGATAAAAGTGATATGACCTGAATACTTAGGAGGCTGGGACATGAGAATTATGAATTTGAGGTCAGCCTAAGCCGTATAGTGAGACTGTCTCAAAACACACATGAACACACACACACACACACACACACACACACACGCACACACACACAGTATTTTGTTTACTTTTCATTACCATATTTTCCTTTAAAAACTTACCACATAGCATAATAACATTTTCAAAGTTGTATTATAGGTAAGAACAGATAAAAATAAAAATGTTACCCAGTAATTTACTTTTAAGCAATAAAACATCAGATGCTAGCCTCATCGAACAGTTTTGTACATCTGTCATTGACGTGTGCTTCACTTACAGCCTGGATTATCACATGACAATTGAAATTTGTTACTCCAAGTTTTTATTAAGTAAAGAAAATGTACAATTCATTTTCAAAATATTTTCATTTCCTGAATCTCTAGTAAGATGGGCTCTGCTTCTTACTTCCTTTTAAGAGTGTTTACTCTAAGGATCTTCTCCAGTCAAAACCCTAGAAACAATGATGGCATTATGTGGATCCACATAAACCTGGTCTGAGTATTGCAATTTCCTGCATTTCCATCAACCCAAGTGTTCATGAGAGAAGTCTCTTCTGCAAATTCCTGAGAGT
Organism: Nannospalax galili; assembly: GCF_000622305.1. Taxonomy (NCBI): domain Eukaryota; kingdom Metazoa; phylum Chordata; class Mammalia; order Rodentia; family Spalacidae; genus Nannospalax; species Nannospalax galili. The sequence continues at coordinate 6,695,643 of NW_008359442.1, read as the reverse complement.
TTTCAGTGAAGAGTCAAGGCATCTGGCATGTATCATTTTGTATTCAGTCAGCTTCTACTAGGAAAGTGTTCCCCAGGAGTAAATTAGGCAATTAGCAGAATCATTACCTATTTCAAGCCAAAAGAATATAACTTAGCTCATTGAAGTACTAATGAACAAATTATGTAGTATTGTGGTTAGTTAGTTTTTAAGAAATAAGCTTGCTCACTTTGGGGAGGGCCCTGACTGAGGTTGTCCATTGGAATGTTTAGGACAAGAGTTTATGTCAGGATTCACTAAATTCCATGGAGATAAAATCAATAGACATACAACTTACTGAAGGTATTCATGAAGTTCAGAGCTTAGAGCTTATAAGGATATGTTCACCAGTGTCTTCTGGTACATAATTGAATTGCACATTCAAAATAAGTGAGGTTATGATATATTCTGTTTTATGACAATAATAGCTCTGTTCACCTTGACAGATGCCCAAGTTGATCATTAATCAGAGACTTTAAGTTGGAAAAGAATTTGTAAGTTTTGAACTCAGGACACTCTGAAGAGGTTATAGACATTAGATGGTAACTTTCAAGATATAGTACCACATGTGAAAACCACTTTGAAAATACTTGACATGTTGTAGGTGTTCAGAACACATAAATTGAATCTGAAAGCTGGGTTATCATTTACTATCTTTGATAGTCAAGGTTAATTAGAGCAAATAATATTCTGTTTTCCTCATTCACTTACCATTTCATAATTTTACCTGTGATTGCCTCTAAAGGCCAGTTTTTTCAGATATTATTATTGTTGTTGTAAGCTACTTATAAATGAATTAGCATGATTTTCCAGTGTATGTTAAATTCTCTATTGGTAGTTATTATTGTTAGAATGGTACATTTTTATTAATATTAATTTTCATGTTTTACAGAATTCATTCCCATACTTCTATGACTCTGACTTGGATCATGATCTATGAAAATAATTTAAAATTAACTTGGAGTCACAAATGAGTAATTCCATTTTCTTCTAAAATGTACAAGCAATTGTAATTTCATTAAGCTATGCTATTTGAATAATTATTTTGAAAAATATTCAATCCTTTTGTATGAGTATTCCTAATTTCATTTTTGTGGATTGTTCTCAGTTTTGCTATCTACTTTACACTTTCTTCTGTGGAATTCAGTGAAGTTAAGAAACAGTAGCCACATTTCAGGATAACCAAAAGTAAATAGAATTATATTCCCCTAAAAATAATTTATGAAACTTTGTGATTTTCCAAGCAGAATATGGGATATCTCTTCATATGGTAACAATCTAGTGGAAATAATCAAATTACTTTAAACAATAATTGTCTACTTTAGAAAAAGAATTCATTAAAGAACTGGATTTGTGACTTGGATTTAGAAAGACGTTAGCATAGCCTTTGGACTCATGCAGCTGAATCAACATGCTTTGTTTTCACGATCATAATTACATTTAATGGATGGAGCTACTTACAAATGAAATGGCAAGATCATTTGATATTAAAGTATCAAAGTTCTTGTCCATGTTGTTTTATAATTTCGGTGAAAGCTATCAAATATCTCTTAATATTTAGCAAACCACAATCTAATTTAGTGACCATAAGAAAAAAAAAGATCTATAATAAATAAGTAAATATAATATGATAAATCCATAGATCAACTGTTTAGCTTAGCCTTAAGGAAAGTGGCCTGTGTCCCACATTACAGTAATTGGATTTAATCTCAGAACTGTAGTTATCCTATGGTTAAATTACTGGGATTCCATTGTCTAAATTGCGTATTCTTTCTGGACTGTTGTCTCATGAAAGCTGACAGCTGGGCTATGTGACTGCATGGGGCTAGTTTGTTGTCTTCTCTTGGTGGTAGTGATGTGTGTGTGGAGGGGGAATAGCTCAACAACTTTATTGTCTGACTTCAGTTCCAAACTAAAGATTTTAATTATAATCAATTTCTTCTAAATAAGTGCTCATTTATTGTGTCATATTTGCAAGAGAAAGTCATTTTATCTCTCTTCTTTACACTGTATTGATATTAGTTATACATTAAGTATTAATTATTACTCTATTCTCTCAAATTTAAACTATTCAGTCAAACGTTAAGTAGAGTAAATTCCTATTCATTGTTTTTCCAAATGCTACTTATTGCAAACCTACTATTCCTTTTTCCTGATGTACTTCAAAGCTTTTGTTTTTTCAGTCAGATTGAAATTCAGTGACTGATACACTTATCCACATCAAGGACTATATTATAAAGGAGTAAGAGTGAAGGAGACAGTCAAGGTGTGCCTTGTTCATTCAATTCTCTCTTCTTAGTCCTACTGTCCCTGCTTTCCTTTTGGCTCATAGGCCTGGTGGTGGAGAGCGTTCTGATCCAATCTTCCATTTGTGTACTATTTCCTGCAGCAATAGACAGAGATGGAAATGTTTAGATCAAGAGCAGAAATAGGATTTGAAAGAATACTGAAAAGATCTTTTATTCTCAATAGAAAAAGAATGATACAGAAATTGTATTCATTTCTTTTTGTTAGAACAATTATCAGAAGTGCGAGTTGAAAGAAGCTAGAAACCAAGTAGATATAGCCAGGTTGACACGATCACCCTCAGTTCCTGGGTATGAATAACATGGTGACCTTTCCTGGCCAACATAATTATCTTTCTTTTACATTGTATAGGTTTATGTTGATCAGAGGCTCTCACAAAATGACAAATCTATCTCAAAAACTTAGCAATTTCTTTCATCCTGTATTTGAACATGGACTTTTAGGAACTTCCTTAGAATGTAGTGACACCAAAGACAGGAAAATATCACCTCAATTCTAGAAATCAGGTGTGAAGACAATGTACTTACCTAGGTTGCCTTTGGTCATCTCCAGTGTCAGCCCTTCTGGTCCCTTCCTGCTCCAAATGAAAATTATCTGAGGTGAATGACTAGATGTAGCCAGATGGGTATAGGATATAGACAAATCCAAGACTGAGGAGCTAATGTAGTAAGAGAGGATAACTCCTTTTTAAAGTTTCTTTTGTAGATATCATCTATCTATCTACCTCTAACCTCTCTATCTCTCTATCATCTATCTATCTATTATCTATATCTATCATCTATTTATCTATCTATCTGTCTATCATCTATCATCTATCATCTGTATCTATCTATCATCTGTCTCTCTATATATTTTTCTGAGAATTTCATATATGAGTATTTTATTTACATCATGCCTGTTATCTATCGATGATCTATCAT
>NW_008359442.1:6674140-6692292 GCF_000622305.1 Nannospalax galili | reverse complement strand
GAATTTACCCTCCAACTCCTCCCATGTCCTCTTTCCCTACTCCCTCTCAATATTTTGTCTTCTTTATTATTGTTACATATACATACATGCATTCACACATACATACATGTGTATATACAATGCTCTGAATCCATTTAGTGGTGCTCATGTGCACATGTAATTAGGGATAACCACTTGGGATTAGATGACTGATTAAGGAGCTCATCCTTGGAGAAAACTGATTCTCCCTCTCTCAGCATCCACTGATTGCCTGTAGCTCTTTCTCTAGAGGTGTGATCCTGTGAAGTTTCCCTCCGTTAACATTGACATGTCAACTGGCTTTGTAGCAATGAGTTCTTGTTCGGCCACCATACTGTGGCGATTTCATGGGTGCAGCCTCCTTGTCTTACCCCTCACTGGTACAATATTTCTGCTCTTTCTTCTACAATGTTCCGTGAACCTTAGGTTTAGAGGCTGCATTTAAGATGTTTTAGTAAGTGTTGGGCACCCGATGTTCACTTATCATCTGCATTTTTGTCAGTTTTGGAACTTTGTCAAAGTCTCCATGTGTTGCAAAATGAAGCTCCTTTGATGTGTGGAGAGAGCTATACATGTCTGAGAATATAAGGATACATATTTATTTTTTTATTGAGCTGTTAAAATTTCATACGTTTCCCACTCAAATCCAGACACCCTCTCCAGTCCATGCCTCCCCCTATCTCCCCACTGAAACCTATGCACTCTGCCATACATGCTGAGCCTTATTCATTCAGGTGTTTAAGGATACATATTTAGATGATAGGAAGAAATTATGTTCATCTAGGAAAGTGACATTAGTGGGTCCTTCTCTAGGGTCTATGGCCTCTCCAACCGTGTGCACTTGACTATGTTTACCGAATCATTCATGGATTCCCTCCTATTCAACAGGACTTAAGTCCTATTAGACATCTTATGATTACCCCCATGACAAAAGTTCCACTGTTGTACCAATAGAGATAGTTTTCTGGGCTGGTCATTGTTGTGGTTTTTAGGCTTTAATACTGGGTAGGATCATTGACTAGTTTTCGCTCTTGGCAGCTTACACAGTACCTTCTGATATTATGAGAGCTAATGTTTGGGGAAGAGCATTGAGAGAGGGGGATAGTAAGACACAGGTGTTACCAAAGAGGAAACAGGGAAAATAGATGGCACTTTAACTGGGGGTCAGGGAAGAAAATCTATATGGGGGAAAGTAAGGAAATAAAGATAAATTATACTTAGGTGCATAAAAGAACATCAAGAAATGCATTATTTCATAAGACTACTGAAAATGACATATAATATATATGTGAGTTTATGTGTAGAGTTGAAGGCTATCTAACAAAAATAACAGTGCCCAATAGAGTCCCAAAATAATATAGTCTAATGCCATAGCCTTTGGTTGCCTTCCAGAACTCAAAGGCTAAAGACAAGACATACTTTTAACATACGAAAACTCATCTGAGAGCAAATATATTTAGTTTACATTGTAAAATTTGATAGAGAATATAATTTTGCAAATATTCACATATCCATAATACAAAATTAATATGGAACTTGTGAGTAACAGACCCTTTAGTTATGTGTTTATTCTAAGTTGCAAGCATACATTTAAAAATAAATAATTTTCAGAGTTACTTTGGTGCAGCAGTATTAAGCCTCTATTTCTTCTATGTCTGTCATCATCTCTGGTAATATTTTAACTTTTCATTGCTGTGTGGGAATTGATAGCTACTCATGCAGGTCTGTATCATTAGCTATGATGATGAAAATATTGTCTCTATACAGATTTTATTGTTATCAGGGCTTCTCTAAATGCAACTGATCAAGTGTATAATATATACATATGTAAATACAAAAAAAACTGAGAAAGGAGTCTTGATGATCATAGAGTCCTCCTTAGTTGAATAATCTTCATTAATTTTTAATTCATTAATTTTAAGTCCAAAATCCTTTGACAAAGACAAATTCTTATATTTTTACAAAATAAATGCACATAATAATTATATATGTGTAAATATTTATATGTATTTGTAAATATTCATAGGTATGTCTGTCTGTCACATAGATATGTCTCCTCTCTTACACTTCCTTTACTCTATGGAGACATTAAGACATCATCATCTAATTTGAGATTTTGCTGGAAACCCTTTAATAACCGCTAATCAGTCTAAGTCAATCTTTTTTTTTTTACTAGAATCCCCATAAAACATGGCCCTTCTCTTCTATAATTTTTTTTAATGTGAGCTGGACCAAGCTTCTTCTGAGGCATATTTTTTATAATTCTGGATATAAAGATGTGAACAAATTTCACCTCTACCTTCTTGTTCAAACACAAGATGGTCATGGGTACCATGAGCTTAAACAAAAAGGACTTTGTGTTATTGATAATTTTTGTAAGACATTATATACATGCAGATAGATGATGATTGGGATTCTTTGTCCCCTAACTACCTTCTGTCATGGCTAGACTAGCCACACTTGCCAGGCCACAGAGAAATCTGTATGCTAATAGCCTATAACCTTTGGGAAAATGCCCTTGAACAAACTGACTCTATGATTGTGACTCTGAAAGAACTGATGTGAATACACCCAGTCTGCAGGCAGCCAGACTCCAAAAGAGGAGTGAGAGAAATTTAAAGAGGCAAGCCAAATTCTTTCACTGGGGCTAATGAGTGAAATAAATGACTTCCTTATGGAAGAGCTTGTCATCACTTGGAGATGTGATTGGGGTCACCTTAATGGTGGTCTCCTCACATCAAAATACAAATAATATGCAGGATATTCTCCCAAGCACTCCTTATCTGCATTTTGGGGCTAATTAATTTTGTGTAAGGAAGTTGATATTTTTAAGGACACTAATTATGTGATAATTCTCTTTAATTATTTTTATTAATAAAATGTATTAATGCTATACATTTCCAGATAATTATAGACATATGTTCCCAATTATATCTCCAAGATTTACAACTGTCTATCAATTTGACTACATAGATAAGTGGTTTTATATCACAATGTAATTATACCTTTAAATTTTTAGGATTGTTGATTTGCTTTATTGATAATGGCTGTAGAAGGAAGGATGGAAGGAAAGGCAGATGATTATATACTATTAATTAGATGTTTTGACTCCAGAAGAAAACATGCTTACATAAAATCAAAATTGGAACCGTTAGTTAACTTTCATTAGTAATCTAACATGTATCTTTTAAAAGAATACTCTTGCATACTCTTTTCTAGCATAATGTTCAGATATCAAATATACTGTCTAGAAATTGCATTTAACATCAGCTTTTATACTATTGCTTGAAAATTTAATACATGCATATAATATAATTTGAACAAATCCACCCTCTTTCCCTCCCTTCCATTTCCTACCTTCTCCTCCCTACTGCTTTTCCCTCCCAACTTCATGTACCCACTAAGTCTACTTAGTGCTGCCCATATGCACTTGGGTGTGGGACCACATATTGGAGCATGAGCAGCGTCTCAGGGGTCACATCTCTGGAGAAAACTGATTCTCCTTCCCACAGCAGCCATCAGTTGTCAAGAGCTCTTCGGCTAGTGGTGGAACTCCATGAGCCCTCACTCTCCATGCTATAATTTTTCCTGGCTTGATCTTCTGGAGGCCTTATGCATGAAGTCATACCCACTATGAGTTTACGAGTGCCAATGTACTATCATGTCCACTGCAGATGTCCACTACCTCTAGCCCTTACAGTATTTCCCCTCCCCTCTTCCTCTCTTTCAAGATGATACCTAAACCTTTGGGATGAGGTGTTATATAACTGTTCAGTTTAGAGTTGAGCATTCAACAGTTTCTTATTCTTTGCATATTGACTAGTTGCAGTCTCTGTATTAATTATCATCTACTGCAAAAAGAAGTTTCTCTGATAAGGATTGAACAAGGTACTACTCTATGGCATGCAGATAAGAATATATGGGCAGTTTATTACTGTGCCTGTTTTGCAGAATTAACATCACAGTACCAGGAATGGTTTACCTATTTTTGAGTTTTGTTGAGCATAGACCCCCTCCCAAACAGTACATGCCATTTCCATGTCTCTTTGTTCCCCTCCAGAACTTGATAAGACCTTATGGCTGTTGACAACACATATGTCAGTCACAGAACATAGGGACATCAAGTTGGTAGTGATTGGAAACTTCATCCCTACTGGATAGCTTTCAAAGTACTGGATGGTGTTACACACCCTACCAGAGGAACAATAATTGTCTTGCTCAGCTGTGCACTCTTTGACCTACAATAACAACCAGATTGACATGATAGATAGACCCACTTGTGGAAGAATGGCATGAATGTTAAGGGGATGACCAACTACTTTCCAATTGGATATCAGACACACATTACAAGACACAACTCTTACTTAGTACCATTAACTGGGCCAAACCCCTGTGGCTGGTTAGGTCACAGCCCCTTTGGAAAATCAAACTTCTCATGTATAATTTGAGAGAAATATTGTTGGTTTTGGCCAGGCGTGGTGGAGCACACCTTTAATCTCAGCACTAGGGAGGCAGAGGCAGGCGAATCTCTGTGAGTTTGAGTCCAGCTTGGTCTACATAGCAAGTTCCAGCCCAGCTGGGAGCTACAGGGAGACCCTGTCTCAAAAAAAAAAAAAGTTTGGTGATGATGGGCATGGTGGTGCATGGCTTAAATCACAATACTTGGGAGATACAGTTAACTATTTGAAATCACTACCTAACAAAAATTCATGCAGAAAATCTCTAGTTCTAGGATTTAAGGATCATTTGATATTGCAAATCCTTCCATCTTTTTGAGTTATTAACTATGAGACTGAAGGTTAAGGGATCATTTGTGAACTCTAATTATTGTATGATGTAAGAATAAGTGCTCCCAGTCTTCTTCCTCATAAAGTCATCACCATGTAAAAGGAGTAAATAAAGGAAGAGGAACAAACTGATAGCATCATCCTCTCAGAGCAGGCAGCATCACACCTGATTGTGTGTATAAGATTAAACCTGCATTTACTATATGCATTTATCTGCATAAAAGCATAGCCCTAGCTCAGAAAGACATAGCATCTACTTTCTAGCAGCTATTTTGACAACTATAGTTTAAAACTATTTTAATAGCTATTCATTTTATTAACTAAGAGTAACTGTCCAGGGACTTTGTGGCATTTATTTATAATTCCTGCTCATCAACTGTCCATATTATTAAAGTGAACTTTATATCTTATGGTTTATATATGAGTTGTATCTTATGATTTGAAAACTTAAACAGGGTTTTTAAAAAATCCTTATTCAAGTTTGTGTTAGTACTAGTAAACATACCGTGTTTTTTTGTTGTTTTTTTTTTTTAATCTTAATTGACTGTGGATTTTTTCTGATAGAAGAGATACTGTTTCTTTAGAGTTTTGTACCTCTGTCTGCCATGGCTTTACTATTGGGTCAGGTAATCTTGCTGAATCAATGGTTTGTGGAAGAAGAAAAACATGTACACAGGCTAAGCATACAGTATTGGTAGATCATGAAGTCAGATTTCCTGAGTCCATTCTCCTGCAGCCTCTGTGCAGAGACTGCTGGTGACGAGCCACAGTGAAATCAGTTTTGAAATACTCTGCTAACCCATCTGGAAGAACATGTTTGTTTTTCCAAACAGCCAAAGAGCTCCTCAAGGTAAAGCCTGTCTTCCTGGATTGGTGAATATTTCCCTAAGGTGATGTCTGTAGCAGGAAGCACAGATGTTGCTATAGTGGCATATCAGGATGATGGGAAGGCACAGGACTAGAAGAAATGAACCACAATATGACTCTGTTGCTGACTGGAGAAGTCAAACAGAGCCCTGTGTAACATGTCTCTGAGCACCTTCATCTCAGGTTACCTACAGAGGACAATAGGATGAGAGATGATGAGAAAGGCTATCAAATAGGTACTGATGAGGACAGTGACTTAAGGAAATATGTCAGTATTCATACAATATGAAGTGATGTTTTAGCACAGAAAGAATACCTCATTTGAACCCCATTTCTTATTTAAAAATGAAAAACTTGGAGCTAATATCCCATCCAACTAATGAAGTAAGTTTCTTACACCTTGTTTATTGGGGAAGTGATGCTAGAATCCATAATGAAAAATTGAATATAACCAACATTTCATTGTCAGAAGTGATTTAGTCAAATATATTAAGTCAATTGTTGTGTTAAAATGAATATATGGATTGGCTTAAGTTTGGGGCTCATAAGCTCCTGAAATTGAAAATGGAAACCTTTCCATACCCAGCCATAACCAGAAAGAGGGATTCCCCACTTGTCCTATGCTGGGACAGCTATTGAAGAGGGGGGCATGGGAGTTGAAGCAAAAGGGAGCAAAGATTCATGATAAAACAAGCAACAACCCAACAAAAATTGTGTTTTTAAACAAACAAACAAACAAACAAAAAACTATTCTCTTTATCACCTGACACAAATGTACTACTTGTTGAAAAAGTTGCCACTTTGTAATTTTCAGAGTGGGAGAACTGCTCATGAGGAAGGCAGATCATGCTGGGCATGGTAGCTAACACTTCTTTAATCCCAACACCTTGGTGGCAGAGCCAAAGAGGCAGGTAGATCTCTGTAAGATCCAGGCTGCAAGCCTGGTCTAACTCTAGCAGCAAGTTCCAGGCCACTGGGGTCACATGGCGATCCCATCAAAAAAAAGCAGCGAGGGGCGGGGTGGGGGGGGTGGGAGGACAATGCACACCTTGTACCATTCTTTCATTTCTTCATATGGGGGGATTTTGAAAAAAAAAATCACAGTGGTAAATACCGTATTTCTAATTAGTTGTCTCTGAGCATAGAAAATGCAGCAAATTACAAACACTATCTTTGTCGAGCCTCTCAAAATATCATGTATGAACAGTTGTCATTCCAGCTTATAAATTTGTAAATGGAGGCTCAAGGGGCTAAGTTTTCCATGTCACACAACTGAAAAAAAAAAAAAAGAAGAAAAGATAAAATTTAGAATTGTTTGGAATTAGATACCTATAGTAAAACACTAGAGCCACCTTTTACCTGCCATTGTCTAAAATTAGTGAAGAAAAAACACATCATTTCCATTCTATTCACCATTTCCTCACCATAAGGTATACTGGTGTGCGATGCCCAGAAAAAAAAATTCACATAATTTCTACCTGTTTCCCCCGGAAGTTTTGGGGTTGTCGAAACTGTGCCTTACTCTACTGAGATCAGCCATTGGCTTTGAACTGCAAATGAAGTGCGAGCTAAAGGCAGATTTCACCTGCTGTGCTGCCCCTGAGTTAGACCCTTGGTTTTCCCTCAGCACTAAAATTCATTGCCAAGTTTCCTGCAGCTTATCTTGCTTTCAGCCAAAGTCAAAAGGATTGTATTGATTCTTCATTTGCGTCAGCTGGTGGATTTTCTCACCCCAGCTGCAAGCATCTGAACAGTGTTACATATTTCAAACTTTGCTATTTCAGAGATGCACCACATTCCTGTATATACTGATTTCTAGCCTATGCTGTTTTCCCCATTCATGGAACTATTAGAAACATTGTTATTTTAAAAATTTAATGGATGCCTCACAGTCAGGCAACATTATACTGTAAGATGAAGTGTTTTGAAAAACCTAAAATGTCACACTGAATAAATGTCTTCCACAGAAATGAAGGGCATGTGTTAACTGGAAGGTATCAGAATCACTTGAATATTCTTTTTAATAATCACCTCAGAACATCACCATGTCCTCAGTGTACTGTAATCCTTAGGAGTCCATTGTCTCCTGTAGCCTCATAGTGAAGTTATCTGAAATCTGTCTAAAAGAGCCATGATTCAGGACAACATAACATAAGCTCTAAGTCTGTTCTTGCAAATAGGAGTGCTGGATGCACCAGAGTCTAATAAGAAAAAATGGAACCATGCACAGTCATGCAGAACTAATAGGAGGACTGAGTAAAGGAGCTGGGACACTTTAACGTCTGGTGTGGGAAGATGAGCCAGCTAATCTAGCAATGAGGAATAGCAGGAAACCGATATCTTCACCAGGGGTAGAGACATGTAGAACCAGAGGCTGGGATTGCAATCATTTGGAAGGAGCCTGAACACTGTATGGAAGTGTACAGCAAAGACCACCAACCAAGACAACTCTGTGGGAAACAGCAGTTGATTTGAGAGCAAACAGACCTCTGGACTGCCTCTTGGGGAGCAGAGAAACAACGGCCAGCAGCAGAAGTCAGACATCTTTTATGTTTGGGTAGATGCTTGGGTAAGTTTCCATGATTCGGGCTGGGCAGTTTAGGTTGGGAATGGGTTGGTCTCCTGATAAGCCGAGGGACTTTCCAAGGCTAAGTTTGGACCCTCTTTTTTAGAATATTGGGAGCCACCATTTTAGGAGTCTGGCAGGAACATAACAGTCCATCCTTTTGTTGATGAAAAGGGACGATGGTGATCTTTCTTTACTTCCTGCTGAACAGGGACTTCGGCAAAGAAGGATGATTTCAAAAGGCTGGAACATCATCAGTCTGAAATGCAAGGTCAGATGAGCAGGCAGTGGTAGGAGACCTGAGGGAATTTGGTTAATAGCATCTGGTTCACTGACCATTGGGTTATTTCACTGATTCTATTCTGAAAAAATTAAAGGACTTGGAATAATCATTATTAAGAGGATGATGGATATCAGTGGGCTGAGGAGGGGAAGAAGTAAAGGCAAGAGTAGTTAGGCACAAATCCAAAGCAGGGAACCTGGAGAAGTCAGAACAGCGTGTGTTTTCAAATTAAAGTTTCTTGATGAGGGCTTCCAAAAGGATCCATCAGCTGGGATTCTTCTCATTTTTATTTTGGCTGCCATAGCTAGATTCAGGAATTATTTTTCAGGCACTTGATAGTTTTGGGAGTGGCTAGAATCACAGTGTGAGTTCCCTCCCAAATTGCCTCTAGACAGGGAGAAGAAATTTAGCCATCATTCAATGTTTAGGTAAGAAAAATAGTGGGTTTTTCTTTTAGGCTGCATGTAGGGACTGCAGTGTCCAATAGGCCAGAATTTGAAATCTTATACCTGAGCAACATTTTCTTATTAAGAACAAACATTAGTGAGAAATTGTCTAAGTAACATCTTATATATAAACTTAAGCCTAATGTCTGGGAAGTGCAATTCTTTGGACTCTTAAATATACCAATCATTTTAATCTTTGGTTATAATTTCTTGTTGGTGTTTATGACCATGTAATTGGCCAGAAAATTATTATTACTCTTAAGATCAGTTGAGGATCTGTTGTTCAGGAGTCACATGGGTTTGGGAGGAGCCTCTGGCTCCTTAGGCCTTTCTTTTTCCAGTTATATCTATGTGAGAGTAAGTGAAAGGTCCTGCTTGACTGTGGCTTCCCTTGGAAGCATGGAAGAAACTTTCTTTGTAGACTAGACACTGGTTTGTGTAAGAGTCCACGCCTCCAGAGGACCCCTAGTGCAATAATGCCTCACAAGATAGGCCATGAGGGCCCCCTTGCAAACCAGGAACTGGCCAGGAAGCTGCATTTAGAACTGTCTCAGCACAAAGCTACTCCCCAGATAATTGTGGAAGATAAACAGGCCCCTGCACCCAGTCCCACTGATGTTAAGAGCTGTCCCAGTTCAAGCTACTTCCCTTAAAACTGTAAAGATTATATTTGCTACCTTCCACATTCCCCAACACCCGTATAAGAACTTCCTCAGCAGTCAGCAGGCGACTGGTTGCTTTCTCTCCCCAGCTGAGCTACCAGCCACCAGCAATCCTAAGAAATAAACTTTGCTTTGCTGGAGTCCTATGTTTTCTGTGGCTATTCCCTGCCCTGCTTTTTGCTAACAGTTTGAGCCCTTCTAGTGGGGTCTCCATGGCCTCCCTGAACAGCAGAACAGGTGACTCATCACAGTTAACGGACATTTTGAGAGATTCCCCATTGTCGCCTGGGACATAGCTGACCTTGGAGGGCAAGGAACAAAAATCACATAGTACAGAGAAATATAAAGGACATTTTACAGTAGCTACAGATAACCCCAATGCACATGCAGATTAAATGTGTGCATCCATTTAATCTAAGACCATAGCTGTGTGTGCAGTACAAACCAGAGGAGTGGACTGAAAATTTTGGTTGTAACAGTAATTATTATAACAACTCTGTATCTATATAACCCTGCTCAGACTTTCAATAAACTTTCTCAGTAACAGTCACAAATTTATCTTTCGTTGTGAGACTTTATCAAACAATTATTATTTTACTTTATACACCCACCCAACGCCCCCCACTCACACACAGAGTGAGAGATGTACTTAATTTGTAAATTAGAGTTATAGGAACCATGTAGATAAGGATTAAAGAAACAACATTTTGACCTGAAAAAATATTTTTGGGTTAATTTAACAGTTTTAGTTGGTATGAGACTTCACTTAGAAGTCAATTTGGTACCAAGTAAATTACTTTTAAGAAACGTAAGCTCATGTCAATCATGTATAAGTATCTAACTATGTGCATAAATATCTAACTATATATAAGATAGATTTTAGCAACTAAGATTTTGTAATTATTCTTTGTTGAGATTATGGTTTCTCTTATTTTTAAGCCAAAACTCCTTTGCAGCAAACAAACAAAATGGATACCTTAAAACATCTTGAAAGCACACTAAAGCCAAACAAACAAAAAAAGAAAGGTACTGTAACTTGGCATCCTTCTGAAAAGCTGGAGTTTGTCCAGGGTGAGTGTGGGTGACATGGAGCACATTAGGAAAAAGGGGTGGAGCTGCCACCATATTGAGCACAGCAAACTTTGAGCAAGGAAGACTGCAGGCAGGAAGCAGATGGTGTGGCATTTCAAATATGGAAAACAAAAAGCTTATAAGAATCTGTGTTTTTGTAAGTCACCCCCCCTCCCAAATGTCATTCCCAGCGCTCAGGAGGCAGAGGCAGGCGGATCTCTGTGAGTTCAAGGCCAGCCTGGTCTACATAGCAAGTTCCAGGACAGCTGGGGCTATAAGGAGACCTTGTCTCAAAAAAGACCAAATAGAAAAGATGCAAAATCCAAATAGGATGTCTTATGTCAGTTCGTCAATCTGCATCAGGACCAGGAGACTCTAGAGTCCTCAGAGGGCATGCAGGTCTCCCAGGGAGAGAAAAGAGAAAAATTTGGTGAAACAGGTATTTAACAAATAGGATTTTTACACAACTGGCTTAGATACAGTTTTGTAGAAGCAATTAGCATTTGAAAGTTTTATGATACACTTAATAGACTTAGAAACACTGTTTAATAGATTTTAAAATAATTAGGGTACCCAAGTTCATAAGGCCTTTAAAAGTACCACCAAAATATTTATATTTATAAATTTGTATATGGGTATTTTGATTAGGCATACTGAAAATAAAACCAATAATTCTTGTGAACAATGAAAGAATGAGAAAGGAGGAAAACTCTAAAGTGGCCACAGTTCAAAAACTGTCTTAACACAAACAATACATGAAAACAATTATCGGAGGCACACGTAACACAATTACATAAAATCTAGGTGCACCAAAAAGTGGGAGAAGACAGAAAGCTTATGTTTCTTGCTCTTCAGTATGTAAAAAGGTGCCTAAAGGAGAGGGTTAAGTTTGCCATGTAGGTTTAAGGTAATATCTCCTTTCTTTTTCAGATTTAAATAACTGAAGGGTGTTGTAAATAAAATCCAATATCTAAGAACTCACAAGGAACACGTGGACAAAGCAAAAGTACCTTGGCAAGACAGATTTTTCTTTTGCATAAGGGTACATTCCATGGTCAGTGGGATCCAATTTAAAAGAATCTGCTGAAGGAGAGAAGAGCTCAACTACCCTAGGCCATTAGTTTTAGGAATGCACCAGAGCTGTACCTTAAACAAAAGTCTACAAGGTATGATGGGATTAAAAGATTAGGATTTCTTGCCATAAATAAGTTCTAAGTTTTACAGGTTTTAATGTTTCTTACAGAGGAAGATGCCTTTACATATGAACCCAGAAATGTTTCCCTTGTCTAAATTATTAGCATACCATAAATCAGAGGGGACAGAATGAACAGTAAAGGAAACATTAAGACTTCATGTTAAGAATAAATAAAATTTAAATAGTACTCAAAATAATCCCTTTTAGAAACAGGTCAAATTAATGTTAAAATTTAAACTCCTATTGTGGAGGTCTGCTATTACCTCCTTAGTCTGACATAAAAATGACCTTTCAAGGCAATAGCAACTATTGGAATCCCTTGCTTTTCTATTATCTGATCAAGAATCCAAGATGAAAACAAAAACAAAAAATAAATTGCAAGAGGATTGAGACATATGATTAAATGCCTACAGTCCAGAGAATTCCCAAGTTATCATGATCTCCTAGACTCTAGTAGTACTGGTAAATTCCAAGGTGTCCCCATTTTGAATTATGCCATGTGGTTGGATTAAAATGGTGGCAATGTCACACATGTCACCACCATTTTGAAACTGTTACTGTCCAAAGTGACTGTCCTCATATTGATGATGTCATCAACCAAGATGGAGACTGATCACATGGTTACCTTCCTCTTTTTGAGGTTACCAGTCATGATGGGAATAAAGCCACATGGCTACCTTGGTAATCTCAGCTCCAAGATAAAATAAGCCCATGACCCACCAGGATATAAGCCTTGTGGAAGTCACATGTCTCAAAGATTAAATGTGGACAGCATTCTTTTATTCTTTTAGAAAGCACCCAGTTAATTCATACTGATATAGGAGAAAGTACTCTCAGATATGTAGGCCCCAAAGAGGAAATCAAAGCAAAGAAATTCATGCTCACAAACCAAAGAAAGAGTCTATGTCTCTCTCCACACATAGCAACTGTGAATGTGAAGTAATGTCCTCCAGACCTCTTCATTCCTCAATACAAGCTGCTGATTGGAAAGAAACTTGTGAAGATAGCAGATTTAAAAAAAAAAAAAAAAAAAAAAAAAAAAGGGAAGCTATGTTCAGCGCACACATCTTGGACTGTTTCTCTGAGAGTATGTCTTGCCCAAGCATGGAGTGTGACTCTCCTTGTTCACTGAAATTTAAAAATGCTTACATCTAATTAGAAAAAGCAGCTGCCTTGGGACTACATGGTGTAAGTTCATGAGATCTAATTTACAGGCCCCTCTACTTTAGTTGTTCTCTTTTAGAGAACCTTAGTGGAGAAATGAATAAATAAAAAACAGAAAGTCTGAGAAAAGTCCAGGAAAGAAATGGCTTTTAAAACTTTTTTTCTTTTGTCTGAGAGGCAAGTAATGGTTTGCAGTCTCAAATTCTCTGAGTCAAGACAGCAAGATAGATAAAGGAGTTCATTTACTTAGAAGCCAAATTTAGCCCACCTGTAGAAAATTTCTATATGGCCAACAAATAAATAAGTTATTTGTATTTTGGGGTCCCTTAGTAGTTGCCAAGATGATATGGGGAGAAAGAGCATGCCCTAGAGGGTTCTCAGTTATATTTATAAAATAGTTTAGGAATGGAACCAAGCAGAAGCTTTAAGACAAACCATGAGGCCATGTAGCTGTAGAGCCTGCGTGGAGGTCAAACTTATGGCTGACACATGGCAGGGAGAAGAAAGCTTTAGAGAAAAGTAAACAAATACAAGGTACTTGGTCAACTCAAAGTGTTAAAGAAAGTGCGTTTATGCTGCTCTGAAGAATTTAGAATATTGGGAGTTGTGCTGGCATTTTAGAAGACTGCCAGGAATCTAACAACACAACAGGATAAATCATAAAGGGGAACACATTCTCTTCTATCTTCCTTTCTTGGAGCTCCAGGTTCTTCCTAGTCTCTCATTGGTAGACTTTTTGCCAAAGCCAGTTTTCAAGGAAGTACTCAAATGTTAGCTTTCAGGACAGTCTCCTGCAGTACAGAGCAAGAAGCAAAGAATATGGATAAAGGAACATAGATGACCATAGAGTTACAGGACTGTTATTCTGTTATTGCACAGAAGACTGACTGAAATACACTTCTGAACTTTCATTATAAACAAACCTCATCGTTTCATTGCATATCACACAAAATAACATTGCTATGTAAAATTTAATTCCTCACAGTTTTCATTTGACTCAATTTTTATAGGTTATAATGGATGAATTTGTCATCTAAAGAGGTCTTTGTATCATTGTATTTTTTAAATTATCCAATTTTTGTGGCCAGAGAGATGGTTCAGTGGGTAAATTTGTTTGCCACCAGACCTAAGGATCTGAGTTTGAACCCTGGGAGCCACATGACAAAAGGAGAGAAAGGACTCCTATAAATTGTCCTGTGACATCCACACATGATAAGTAAATAAATAAATAAATACAAATAAAATAACGAATTTAAATTATAGGGATTATATTTATTATTCTTGTTTTACTGACAAACTTTGATGGCAGACTAAGTGAACATTTTTATTTGTTCATCTCACTAATTTTGAGATGCTAAGAAGCAAAATTAATGACCTCATACATTTTTGGAAAGTACTTTGCCATTCAGTTATATCACCATCTCCAAAATGAATATTTCACATCAATTAAAAAGTAATTATTATTTCATTGTCTTATAATAATAATGATTTTATGAGCTTTTTGTGCATTTGATATTATGAGCATTTGATATTAAATGATAATGTCTTTGCTGCTTTTCCTTAAATTCTATGATAAGACACTTTTCTTCTCTGGATAGGTACACCAAAAGTTATGAACTTTCATTTGATATAAACAAGTCTTGTTGGAAATAGAAGAAAATTCCACACAAAGATTTTGTAGAAGATTGCATTTCTTACTGGATTACTCAATGCTGGGGGTTAGAGCCCGCGATGCCCATGCAGTGATGATTGGGGATGAGTAAGCATGCTGTTCGACAGCCCATGCCGCCCCCAGTACTGGGAACACTCAGGTGCAACGGGGAGCCTAGTCAAGCAGGAGCTCATTTATTGCAGGTGTTACAGAGCACCTGGAAATCCCCCCTCCCCACCGAGGGTGGATCTTAAGGATGGTCACAGGCTGATCATGTACTCCTCAGCAGTGCAGAAGTATCCTTCAGACTTTCAAAGCAAGTCAGGCCGTGCCCCAGTAACTTCCTCTCGGATCTCTGCAAGGTGGGGCCTTTAGGTCCCCACATCTCCCCCTTTTATTTTTATTTTAAGGCCAGATTGACTTTATTTCACGGGTTACCCATGTCATAGATGGCTCCCCGAAGAGAGATGGCTATCTCCTTCCTCTAGTCTTATGCATTTTTGCCTGTATTACATTGTGTCACCTCTGATCAAGCCTTGCCCATCATTGGATCATGCACCTGGTCATGTGCATGTCCTGTCTTAGGAGTGCTTGTCATGGGACATCTTACCCGTCCTTGGCTAAAAAATGCGTAATGATTAAGGGCAGCCACATGGGTAATGCGGATCCAGTCTTAGTCTCTGCCTAACTTGGTTAGCCAAGCGTGGGCAACCGGAGGGAGTCCTGGGGGAGTCCATAATCATGAGGAGGTGGGCCGTGGCAGTTCCAAGGGTCCTCTGTCACCGAATTATCTGGCGAAGACACTTAAAGACAAGCATTATCAAGAGAAAGCAAGTCATGGCGTAGGACAAGTTGAAATACTTCTGAGACCATGTACCTTTTAGCCAATCAGCCTGTTGTCTGAAAGGCAAAGAGGCTGACTGGCAATGAAGCCAAGGAACTGGGTCCTTCACCTCAGATGGATATAAACAAAGACGGTCCATGGACCGTCATGCTAGTCAGTCGGATCCTGGCCTACCCACTTAAGGTTTTTTGCAGGCACCCATATGGGGTTTGAATCTCCTGTAGGGTAGACACAGCCAAAGCCTCGCCCCATGGTTAACAATGGATCTGGGCCGCTCCATTGCCCCATAATGGGGTCCTTCCATCTTACCCATACCTCAGGTCTCTGCTCCTGTCGTCCCCAATGCTTCTGAAACCCAGATTCCAACTGATTTTTTTGAAAATTAAGAACATTAATAGTGAATAAGGACATACCCAACCGTTGGTGGGGACTTATTCCCCCTACTTGTTTTTGTAATTGAATTTTTTAGGTTTTGATGGTTGCGTTCTACAATGGCTTGACCTTGGGGATTATAGGGAATTCCTGTATTATATTGAATTCCCCAAAGTGAAAAGAAAACTTGTAAATTTTTACGCACAAAACATGGTCCATTATCAGTTTTAATTCGTTAGGGCAGTCCCAACATAGCAAAGCACTGGAGAAAATGTGACTCAGCATGTTTGGACTTCTCTCCTGTATGAGCGGTAGCCCAACATGCATGTGAGAATGTGTTGATAGACACAAAAATATACTTAAGCTTTCCAAAAGGAGCATAGTGTGTGACAACCGTTTGCCACAAGGAATTGGGCTTGAGTCCCTTGGAGTTTACCCCTGGCTGTTGTAGAGGTGGTACCTGTATACAATAAGCCATCTTGTCTGCCTCTGCATTACCTTGGGATAAAAGCCCAGGCAATCCTTCATTCCCCCTAAGATGCTGTAAGAAGATAGGGGCTTCTCTCTCCTTAAGGAGTATACGAGTCTGAATACTGTCAGAAATCAATGGCCATGAGTTCCTTGAATTGAGCTGCTTTTTGGTTTCTCCACATCTGCCCCAGTCAGTGAAAATATTGTAGGTGTTTACTAAGGGCTCCCTCCGTCCCTGGATTACACAGGCAATGGTGGTGTTTTTTTGTTTTTTTTGTTTTTTCAAATGCACCCGGTGGCCTCTGACTGCTCAGCTTTTGAGCAGACCCCTGACTTTTGCACGTGTTAGTTCAAGGTGGGATGTGTGGGCAGCTTTCGTTGCAGACCCCCTGCATGCCACTCCACCCCGCCCTTCTGAAAAAGGCACCCGTGGGTCCTGTTTTCGTGTGTCCCAGGGGGCTCTGAAGCTGGCCAGGTCACGCCCGAGGTGCCGCTTGTTACTTTGGCCACTTTTTGTTTCACTTCTGTTGCATTTCCACGTTCTTCCTCAAACTCTTCCCATGATTCCCATGTATCCCTAGTAAAAACATTAGCCCCTGCTTTTACGCATGTCTCTCAGCACTTTAAGCACCAGTTCCTCAGACTTAAAAGTTTTGTTACCCATCTTTCCAGGTCTTCCTTAACCTGAACTTCCCCATTGTCCCCAATCCGTTTTTCTTCTTTCTTTCTTTTCTCCTTTTCACCTTCCTTGGAGCCCCACGTTGGGTGCCAGTTGCTGGGGGTTCAAGCCAGCGACCCCGACGCAGTGATGTTTGGGGATGAGTAAGCGTGCCATTTGCCAGCCCATGCCACCCCCAGTACCGGGAACACTCAGGTGCGATAGGGAGCCTAGTCAAGCAGGGACGCATTTATTGCAGGTGTTATAGAGCTTAGAAAGGCACCTGGAAATCCCCCTCCCCCTTGAGGGTGTATCTTAAGGATGGTCACGCGCTGATCATGCACTCCTCAGCAGTGTGGAAGTATCCTTCAGTCTTTCAAAGCAAGTCAGGCTGCACCCCAGTAACTTCCTCTTGGACTTCTGCAAGGTGGGGCCTTTAGGTCCCCACAACTCAACAATTCAAAAGTATAATAATCATATGAAATATTATATCAATTTCCTCTCACATCCTTTTGTTTTCTCATCCAATTTTTTTCTGTCAGCTATTTCTCCAATGGCTTGTCTTGTGTGTACCAGATTGGGCAATATTTGAGCTTTGTAGTGAGTGTTTCCTTTGTGGGATGTATTTGTTGCTCAGCATGAGAGTTTGTGGTAAACCTGATCACTCACTGCTGTTCATCCTAAATGCAGTGGCTCCTCGAGGAAGCGTAGATGGATGGGAGGTGGATGGGAGGTGGGTGCCAAAGATTAATCAACCTCCCAATCTGCAGATAAACCATTCTGATGAAAGTCTATACAGTCTGGAAAGGTTCCTGTAGGACTGACAACCACTGACTGCTACAAGTGGTAACCACTCTGAAAAGAATCTCCATCCCTGAATTTCCCTCCTCTGGCCAGGAGTCACTTCTTCCAATAAATTCACTCTGTTTCCTTCATTTCTGCTTTCTTGGAGAATACAAGCTAAGACAAACAGAAAATTTAATGTTTATTTTTATTGTATTATATTTTTACCATATGTATTTACTATACCTGTTTCTTGGCCAAAATCACTGAAGATCATCCCAGAATTTGTACTATGCACCTTCTGTGATACAAAG
>NW_008359442.1:6664180-6674124 GCF_000622305.1 Nannospalax galili | reverse complement strand
CAACCAACAGCCATACTACTAAACTGACTCCTATTAATTGTCACTGAAAGAAACAACACTCACTTCAAAAGAATTAAAAAAAAAAAAAAAAACAGACCACATCTGTTATTCTTAAGCCATAAAATAGGAATGATAATATTTCACTTATTTCCTAGGAAAAGAACCTGCTGTTCAGTGGGGTTAAGAAATTTGACTAAATTTTCCTTCCCTTAATGCCTCCAGAGTGGAGTCAACTTAGATTGCTAATCTAGGACTGTTTACAGCTGCAACCAAACTGTAACTGTCTGGATTTTCCCTGGGGTCAGTTTTGATGGTTCTTTGCTCAGTGCAACCCTGAATGACAGAATGAAATAACTGAGGCCTGTGGAAAGCTTGAGTGGCACACTATTTTGCTGGAATGTACCAGTCACCAATGACCTATTTCTCTTTTAAATATGTTATAATGTAAGAAAAAGGTTGTGGAACAGTCCCCAATTGTAGAACTCCCATCCATAAAGAGACAAACCATCACCTTAAAGACCATACTGAATAGAAAACACTGCTGGTGGGGTTATCAGTTAGTTCACTTCAACCTCTGTGAAACATTGGTATCTGAAAAAATCAGTAATGGTCTTCCTAACTAGATTCATGTGAGTCAGATTTTGGGGAAGTATTTTCACCAGAAGTAAGGAACACGGATGTTCTGAGAAGATGGACCATTATAAAATGGCAAAACCATATGATTCACAGATATCGGAAATAATTTTGATCCGCTTAAAAATAAAAGGGCATGATGGTGCATGACTTTAATCCCAGCACCTTGGAAGGCAGGTGGATCTTGAGTTCAAGGCCAGGCTGGTCTAGAGAGCCACATAGCAAATTCCAGGTCAGCTAGGGATTTAATTCATTTAATATGTGAATCATCACAGTTACATTTTCTTTTAAGGAGATACTGAGAAGGGTGTTTTGCTTAAAGCCTTCTCTTTATGTTGACATGAATCTTTGTGCTTCTCATGTTTTGCAGATCATGAATTCAATGAATGCACTGATGTATTCTATATTCTTTTGAATTGCAATTATTGTTCAGAAGGTAACATATTAGGTCACTGATTCCTTTTCATGAATATATGTTACTAGAATTGATGATGATAATATGGAGAATGAACATCTTGGCCACAAATAAACATTAAATGCAAAGAAAAAATAAGATTCATAGAGAAGAATCATCAGAAAAATATCACATGTACGGAATTTTTGTGTTGAAAAGACCATAATAATATTTTACCAATCCATTCAGTTCTTCAAGAAAGACTACACTAATTTTAACTCACCCAGTAACAAGGATCATTTACTATCATAAGGAAGTTTATGCCATCTCAAATAACTCAGGACAATCATGTTAATCAGTGTCCTTTAAATGAGACTGAAATTTTCACCTAGTAGTTTGATCTCTATTTATTCAATACTTAAAATCATTTACAAAAGCATGAGAAATGAGCTGTCTACAACATCCTTCTTTTCTATAGGCTAAGTATTCAGGTTTCCTTTGGGAATCTGATATGCTCCAAAAGGTGTGTGTCATCTATGATTGGTCTTTGCTAAAGCCCAGAATCAAGAACACAACCTTCTTATTTTGCTAGAAATGACTTCTAGAAATCCAAATTCAGTTATTCTCAAGCATACCATTGGGGGACAACTTATTTCATCGTTTATCTATAGCAGTGAGAGCTAAGGAATACATTACTCGCTTTAAAGCTTTGTGCTGAAAGGAAGTTGGTACAGTAATGAGGCTTCTGGGTGCTTTTAGAAAGTCAAATCAAGCATATTCTACAACTCTCAGGAGATACAAACAGTCATAAACTTGGGAAGGTGCCAATTAAGGATCCAAAAAAGATTTAAGACATGTTCCATTGGGCAAAATGTAAAACAGGAATTAGAATCAAGATTGCAAATTCTGAAAAGCATGGCAAGTCTCTAAGCCTCATAAAAGTTTCTAGGACTTGGCTTTCAACTTCTTGGCAATGGCCGAAAAATACCTCTGTGTCAGACTATACACATAGACCTTTGCCTTTCTAACATACCTATTCATAGATAGGAAAGAAAAATTTCCCAAGATTACTGATTTTTTTCTTCTTAATTTTTTCAAGAAAGGAGAATTCCTTTCTACTTCCTTTTTAAATTTTATTATTTTAATATTCTATGTATTTGAGTGTTTTGCCTACATATATGTAGGCATACCATATGCGTGCAATGCCTAGGAAGGCAAGAAGAGGTCAGATCTACTGGAACTGTATTTAATGATAGTTGTTAGCAATCATGTGGGTTCTGGGAATGGAATCCATGTCCTCTGCAAGAACCACCAGGGTTCTTACCCAATGAGCCATCTTTCTAGCCCTCACTGGATTCTTCTAAAATTATTATATACTGATATCAACTCCTTTCCAAGTAAAGAACTGAGTAACTCCTGTCAGACTTTGAGTATGCATACTTCTTTGTATCATAAAACTTAGGTTAGACCTAAGTGGCCCTCAATTGATGAGTGAATAATGAAAATGTGGTTCATTTATACAATGGAATTTTACTCAACAGTAAAGAAAGATGAAATAATGAAATTTGCAGGTAAATGGATAGAACTAGAAACTGGAACATAACACAGACTCAGAAAAAAAAATGACATATGTTCTCCCTCATATGTCGATCCTAGAACCAAACCCTGATAAGTAATTATGCATGCAGACATAACTACAGAAACCAAGATAATGGAAAGGAAATAGAGAGGTAAAGGAAAAGAAAGAACCTGAAAAGAAGAACAGTAGGAAACAGGCCTTAATAAGGGAGATATGGATAAAAATTGGGTTAGTTTAAGGGAGGGGTGAGGGAAGGGTAAACAAGGAACCTAGGGGATAAAGGGAAAGAAGGAGCTCAAGAGAGGTAGGACCATAGGAGAAGGGTATTAGTAAGGCAGAAAGAGGGGAAATGGGGGCACCTTAAGTGGGAACACCACGATGGAGGGGTGAGACAATGTGAAAGATAAATAATACCTAGCTAGTTTTAAAAACAAGAGGAAACCATATTATTCCAACAACTTACTGACAAATTATACATAGCAGATCAGGGAATATATGTCTAGGTAAGGCTTATCTGAGAACTGGTCTTTGCCCAAGATTTATCTACATGACACACAGTAATCAAAGGTACCAGATTGATGGAACTAAACTTCTTGGATGTTTAAAAGACATACTTTAAGGCCTATAAAAGGACAGTTTTTGCTCCTTGCCCTCCTTGGTCGACTACGTCCAGGGGACTATGAGCATCTCTCAAAATGTCCTATAATTATGGTGGGTCACCTGTCCTCTTGATCAAGGAGGCCAAGGAAACCCCACCAGATGTACTTGAATCAGTGTCCAGTCTACAAAGAGGAGGGTCAACACAGAGTAAGCACTTCCTCCATACTTCCAAACGAAGGCAACAGTGGTCGAGCAGGACCTTTGACTTATCTTCACATAGTTCACATAGGCAGAACTGGTAAAAGAAAGGAGCCAGGGGCTCCTCCAAAGCCCATGTGACCCCTGAGGAACAGATCATCAAACGACCTTAAGAGTAAAAATAAATTGGTTTATCTGGGCCAACTCTATGGCCTTAAACACTCAAAAGGCAAGTATAACCAAAGGTTAAAGGGGCTAATATAATTTTTAAGAGTCCATATGCATAGCTAAAGGCTACATAATAAGCAACAATGCCAGATAGGAGATGCCTTCTTTTGAGTTGTTGGCCAGTGTGGCCCAAGGGACTCCCAGAGAGTAAGCTAGTATAGAACTGGGAAAACGAACAGCAGACCCCAATCTTATCTAAAGGAATACTGACAACTGATTGCTGCTAGATGAGGAACAGCTGACCTTCCTAAAACAAAGACCTCTAGATAGGCTGACTAGATTCACCAGACGGACAAGTAGTGGGGAATGGTTGGGGGTACCGACAACACAGCAGACAGTGGCAGGGATATAAGACTATAAGGGCTCTAGTAGGGGGAGGGAGGCTATGGGGAGGGTGCCATCTGGGAAGTGGGTGTATAGTTGAATAAGATGGTTTGGGATGTTCTGTGTGATACACACACAAACACACAAAATCAACAAATTTTTAAAAATATATTTGAGGAAGAAGAATGGAAATTTACGTCATGTTAATTAGAAGAGGTGATAAACATTACCAATGAATTCTACCCCATGACTTTATAGATATACACAGGCACCAAGGATGCAAGTGCAACGGATTATGACTACTAATAATCAGATACATACAGATGAGAGATGCGTGTGCCAACATATCAGTGTTAGTTGCAAAAACAATGAGTCTTTCTGCAAGGAACAATATATTCTAAAATGAAATGGAGATCTTTTTTAAAAATTTGTTGACAATTTTATGTCTTACAGGGCTTATACTGAGTTCAATATTGTATAACTGTATTAATTCATCTGTGAACCTAGAAACTTGCAGCCACTTGTGAAAGAGATGAACTCTTTCTCTGGAGTGTGTTACTGAATATGTTAAAGCTGTAATGAAATGCTTCTTCTAATCATGTAATTATTAAAAATTAAAAAAAAAATAATGATAAAAAACAAAAAACTTAGGTTAGTTTAGAGGAGCTCAAGTCCACCACAATGGTAGTCAGAGGCATGGTATATGTTGTAGTTTGAATGAAACATGGTGGTGTCCTCCTCTTCATGCATTTGAACCTTGGCCCTTAGTTAACAGCACTGTTTGAGAAAGTTATACAACCTTAGAAGATTCCTTGCTAGAGGAAGTATGTTACTGGGGTTTGTGCTTTGAGGTTTTATAACTTTCTCCCACTTCTTTTCCTATCTCTCTGCTTCCTGTATGAGGATGAAAATGTCATCAGCTGACTTCCTGTTTCTGCTTCCATGCCTTCTCTGCCATTATAGACTCTGACCCTCTGAAACCTTACCTCAAAATAAATGCTTTCTTTCCTAAGTTGCTGTTGGTCACAGTTTTGTTTTGTTTTTTTTAATCACAGCTACAGAAAAATTACTAATACAGCATGGCATATAGCATATTTTAATGTGGGTATGCTTTTGCTGATTTAAACATGCATGACTAGAATTTAAGAAATATAAATGTTCAGTGATGATCAGTGAATAATGTTGAAAGATGTAACCTACTTAGTTTTAATGGAACTTTTATAAGGAATATTTTAAAAAATTTTATCTGTTATTTTCTAAATTTCTGTGTATGAGTGTATTACCTACATGTATGTAAGTGCACCTATGTCATGCAACGTCTGTGGGGTCAGAGGAAAGTATCAGATCCCCTGGAACTGGAATTATGGGCAGTTGTTAGCCACCATGTGGGTATTGGGATTCAAACCTGAGTCCACTGTAAGAGCTGTCAATGCTTTTAACCATTGAGCCACCTCTCCAGCCGCTTGCAAGGAGTTTTCTATTTAACATTTCTCCAGATACCACTTTTTGATTCAGAAAAGAAAAGAAGAATGTTGAGTCAATATTTAAAAGAAGACTGAGATTAGAGGAAACTTTGTTAACTTACATAGTTATAGAGTAGTAAAAGCCATGCTTTTCCATTCACTGAATACTGAGCCTCTGCTCTCAGTCAGTTCATGCTAGTCTCTTAGTTTCCGTTAGCATCCTTACTCTAAAGGTTAGATCTCAACTTTTAACCCCTTTGTGTTGTAATCTTGATTTAGTGTATATCCATGTCTTTACATTGTACATGTCTATATGCCCTGGGTATCTGGAATGCTCATCTCTTCCCATCTTAAATGTTCCCTTGTCATTTTTGTGTCTGAAATCTCTTCTTTCCTGTACAAGGACAGCTGGGAACATTACTTTTACCTAGACCCTGTACTTGACTCAACATTGTCTGATGTGACCACTAACCAATTTAATATTCTATATTGATTTATCTTTCTGATCTGACCTTGCCAATGGTTGGTAACTTCAGTTCCCTAAACTGGCTTCCATTGTAAATGGATCAGACCACCAATTCCAGAAAGAAATGTTTAACTTGCATGTATTAGAAAAATCATAGTTATATGTTAAAAGAGGGGACATTTGCCTAGTTGCAAATCTGCATTAATTTTCCACCCACACTTTATTACGTGTCTGACTGTGAATTTGAAATTCTCAGTACTTCTTAGTCTACAATTTTATTTTTGATGTAGTTAAAATGAACAAAAATGCCCTGGGAAGAGTAGAACCAACCACTAACAATGGCTAGTTCATTATTAAGCTTAGTTTATTAGTTTATGTGATTATCAGGTTACAGAGCACTAATACTCAAAAAATAAGATGCAGAAGAAAGGATCAGAATGATATGAATGGACATTGAAATAGTCAAAGGATGAGACCCCTCTGGGAGACTGTCTTGTTCAGAGCCTCTACCCACTTCACAGATCAGCTATCCATTAAGACAAAGAGGACTGGAAAAGGAGGGGTTAATTGAGCATTCTCCATTAATGCAAACACATTAAGGTACAAAGAATTATGTTTTATGAGTATAGCTATATTAAGGAAGACATAACATTGTTTGTAGAATAAACAACTACTAGATTAATTCCATGGCACTTTACACATTTTTCTCAGATGAGAGCTTTAATTCAAGATATGGATATAAATGAGAATGGAGGAGATACCCAGCTGGTTACCTGGTGGGTCCAGGATCCAAGGAGTACTAGAAATTCTACTCATTCAGACCCACTAAGTTTCTTCCTCTTGGGGAGAAAATTTCTTTTAGATTGACTGTGTAGAAGCAGGGATAAAAAACTATTTATAAACAAAGAGGGCAGAGGCAGATGTGTATTCCTAAACAGGAAGGAAGGACAATTATTTACTGTTAAGTAACTTCCTGGCAGTCTTTATTATGCTAACAGAAAACTTCCTTTGACAAAGTGGATGGTGTATTAGAATCCACGATAAGAGATCTGAAATGTGATTTCATTTTCCTTAGGGAACTAGAGCACCTATTCATCATTACTTACTTTGTTTCTTTGAATTGAAATGTGAGTTTATATTAAAACAAAGTTCCAAAGGGAAGGTTATTTTCCATTGGGACTTTTAAAATTTGACACACCCAAACACATGCATTGTCACACAGACACAGAAACACAGACACATCCCTACTCTGTGACAGAATTTATAGTACAAGATGTTTTATATCAACTTAGTCTACAATAATTAATGAAATCATAATAAAATCTGAGATGACATTTTTATTTATTACAGATCAGTAAAAAACATGCTCTATTCTGATTTTCAAGCCACTGAAAGTTTTAAAACTATTATATTTTTAAAATATGCTTCAGCTATGAGTAAAACAAAGAAAAGCATTCTCCCAGAGTTACAGCATGCCTTTAAACTTCAGACTTTTGAAGTCTACTATTTCATCAATCTTTGTGACGTTTTTAAAGTAAAAAACCTAAATAGTGTCATCCTCCTTTGCATGTGAGCAAATTACAATATTTGAGCACTTCCTAAGGCCATAGAGTCAAGTGGCAGATTCCAATATAAGAACACTCCTCCAGACACCCAGCACAGAAAGGACCATGAGTTTTTATTTTACGTTTTTATAAATGATACCTACATACATTGCCTATTTTTCCTTTCTCATTTTTAATTATGTGTATGTGTGAGTAGGTGCAAGGGAGAGCATCAGACCCTCTGGATTTGGAGTTACAGGTCATTATGAGCTGCCCAACGTGCTGGAAACTGAACTTGAGTCATCTGTAGAGCAAAACATATTCTTAACACTGAGCCATCCCTTCAGCACCATAGTGTCTGCTTCTGCCTAAAACTTAATGCTGATTATGAAAAGCATTTCATCATCCAGGGGCCGTTATTGCTATACTTTGGGAGATAATTATTCCATATGTGTAATGTAGCATAAGAGTGATGAAATAAATATTAAATATATTCTAATATGTTATGATTGTAAATGCACATATTTTGGACTGAACCTTGGTCATATCACTTAATACATACGTTGCTAAAATTGCTTTCTTCCAGAATTTCAGTTTTCTCATCTAAAAATGAAAAGAACATTATCAAAATTATTGATATGTAGATTTATTGCTATATTGTACACAAACACATCCTGAGGCACAGTATCTGGCTCAGGGCAGTTATTTAACAACGCTAATGTCATTATTCTTTGGCTTGCTATTCACACATATTTTTAGTAAATATATCCATGAGATTTTAAAACAAAGGATCATTTAGCCTGTGGCCCAAATTATGCTGAATTCTACTTTTTCACTTAACAAACAGCCATAGATATTTTTGTAAATCAATGGATAGTCATGACAATCTTTTAACTGGCCTTTTGTGCTCTATTAATATGGATGTGCCTAATTCGCTTAATGCCTTTTGTATTGATAAACATTTATATCGATTCTTATGGTTCA
The DNA here is from genome assembly GCF_000622305.1 of Nannospalax galili. Lineage (NCBI taxonomy): Eukaryota > Metazoa > Chordata > Mammalia > Rodentia > Spalacidae > Nannospalax > Nannospalax galili. Next base: position 6,665,711 of record NW_008359442.1, on the reverse strand, counting down.
TTATTACAAATAATTCTGAAAAGAATTCTTTCATATGTATCTGTCTCTACATGTTCAGTTATTTCTAGAAAATAAATTCTTATTAGAAGTATTGATTTGTCAATATGAAGATAGCTAAGGAGGTGGTTCATCAGGAAAGTGTAATTCAGCCAGGCCATTGATTGCCAGTTGGTGCACTACAACAATGTTCTATAGACAGGGAGGCTGAGAAATGACAGAGCTATTTCCCAGTTCATGGAACCACAGTGTCAATAAATGCACATTCTGGCTTCCTTTGGTTTTCTTTCTTTCCCTCTTTATTTATTTTTATTTTTTATTTTTTGAGCAGGGTCCCACTATGTCCTCAAAATCCAATACATATGTGAGGCTAGCCTCAAACTTGGAGTTAATTACCTTCCCTTTCCTCCAGAAGTTTGTGATTACAGGCATGCAGCAGAACTTCTCTGGCCATTTTATAACAGTGCTTTTTCTGTTTATGAGGCCTCCCCTCCTTTTGCCTAATTACCTTCAAAGTTCCTACCTTCAAATGCCATAATCCTAGAATTAGGCTTTCAACCTAGGAATTTTAGTAGCAAAAAGCATTCATTGCATTGCATAGAGAAATGATATATTAGACATAGTACTAGTTACTTTTTTGTTGCTGTGATAAAATACTATGACCAAGAGCAACTTGTAGAAGGAAGAGTTTATTTTGGTTTACAGTTCCAGAGGCGGAGTAGCAAAAAGCATTCATTGCATTGCATAGAGAAATGATATATTAGACACAGTACTAGTTACTTTTTTGTTGCTGTGATAAAATACTATGACCAAGAGCAACTTGTAGAAGGAAGAGTTTATTTTGGTTTACAGTTCCAGAGGCGGAGTAGCAAAAAGCATTCATTGCATTGCATAGAGAAATGATATATTAGACACAGTACTAGTTACTTTTTTGTTGCTGTGATAAAATACTATGACCAAGAGCAACTTGTAGAAGGAAGAGTTTATTTTGGTTTACAGTTCCAGAGGCGGAGTCCACAATGGCAGGGAAGGAAGGGTGGCAGAGCAAGATGTGGAGAGATCACATCTCAAACACACACAGGAAGCAGAGCGAGTAGGCAGGAAGCAGGGCAAGGCTGAAATCCCCCAAAGCCCACCCCCAGTGATGCACTTTCTCCAGCGTGTCTCGACCTCCTATAGCTTCCATAATCTCTGCAAACAGTGCCACCATCTAGGGACCAGTTGTTCAAACACATGAGCCCAAGGGGAATAGCTTTCATTTAAACCACCACAGGCATCTAAGTTGAAAAGATTTAGTTTCAAGAATTATAATTACCTACAGTAAGTAATAAAATGGTTTATTATGCTATAATGAAACTGGAGTTCTTTCTATTGTTATAGGCTGTCATAAACAATAGATCAATTCACTTCATTTTCCCTCTTGCCACCACAAATCCAATGCAAGGATATATCTTCCTTTTATGTTTTACCAACATAGAAAAATGTGAAAAGGTAACACAGCATAGTCATAAAAAGCCAAAAAACAGCATGAAAA
>NW_008359442.1:6649859-6663264 GCF_000622305.1 Nannospalax galili | reverse complement strand
AGTAGCAAAAAGCATTCATTGCATTGCATAGAGAAATGATATATTAGACACAGTACTAGTTACTTTTTTGTTGCTGTGATAAAATACTATGACCAAGAGCAACTTGTAGAAGGAAGAGTTTATTTTGGTTTACAGTTCCAGAGGCGGAGTCCACAATGGCAGGGAAGGAAGGGTGGCAGAGCAAGATGTGGAGAGATCACATCTCAAACACACACAGGAAGCAGAGCGAGTAGGCAGGAAGCAGGGCAAGGCTGAAATCCCCCAAAGCCCACCCCCAGTGATGCACTTTCTCCAGCGTGTCTCGACCTCCTATAGCTTCCATAATCTCTGCAAACAGTGCCACCATCTAGGGACCAGTTGTTCAAACACATGAGCCCAAGGGGAATAGCTTTCATTTAAACCACCACAGGCATCTAAGTTGAAAAGATTTAGTTTCAAGAATTATAATTACCTACAGTAAGTAATAAAATGGTTTATTATGCTATAATGAAACTGGAGTTCTTTCTATTGTTATAGGCTGTCATAAACAATAGATCAATTCACTTCATTTTCCCTCTTGCCACCACAAATCCAATGCAAGGATATATCTTCCTTTTATGTTTTACCAACATAGAAAAATGTGAAAAGGTAACACAGCATAGTCATAAAAAGCCAAAAAACAGCATGAAAAGAGAGACTTAGAGAAGAAAATAGAGGAAAAAGGAAGAACTTCAGAGAATGCAAAACCTCCTTCCAGCATTTTGTACCTTCCTATAATAGTTCCACAGAGAGTCAAGAAGCAGGATGTCTATAATGATGTCAGCGCACATGAGATTGAGTCCTCCATGTGTACACGTTCCTCCATATGTGTACATGTTCCGGCAGAGCGATCAAAATTGTAATTTATTATGTAAGATTTTTTTTTCCCTTGAGGAATCATTTAAAATGAAACCTCCCAAAATGGAAGCTACCTGTTACCAGAAGGGTGCTTACTATTTCTTGATATTCCCCTGTTACAGAATGCTTTAACTCTCAACTTATTCTAAGACACACAATCTATAATAATGTAGAAGACATCAAAAATAATAGGAGACTTTCCACTCTTAAAGTCCGTTTTCTTCTTAGTAGAAATAGATACCCAAGTGATCTCCTTGGATCAGATAGAAAGGCAGCTTGTTCTTAGAGGGATTCTAGTCTCCATTTCAAAACCTATCTATGCATGTTCTTCAACACAACTGTCTAGATGTAATCAAATGAGAATCCCATCCCTCATGTGTAATCTACTTAAAAATAACTATACTTCATTTCAACACAGGAACAGTTGATCTAAGAAGCCAAGATTTAATGTATGTCAGCTCATAGTCAATTCATTTTTAATTTTTTTGAGAATTTCATACATGAATTCTGTATTCATATCATTTTGATCGCTTGCTCTCCCCACTCCAACTACTCATACTTCCCCTCTACTCCCTCACAAATTCATGAAATCTTTTCATTAATTATTTTTGTTACATAGATATAGACATCCTAATAACTCCAATTAGCAGTGCTCATGTACACATGTGTTTAGGGATTGGATAACCTATGAGGGAGCTTGTTCCTGGAGAAAAGTGATCTTCCCTCAGGGATTATTGATTTCTTGTAACTCTTTATCTAGGGGTACAGCCTTGTGAAATTGTCCCCATTCACACCGGCATGCCAATTGTGTTGTCATATCATCATATTGTGTTGTCAATTGTGTTGTCATATTGTTGAGGTGCAGCTTCCCTGTCATGTCTAAAATTGCTGTCATAGCATATGTCCTGGTTGTCTGGCTTCTATAATTGTTCAGCCTCCTCTTCCTAGATGTTCGCTGAACCTTAGGTGTAGGGATTGTATTATTGATGTGCCAGTTGGTGTTAGGCAACGCACAATCATTTATCATCTGTATTTTAACTAGTTGTGGAGCTCTATAATGTTCCCTATCTGCTGCAAAAGGAGCTTCTTTGATGAAGTATAAGAGCTACACTTGCCTGTGTGCATAAAGTCTTTAATCTATAGTTAGAAATTATATTGGTTTAGGAAAACAACAGAAGTTGGTTCTCTTCTAGGGTCTATGACCTTTCCAGCTGCAGGTAATTGGCAAGGTTTACAGTAACAAGCATGAGTTCCCTTATATTGAACTGTAAATTATTCCTAGTAGTGTCATAAAAACCTACACTAATCCCCCTTTGGTTACTTATACACTTTTTATATTGTAGTCACTAAGAGGGACTTTCTTAAGTGATTCCTTTTAACTCATCTCTATAGATTTCAGAGGACACTCTCAGTACATTCTTAAAGCGAAGAAGCCATTTAAGTTGGTCTCCTAATAAACTCCCAATATCCTATAAAGCCTACCAAGTCATTGACCACTGTCCATATTTCAACTGTGATCCCACACTGATTATAGACCCAAGAGTAGCACCTCTCTTATTATCACTGGAAGTACTTCTTGTCATTTGTCTTTCTGGTCTGTGAGTGGGACCAGAGTATAACAGGAGTGTCTTAGGCTTATATAAACATTCCACACTCACCTAATTATGAGTTAAAAGTTGCTAATCTTTCTCTGTTAGCCTGTGATGACATCATATGAGCTGATGTGTTTTACTAGAGTGATAGCCATGGGCCATGTAAAGATTCAGAACCCTGTTGTTTGCAGCTATTTTTGGCTTATTCATGGCAGATCCTGGATTACTTACTTTGGTGTTAATAACAGATTATTTCTGAGAATGCCTGTATTTATGACTTGGCTCAAAATTACTTGGTTCAACTTTGGATATGAAGCCATTTGATATACCATTGCCATGTATTCTGTTTTTACCTATGGCCAGGTAGATAAACATCTTTGTTACATAATCCTGTCATTCTATAACATGATTTTTCAATGGTTATTGATAATAGTTTCTCACACCAGATGTACATCTTTAAAAAAATGCCAAAGGACAGCCATAGTGGATGCCTGTATGAAAAGTGGTACTGTCACTTGTTTTCTAGCATGAGTTTATTCTTAAGGCCATTCCTTCTTTAGAATCCACTAAACATTGGCAGCTTTCTCTGGCATTCAGCAAATAGGTAGAAAAAATATCTTCAAGTGTGAAATATGTTATCTAGATATATGCTTAGAGATGCTGTAATTTATTTTTACTGGTGGGAATTGTGAGTGAAATAGTTGTCTTTTTACCGTGGAGTCAATGTCCCAGAAGATCTTAGACATTGACTGGTAAGATCTTTCACTGATGAGTCAGACCAGTTTTGGCAGCTCATGTCTTATCAAAATTTCTACTATACATGTCAGTTTTTGAGCATCTGGTCTGTTAATATAAGGCCTCCACACGGTCAACCAATATGCCCTCTGTCAAACATCTAGATAATTTAGTCTTGAGAAGTACAATTTGAAGGAGCGAAGGTGCCTTGGAACAATTAATATACTGTTTTGCATGCATTTGTGAAGTACTCATGGTATTCTGTTTTATAGGATGGAAAATGTATATTTAAGAGCTCATGAGAAATATAATTCACCCCTGAGTTTGTACACACATACTTCTTTAGCAGGTATTCCTGTCATCATGACTGCAATTGATCCTAGTATGCCCTTGGTTTTGAGAGGACATGTATGATTCACATGATCTTACTTGTTCTTGTGAGGGGGCATTTTGTAAGTTACACGGACATGTCATGTAAATATTACATCCTTATTCTGTCCCCTGAAATGTGATATTACTTTTGATTTATGGCTTTTCTTAAGAGTAGAAAGCAATTATAAAAGATTTCCAGTTCCTGGGCTGGAGAGATGGTTCAGCAGTTAAGAAAACTGGCTGTTCTTGAACAAGACCCAGGTTTGAATCCCAGAACCCACATGGCAGCTAACAGTTGTCTGAGACTCCAGTTCCAGGGGATCTGATAACTTCTTCTGTCCTCGGCATTGCATGACATGGGTGCACTTTACCTATGCGCAGGCAATACATACATACACATAAAATAAAAATAATAAATTAAAAAAAGGATCTCCATTTCCTCTTGATCACTATTATCAGTTCTTTCTTTCCAGGATAAGAACTCAGCTTGAGGACTTCAAAACATGTCCACAGCAACGGCACATATGGGTATAACAAGAAAGGTCAGTGGGCTCAGAAAGCTTCCCTGTGGTACAGGCCTCGGGGTGACTCTATTATCTCATCTTCATCCTCTTCCATAAGAAGGTATCTATGATGATATCTATGTTCCCAGATCTTGTGTCCAATGACACTCAAAACATCTAGGCATTCTCTTTCCCCAGCACATGAATATTTGAGTAAAAGTTTACATGATTTTTGGAAAGTGGAAAACAATTTTTATACCTTCACCTGCCATGTTTATACATGGTCTTTCCTTCTGGACTATTAGCCTCTTCACTGGTGAATGGATTCTATGTCTGGTGTGAAAATGGACAAGAGATGACTTTATTAGAGCTGTTTCCTTTGATTTCCTGATTACCAATCATTGATTTATCAATCACTAATTTATTTGGTTTACATAGATGGATCAAAAACCTTTCTAGGCGCCCATCTGTCTTGTTCCTATGAATGCATAGTTTCATTAAATATCTTCACAGCTCATTGCAAATGAACCCTGCTGACTCCCATTCTGATCTACTGCTTATAAAATAATCTCAACTTCTTATCACTGATTATTAAATATAATCAGTACTTACTAAGTGGCCTCTACTTTTTGAAATACAATAATTCTCATTGTTATTCAAAAACTAGATTGTGAGCACATCTACTTTAACCTTGGATAATACAAGATCGTCACCATTGGACTTTATAAAACCTCAGCGTTTCTTTGTACTAAAGTATTCTTGTTGCTTTGATAAATGCATCACCTCATGGCACTAATCAAAGCAATCACTTAGTGAGACTTTTGTTCATTGTATAGATATACATTATAATACATCCAGTTCTTTGAGATTTTTATTGCTTCTCCATTGTTTATAACATTTTAAAAAATGTTTCTCTCATTTATTTTCAGTTATTTATTTTCCTGAATGTGCCAGAATTGACAGAGTGGGGTACTAGGATCATTTCCCATTCTCTTTTTTAAGTTGTCTGTGCTTTAGGTTAATGCTGCTATGTTAATTCAATCTTTCAAATCTAAACTTCGACTTCACTATTCTTATCCAACGTCCTGCACATATAGTTCTATCTGTTCTCTGCTCCTGTTGTTACACGTCTCCTACAGATCTGTAGATCTGTCAGTGTAGTAATTTTTTCTCCCTTAGAGCTGTCTCTTTTCTATCTTGGCTGATGATACATAACTAGAACCCTAGTTATTAATCTGATAGTCAGAAAGAAAAGAGACTAGATTGTGATGGTGAGGAAGAGAGCACAGTGCTTAGGCAAGGCAGATATATTGGTTCTAAGAAGTGAGGAAGTTCTGACTTTGACCTCTGCTGTCTCAAAGGTCCTGAAACGAATATTTTTGAGTTCAGTAACATGTGTCTGCATTCAGAAGATACTTTTCCTTCCCAATCTAGTCCCTAACCTTCACATAAGGAGAAGCCGTGCTTGCTAATTTCACCTTTTTGAAACTCTGCTACTCTTCTAATTAAATCACAGAGCTTGAACTCAGTTTTCTTCCCTTTGGCTCCAGTAAAGTGTTTTAAAAGCTGCAGCAACTGCCTTAAAACTTTCAGTGACTTTCTCAAATATCTTGAGGATAGCACATATTCCTATTATTCTTCCCAAAGTTCTAATTTTACTAATGATACACATTTGAGTGCATTCCCATGCTCTGATGTCCCATCTTAGCTTCCTACTGTTGAGTTTTCTAACACTGTATCAGAAATGCATCTGGGACTATCATTGTTCCATTTAACACTGGTGATGGTGTCCTCACTTGCAGCCATCCAGTCATCCATATATAAATAACTTTGCTTCCTACAAGACTCTTGATGCCCAGACATAGATTTGATTCCATGGACAACAGACTGAGAGACCCTAAAATCTATGTGGAGGGTTGCTGGGTGAGATCACAGTAAGAGCAGTTTGCCAGGCATACAAATGCAGAACTGGGGAGGAACAGCTAAATCCGGAAGTAATGAAAAGGAACTCTCAACAGATCCTACCGGGGCTCTGGGACTGCAATGACTCTTTAGTGTTGTTTTGAACTAAGACAACAGATCAGACCTTAGAATCCATCACAACCAGTTACTGTGTAAGAATGGAACCCTCACATAAATCAGCTTTCAAATCTGCCCCATTCCTGGAGAGGATTTCAGTGACATGCTACCAACAGCTAAAATTCAGAGTAATAAGGAGGATAAGTGCCTGGGTCCTCGAGTGGTAGAGAGAGAAAAGAAAGAAGTTTAAAATTGTCAGTCCTAAGAAATTCTGAACATAATCAGAGTGCTGAACTTTCTATTCATTCTAAACAGAAGACACAAAATAGAACCTAGGTACAGGGGACGTGACCCCAGGGATGAGTGCGAGGTAAATATTGCTAACATGAAATTTTGACTTTAGATTAAGGAAGATGATAAAAGAAAAATGACTGTGAATAGTTGAATTTCTCCTTATTAGGACAAGAGACTGTCAGAGTTGCGCCATGAAAGTGAAAAGCCATGGTGAATTTGCTTATGGCTAGAGCAGCTGAATAGCACAGCTGATACAAATGGTTTGTTAAATACAGTTGGTAAACCAGGAAGCGCATCCTTGAAATTGGAAAAACAGAATTCAGGGCAAGATAGGTTAATTCATTTAACTCTGTTCATATAGGAAGTAAAAGTTAATAAGAAGTTTATACCCATTTTGTCTTTTATATCACAATCCTTGCTACAGAATAAAATAGTACATCTTAAAGTTTGAGCATATGATAGCAAACATGATAAACAAGGACAAACAATAAGAGAGGTAGCAAAGTGACTCAGATCAGAAGCATGGGTCAAAATTGGTCACCAAGGGGCTGGAAGTGTCAGCTAATTTAATGGCTGCAGTTACATATGTGACTGCAAAGCATGAGGGACATTTAAATATTTACTCATTGGCTTGAAGCTCTATTTGAAAAAGCTCTGAAGGACTTTAAAATTGAAGAGCTTTTTAATCAACCTTGGTCTTTCATCACAAGATCTTTGGTAAATATTTCTGTTTATGAGCTGAAGTAAATTTAAGCAAGAAACTTTACAATTTTCTTTGTGATTACACAGCAGTAATTTCAGGACTGTTTTCCTTGGGAATCTGGGCGGTAATTACGAAAACTCCAAAGCTAATTATGTTGTTATGCTAGTGGGACTGTAGCTATGGATGAGAAGACTTTTCCATTAACAGGCTCCATTTGTAGGCATTGTAATTCTACTTCCATACTAAACCTTTCCTCACCCCCTGGGGATAGAGAGAAGCAGTAATTCAATTGAGATGTCCCTTTGCAGAAGGAGCTTTTGCTTAGAAAAGTATTTAGTCAGAACAGAAAACAATTATTTAAAAGAGCAATCAAGCCATCTCTATACTACTTGAGAGATTCTGACAATATATAGATGCTGTATTTAAAACAGATGGCAAATTTATCTTCAAGAAGACTGAGATTTCTTTAACAAGGTGGGGCTAAGTAGGCTAGGAATGTTATATTAAATAATCACAAACAGCATTGTTGTGAACAGCTAGTAAATGACACCCCACATGAGTAGGATGTTGTTCTTAGAAGCTGTTAAATGTGTAGTGAGGTGTGAGGCTTCAAATACATATGCATATAAATACACTTGAAAAGACAGTGTATCAAAATGTCTCTCATTGCAGCAACAGCAGCTGTGAAGTTTAACAATAGCATATTTAGGTAAACAAAACAGGAAATTTGCTTAAATAGAATGTCACAAATTCAAATAAATAAGCATGAATTTGAATGGGCTGTTAAGCTGACTTTTTTTTTCCCTTCAGTTCTTTTATTTTTCTTTTTCTGAAACATGAAGGGGAAATTAAAAACAGTCAAAGAACCCTATAACAAAAATGTAAATGGCCAAAAGTCAAGACAACACAAATTGAAGACAAGCCGACACAGCAAAGAGGTTCATGAGATATACCTCCCATCTTCATGGAAACAGTGAAGTTATGTAAGTCCCAGTCTTCCTCTAGGGCACACTTACTTTGAGACCTTTGGCAAGGTTATTAATATTGAACTAACCTTAATTTCCATTCTTGGAATAGAGGAGACACACCATGCTTTTGATTAGACAAACACAATATTCGCAGTAATTCTAAATCTCTGTTAATAGACTTGTATTTAATGGTAAAGTTCCAAGTAACATGTTTATCAAGTATACAGTTAACTAGAAGATCTGTAGCATGTACATTTTGGCAGACAACTATGCTGCAGAAACCCTTTGTTTTAAGGACCTTGGAAAGACAGTGGTTCCTATCTTGAGTCTGCTACTTATTAAGTCTTGATTTTGCACAAAATATTTCTGGTTTTGATATTTCATTTTCTAATTTATTTGAGAATTTGTTGCTTTGCCTATATATTGAAGACAACACAGATATCACAGCATTGTGAGGGATCAAAGTTCCTACCACAAACAGAAAGTGCTGTGTAATTTCTACATGCAATTCAACATAAAAAAATACATTTTTAATAGCTCAAATATCTTATTAAATTCAAGGTAAACCATAATCCTCATCATCTTGGATTTTTAAACATTAGGAATTATTTATTTGTTTGTTTGCCTGTGCATGTCTGTGTGAGTTTATGTATACATGCTTGTGTGAGGTGTGTGCCCTCTGCATGTGTTCAAAAGTCAGAAGAGGGTGGTGGTGAAACATGGAGATAGAGCGTCCTCTAGAGTGTTCTTAGTTTTGTTCATAACAGAATTTAAGAATGGGCCCAAATGGAAGCTTTAGGACAGTTTTATTAGAATCGTAAAGAAAATATCCTCAGAGCAGGTGAACTGATAAACTGATAATCTTGATGGCAGCTGCCTTGAGGAAGAGAGCTGAGGGGAGAAGGAAAGAAAGCCGTGAAGCCAGACAGGTTTAGAGCCTGCATGGAGGTCACACATGGCTGAGAGAAGGAAACTTTAGAGGAAAAAAATAAAAAAAAATATAAGATGCTCGGGCAGCCCAAAACGTTAAAGAAAGCATGTTTAGAAAATGGATATGAAGGAAAAAAGGAAAGATAAAAGCAGGCAGGCTTACAGAGACCTGCATGTCTGTGGCTGGGTCCAGAAGCTCGGTACTAGGAGGAGGGATTCCAGGTCGGAAAAATCCACCCGTCTATTTAGCATAATTTAAGGTGAATCTTCCTTCCTAGGGATGGTCCTGTGACCAGATGATTGGCGGGTGAACTAGAAAGGTGGGTCTTTCAACAGACAGATTAGAGAGTTTATAGTCTTAACCAATTAAATTTATGGGACTATTTGCTACTCTAACATTAGGTGTCTGTGATTCTCTGTCTATACCTTTTGAGTCTACATGGTGAGTTCCAGGTCAGGTGAGGTGAGAAAGGTCAGGGAGAACCTTTCTCAAAACCACACCAAACAAAAACGAAACAAAATCCCCCCAAACTGGGATAGAGAGAAGTTTGTGTGTTGGCTGTAGTGGCTGATTAGTTCTAAAGCTGTGACTCTGACTCAGTTCATATCACAGTCACTGTTTTGAAAATATTTTGAACGAATACCATTTGCACATCTGTGACAAACTTCAGTAGACAGTGTTCAAAATAGGACAGAAGCTGCAAAGGGTGATAAGCTTCCAAAATCTTTATGACTTTGTTACTTAAACTTTACCAAATTCAGTCATTTATAATGATGTGGTTGTAGGAATGACTTTTACAATGTGAACATAACCTGAACTACAGACTTTTACCTAACCTTACAATAAAAATAATTACTGTTTATAATGTAAACAAACTCACTGAGCCATGCACTCTCTCCTTAGGACCCATCTTTGACTCCCACTCAAGACAGTGTAAGGCAGAGTATGACAGTGAGTAAGCATGCTTTATATATCAAAGCTTTCAAAGCAGTGTTATTTTCTCATTGCAAACAATAAGAGAAATCTGTGGGGTTTTTTGTTTTTTGTTTTTTTCCTTTTTGTTTTTTTAATGTGTGTGTGATATTCTCAGCCTGGAATCAAAGGACAAGATTATCTGATAAGGGTGAGTCCTGACTTCGAATTCCCCATTTCATGCTGGAGATAATGTTCCAATAAAAGGATGAGGGAAGCACAGTTCTGAGATATGGCTGAGGGAATGAAGGGATGTGAGGCAGTTTGAGTTCACTCCTGGCCTTGTAAATGCTGAGTCAGGCTGTCTCTTTTTGAAGCATAGCTGTAATGTGTCTTAGAAAGTCCACATGTAGTTCGTTTCCTTTTCTCAGAATTACACATCCAACAATGTACTCCAGTTATACTTCAAGATTACTCAAAAATTTTAACTTTAAGTACTATTTCATAATTACTTGTTGCTTTTCATGAATGCTGTAATTTAGGAAAATAACTGAGAAAGGCTTATTTATTTTTGAAATAATATTTTTATTAAGGTTTTGATGTTTTTTTTTTTTTTTTTTGGTCTTTAGAGACAGGGTCTCCCTTAGCCATAGCTGGCTTGGAGCTCACTATGTAGACCAGGTAGCCTTGAACTCAGGGAGCTCCACCTGCCTCTGCATCCTGAGTGCTGGGATTAAATATATGCACCACCACACCCAGCTGAGAATTTGTTTTATAAAGTCTATTGATTGACAAGTTTGTTGCTCAGAAATTTTATTCATTGTTTGCATCTTTGAACACTGGATTTAGTTTTAACACAAGGTTATGTAATTATATCAGCAAAAAAACTGAGAATTGCAGCTTGTGAAATAAAAACAATCATTGCAAAATCTTTTGAGGCTTTAAAGTATAAATTACACTTTTAATTTACTTTTAAAATTTATGTATAAACTAGAAAATAAAGATATAATTGCTGAATTGTGAAGAGATACATAATAATTTTGTAGTTTAAAATAGCCAATGAATGAATAGTTTTATATGAGGGATTTCCAAAGTATACACATTGAATTAAGGCTCTGTCCTTGGTGAACTGATAATCTCTATTGATCTGTGGTTTGTATTGTTTTCAGTTCATCCAGTAAATTTTCTGTTTAAATTCGTTGGGATCCTTAGCTCTACAATGTCTTTCTGGTTCTTAGTTTCTGTTTTTCTAGTGAAATTCCACGCTTGCTTCCTTGTTATTTTCATATTTGTGTTTATTTCACTATGCTTGTAATATATTTTTTTGAAGGCTATTGCTTGCTTAATGTCTACCTGAAACTTTCTTCTATTGATTGGTTTATTTCCCCATAATTGGTTTTAGTTTTCCAGTTGTCTGCCTCATAATTTTTTTATTAAAAATGATCCGTTGTAAATATCTTATTGTACACTCAACGTTTTGTTTTGTGAATAATTTGCAGCTTCATTTTTTTAATATGTAATTTTTTAGACTTGAACTTTAAACCTGATTCCTCTATAATATAAAGACATTGATATCTCCATGCATAAATATAGCTCTTTTGGGAAATCTTTGATACCTGTGTCATTTAACAATCCACTAAAAGCTTAGGTGGAAGTCATGTTCAGACTAACCTGTCATGCCTATTCGAGCATCTGTATTTTTCCTGATAAGATTCTATGTAGCCTGAAAAATTCATTAAGAATGAAAACATATTCTTACCTTTCCCTAATCCTTCAGATTTTCCTTGGTCCTCCTAGGGATTTCTAAATTATGTATGACTTTTCATTCAGCTACTGATACATAAGTGCATTTATGGCTTCATTATTTCTATGACACTTTTGCTTCCAAATCATCCCTTTACATTTTTAGGTTTTATGCCACACATTGTAAGGTCACTGTCTCAAGCCAGTAAGCTCAAAATTGTGTCATGTTGCCTATGGATTGTGTACGGGTTAGTCTTTGTCAATTTAGCACAAACTTATTCACATGGGCAGAAGGAACCTCAAATGAGGAATTTCCACCATTAGACTAGTCTGTGAGCATATCTTTGTGGACATTTTCTTGATTGCTGATTGACATAGAAGGGTCCAGCCCACTGTGGGTAATCACATCCCTAGATAGGTAGGCTTGGGTAGTATATGAAAGCCAGTTTAACATGGCAGGGAGATGCAAGCCCATAAGCATCCCTCCATGATAACTGCTTTGGTTTCTGCTTCAAGCTCTTGCCTTTGGATTCCCTCAATGATGGCCAGTAACCCATAAACCAAATAAATCATTTCATTTCCAAATTAATTTTGGTTATGATCAGTTTTACCACTGTAACGGTAAAGCAAAGTAGAACAGAAACTGGTATCGGGAGCGGAAAATTGCTGTGATGGACCTGACCATGTAGTTTGAGGTGGAGGATTGTGGAAGTATTTGAAATATTGGGATGGAAGTACTCAGAGATTATGAGCTGTTCTGTGGGATCTTGGAAGGTAAGAAAACTTCAATAAATGCAGATAATAGAGGTTTGGCTTGTGAAGTCTCAGAGCTAACTTTGGGAGTCCCTCGAAGACTCCATCAGGGTCATTTGTGTGATATATCTGAATTAAGAATTTATGGATTCTGGTCAGCTAGGCTGAAGAATTAACTGTGATTACCAAGAGACCAGAACCACTGAAGTGAAATCCTTACTTTACTGGGACAATCAGTGCTGGTTAACTGGGGCTGAAAAATCAGTTGTGATTAATAAAAGAGCAGCATCACTGAGGTGAAACCTTCTGGGAAGTCGTTCCCCAGAGTCAGCACACAGGAACTGTAATGTAGAGGGAGTCAAGGCTGCATCTCAAGCTGGAAGCAGAACTTGGTGAATAATGTGTAAGAGGTACTGGATTTGAAAGCATGAAGGGGTCATGGAGAGCAGCTGAGACTTGGCACTGTGTGAGTCCAGGAGAAGTAAAGGTGTAGCCACTGTTAGGAAACAGTTGTTTATAATAAGTTTTTGTAGTTTCTTTCGTCAAAGAAAATTCATACAACCAATTCATTATGATAAAGTAGAAAGTGTCTTGTGGATAATTTTAAGCATATTTAATATGTTTATGATTATAATTTATGTTGGGATCTTTCTCTTCTACAACACGATGGCACATTCTATCAGGCACATGATTTCTGTGTTTATTATTATATAGCAATCTAACATTAGGGTTTTTTTTATTTAATAACCACATGATTAGAAGAAACATTTCACAGCTTTAACATTCAGTAACAATTTCCAGAGCAAGGATACATCTCTTTCAAAAGCGTCTGTAAATTTTTAGGTTCACAGTTGTATTAATACATTTATATAATAATGAACTCAGTATAAACCCTGTAAGACATGAAACTAAATGAGTTTTTAACCATTAAAGAAGATCTCTATTTCATTTTAGAATATATTGTTCCTTGCAGAAAGATTCATTATTCTTGCTACTAACACAGA
>NW_008359442.1:6629832-6649521 GCF_000622305.1 Nannospalax galili | reverse complement strand
ATTACAGCTTTAACATATTCAGTAACACATTCCAGAGCAAGGATACATCTCTTTCAAAAGTGGCTGTAAATTTTTAGGTTCGCAGTTGAATTAATACAGTCATACAATATTTAACTCAGCATAAACCCTGTAAGACATACAATTGAATGAGTAAGGTTTTAAAATGCAGGTTCAAGAATTGAGCACTTTCAATGCAAGATATATACCATAAATTTGTCTAGAATTTAGTGTTTATGTTCTAAGAGGTGGCATCATACTCTAACCAGGGAAAGAGTGGAGACCCATAACAACAAACTATGTCCTTTATCCCCTTGTATGTCCTCAGATGACTAATCTATCTAGAAGTTGAAAAACTGTTGAATACTTATTTCCTTTGTAAAATGTACATATGGAGAGGTCACTTGGAGAGTTTCACACTCAACTTGGTATTTTGATCAAAGTATCAATTTTAAAATTACATTTTATATAATTTAGCATTATTTAGTAATTTCCCGTAAGACCAATTCATTTGGAACCCTGAAGCATTCCACCTTAGAGGTCATGAAATTCTTATTGCTAATACTTTAAAACTTCAGTTGATTTGATCTTTTGGAATTAACTTCTATTTTGGAACCTATGAAAAGGACATTAATCATAAAGTTTGAGGAAGAGCAACAAGTTTAAAATTATGAATCCAAAAAATGATGATTTTTGTATGTGGATTTTTTGTTGGACCTTTGCATTGCTTCTGAGAGACAGTATAGGGTTGTGTTCCTTTGGAGATTCTTACACATATCACTAATCTGGAATCCTCACTTTTCCCATGCATAAGATGTGCCTTCTAACCAGACAATAGAGTTGTACTAATAAAAAACTATATAATTGAAGCAGGATGAGCACTTTTCAGTATATTATTATAGCTTCCATTTAAACACCGTATAAACATTCAAGAAAGTACGAAACAATTGTGTAGATATTTTTAGCATGCTCGTGGTGCTTGGATCAATTTCTCACCAAAGCTACCCAGATCAAATGTTATTAATTGGAATCATGGGCTGGAGGCTTTCTGGTTTGTTAGAAAGCTCTGGTAGTAACTGCCCAGAGACTTCTTGGCAGGAATATTGATTTCTCCTCCAATGTGAGACTGTTAGCCTTTGATACTGTTTGGCTCACAAATTCAGGCAAATAAACATTCCTTACAAAATTTAAATAATTATGTTAGTACTGTGATTGTGCCTGTCAGTACTCTGCTTTGCTCTAGGTGTTACTGCCAGCTGCTACCCACTTAATTCCTCCGAGGAATCAAAGACGGACACTCCATCTGGGTTCTTCACTACATAAGACTGTGTGCTTAAGTAATTAAATAACTAATTCAGCTAATCTTATTGTATGTGTGCAATTTCTTTTCACTGAGATACATCCTGTTTAAAAATGATGTACATTGTTGCTTCCTACCTGTGCCTTGATATAATTTGTATCATTAAAACCTTTAAATTGTCATTCTCCCATGCCACTTGGCAGTAACCTTGTATAGCTGTAGCCTCTGTGGAAATGTCAAAGGTAGATGTTTATGGAGCATGTCAAAGGTGTCATATGAATGCAGTCAAAACATTCCATTGTTCTGTTTTCCAGAGTGCACTACGTGTAATTTCAGTTTCAGATTATTATCACAAACCTTCATGGCTTATTGTATAATTGAATATTGCTCCTGCCTTCATCTGAGACTCATTCAAGGTCACAATCATAATTACAGATTTGCTCAAATAACCGTATTTCAATATCAAAGTGCAACAAAAGAAAGTAGTGCTGACCTTCCCTGAGAAATAATATCAAAATTAGCTCAAACACCATGAAGCAGAGACAGACATTCAACTTAAAAGAGATGTAAGAACTGATGAATATCAGTTGGTGCACTTTGTCAGACATGAAACACAAGCCCGGATTTGTGTTTGTTAGTAAATATCTGATAAGGGAAATTCACAATGACTAAAATATATTCCATTTGCACACATAAGCAATTGCCATGAGTTTTTCAAATTATAGAATATTATGAAAGAAAACTATTTATAAAGAGATAAACAGTGATGTCACTGATTCTAAGCATATTAGATTTGCTCTAAAGATTGTACTAAGAATGGATACTCATTGACGGCTTCAGACGTCATAATATTCACCAGATATTTGAATATATGCACGTGTTTATTTGTTTGTCTGTGTGTATTTTTTTGTTTGTTTGTTTTGTTTTTTGGGGGGGCTTCAAAAGAAAGATGTATTTTAGTGAACATAAGAACAACAACAAAAAAATCTGCTGTGATCCCTCTATGCACTAATTTAGCCTTCCTAAACACCAGAGTTCAAATAAAATGTGGCAGTCAAATCTAAAATGGGTATCAAAATGATTTCTAACTATAAGAATCAATTATGCCTCCCTAACTTACTATTTTGATAACTTTGAAATGGTTATTATATTCTTTGTCATTTATATTCTGATATGTTTATCATTATATTATGATAAAAACATGGTAATATGTTTGTATTATAATTGGATAACAATGCATAGAAATATCCATGGGTCAATGCTAAGATCATATAATGACCTTAATAATTGATAGTTATTATTGTGGTAGTTATTGCTATATAAAGCATCATATCAGTGCCAAGTTATTCTTTTACTCCCATTTTCCTCTTTCCTCCTCTGTTTCTTTTCTCTTCCTCCCATCTCCTCTTTTACGCCTTTCCCTCCCGCTCTTCTTCCTACCTCCCTCCTTCCCTCCTGCTCTCTCTCTCTTTCATTCTTTCCATTCTCAATATTGATTGTGGGGTTTGTGTGTGCTACACACACTCTGCTGAGCTGTGGTCCCACTACTGTTTGATGGTGTGTGTGTGTGTGTGTGTGTGTGTGTATGTGTGTGTGTGTGTGTGTATGTGAAAGGAGTTAGAAACCTGTTTCCAAACTCCATTAACACTCCATTAACACTCCATAACACTGTTATACATGCTCACAGGCTCATAGAGATTGATAACTCTGGAAATTTTTTAGTAAAGACAAATTATTTTAAAGAATGATGTAACCACAGTGGTTATTCTGTTTCTTATTCAGATCATGTGGGTGACAAATCCACATGACTTGCTCAAAATCATGATTTTTAATTAATTATTATTAATTTATTTGTGGTGCTGGGACAGGACCTAGGTACCTGTGCATGAAGGTAGTAACTCTGCCACTGAACTACATCTGTAGATTTCCAATTTACTTTTTAATGGAAGAAAAGCCATATTCTGAGTTTTCTGACCCTTTACTAGTCCTCTGTATCACTTCATATCATGTATAAAGTATAAGCACATGAAATAGAAAGTGGACATCTCTATTTTGTAATATTCTAATTGAAATTGGAAAACATATTCCTTATGTATGTATCCTCTATAAAGATGTTAAAACACACACCTTGATTTCATTTTCAATTTGCTGTAGAAATTCATGATTACCTGTCTGCTTCCCATGCAGAACCTCTTTGGCTATCTCTGAAGCAGAGGAGGCAGGTGATGTCTTCTGTCTGGCAAATCCCTCTGTCATAATTACTCACCTGCTCCCTTCTCTGTAGCTATGGAAGTTTGTCTTACAGGAAAGTGAGAAACTTGCCATCTGCTTAGTTTCTTTTCCAAAAATAAGAAGTAACATTTTCTACAAACTTTAGCTATCATTAATTTTCAGTCGCTCTGTTTTGAAGTTTAAACACCCAGCTCTGCACATTTCAAGTAATGCCACATCCACTATTTCTGCATGTGTGTCAGGAACTTTAATTTAAATATTAATTAACATTGATTAGCATAAGATTTCTACTTGTATGCATATACATCAGTATTTTAAAACTGTGAAAAGTTATACTAGAAGTTTAACAAGTATAAAAGTTACTATGTGTACGGATTTCCTAGAGCCATTTCTCTATTCTAAACAGAGATTGCATTATCTAATTACACATTATTTATTTGGTTAGTTTTGTGGTGTTAGGGACTGCACCTTGGACCTTGTACAGGCCAGTTAAACAGTCTATCAATGGTCTATACCCCGTGCATGACCTTCTTTAAAAAATATTTTTGGTGAATGTGTGTGTGTGTGTATGTGTGTGTGTGTGTGTATGTGTGTATGTGTTCATTTAGGTGCACATGTTGGTGTGAGTACATATACGTAGCTGTGCATGTGTGTATGGATGCTAAACCTCAACTAGTTTGATTTATATGACAGCGTCTCTCTCTGACTTGAAGCTCTCTGATTAGCTAGGCTGACTACTGATTGACTCCAGGGATTCGCCTCTCTCTGCATTCTCAGGGATGAACTTCAAAGCCTTACACCAGGCTTTTTATGTGGGTTCTTAGAATTGTACTCAGGTATCATGCATGTATGGTGAGCACTTTGCCAACTGAACAACTCTCTAGCCTTAATTATATTAGTTATCATACAAAATGTTAAACACTTCCTATGACCAGAGTTACTTAGCATGGAGCTTCCAGAATATTTTAAAATGATTGTAAGAAAAAGAAGACATTCATACATAAAATATAACAAAATATCTTATAATTCTGCAAGGTAGATTACAAGGTTGTATTTTGTGCCTTCCTGGTTTTTTTCCCATAATCCACGGAATACATTTATCTGGAAAAATTTCATGTAGATAAATGTGTAAGTACATAGGGTTCTTGTATATAAAAGTGATTCTATTACAATTGGCATGGTATTCAGAAATAAACTGCCCCAAAGTGGAAATTTTTAAATATTGTTTCTGAAGTCCATTTTGCACAGTAAGAGTCTTTTAAGGATAGCATTAATTTTCTCACTGGTTAAATGTTACCTGTTCCTATGAGAGAGACATATTTAGCCTTCTTCATGGTATACCACTGAAATTCATTTTCATGACGAAAATATTTAGCAAATTAAAAGTTCTATATCTTTTAAGTAATTTTTATTTATTGATAATGTCATCACGTATAAAATGTAGTCTCACAGTTTCCGTCCCTCCGTTCCCCTCTAACTCCCCTGCACCCCTCCCCAACACATTTCTTTCCCAACTATGTTCTCTCTCTCTCTCTCTCTCTCTCTCTCTCTCTCTCTCTCTCTCTGGGTCTCTCTTTGTCTGTCTCTCTTTCTTGCTCTCTCTTTTGATAATCCATTAAGTCTATAGTGCAGTCTGTATGTGCATGGTGTGGGATCATCCACTGGAATAGAACACCCTACCAGTGGACACATCCTCAAAAAGAAAGGCCTCTTCTTCCAGCAGCCATGAACAACAAATAACCTCCTGGCTGGAGGTGAGGCTTTACTAGCCCCTCCCCTATAACTCATGGAAATTGTGTGGTTTTTTTTTTTTTTTTTTTGAGACAGATTCTCCCTGTAACCCCAACTGGCCTGAAACATACTGTGTAAACAAGGCTGGCTTTGTTCTCACAGAGATACTCCTGCTTCTAACTCTGTAGTGCTTGGATTAATGCCATATACCAACTGTGCTGGAATTTTGATTGACTTACTCCTGTGCAGGTCTTGTACAGGTAAACAATGCTGCTCTGCATTCTTAAATACAAAAACCATGCCATATGCAGAGAACAGAATTTCAAGGCATATCTTCCTATCCTCCAACTCATTATTTCTGCCGCTCTTCATGATGTTCTCTGAGTTGATGCAGTAGGGGAGGGTAATATAGCTAACCCACTTAGAGTCCAGCATTCATAATTCCATATTCTCAGCACTTTGACCAGTTAGGATTCTCAGCATTAACCATTGCCCACTATAAAATGCTTCTTTGACCAAAGTTGAGGATAGCACAAATCTATGTGTATAAGCATGAATAATATAGACAGGAGTCTGACAACATGCCTAGCAAAACAAGAAAAGTAGGTTCCCCTCTAGGGCCTATGAGCTATAGGCTTTTGATCATGTTTCTAGTATCAAGTACGAGGCATAAATATCCTCCCATAGGGCACTCCTCAAATCTAAACAAGAAGCTGTTGGTTACCCCCATGAGAATCATGCCAGCATTGTACCAGTGGGTCCATTTTGCCTGACAAGTCAATATTGCAACATTCAGGGTCCAGCATTTGGTAATATCATCATTATCTTTTCTCCCTCAGGAACCTGCATAGCACCTTCTGCCACTATGAGAGCTAGTCTGCAAAGAGGGAGATTTCCCTGTCAGTTCAACATCTATGTCCTGCAACCAAAGTATGTGGTGTCTTCAGCATTGTGGTTTTACCATGTAATTATGGTGGATAGACAAGAGGAAAGGCAATAGCCTGTGTTGTTTGGGGGACATCTGGTGATTTCCTGACCAGTAACTCATAGAGAGATATATCATATCTAGCCCTGGGATTTGTGTTAATAACCCATGTCGTCTGGGCTCGGCATCATCCACCCGTGCAGGGTATCTGCATTCAAACCCATTATCATTGTAATTATCTTACAAACTAATGTTTTCCTTGTTTTATGATGGACTTCCATTAAAAAAATTAATGTTTGACCTGTATTTTGTACTCAGTAAATACATTGACTAAATTGGTATAACCAATTTTATCATTATAGGATGCTGTTAGGGTCTCTGAGCTACACATTTAAAGAAAGGGATATTTATCTTCATGAGGAAAACCAGAGAAATTTTCACAATGAAATAAATTTCTAACATAAATTTTCAAGAAACAGTTTAAGGTTTCAAGAATCCAGCCTATCACTTCTGATAACTTCTATTTAAATACAATTGCTATATAGTAACTCTTATATTGCTTACCTAATTGTTTCCTGATTGCCTTATTGCTATTGACAAGAATATTTTGAGAGTAAGCTGGTTACATAGCCCATCTTTACCTCTTTGTAGAACATTTATTAGTTCTGGATCAGTCTCTCTTAATTTTGGAATTTGTGTGATTAAGGGCTGCAAGTTACTTACACAAGTCATTTTATTTTGGGTTTATCTATTTTTTTCATGTTAAGTGGTGTCTTTCTGGCTGGAAAACCACAATAAAATATAAGGTCTTCCACACTGTGTTTTGTCAGCAGGAACATAGGT
Source organism: Nannospalax galili (assembly GCF_000622305.1). Classification (NCBI taxonomy): domain Eukaryota; kingdom Metazoa; phylum Chordata; class Mammalia; order Rodentia; family Spalacidae; genus Nannospalax; species Nannospalax galili. Next base: position 6,642,493 of record NW_008359442.1, on the reverse strand, counting down.
TGATCTATCCCAATATAAGTTAAATTAACTTTGATAATATTTTCACTCTGGTTTCAGACTCCATAAATAATTTCTAAACTTATTTCTACTCAAGAAATAAAATAATCTAAGACTATTTCTTTAATTTATATCAGTGTAGAATCATGGATTAGTATTTTATTGAGGTTGTAGTGTTTTATTACTAGCATCATTTAGGTTGACAATTAAATTGTACTATTATGAACTTTCAGTATGTTCAAACGGCTGAGAACGTAGTTCAGTGATACAGTGCTTGCCCAGCATGTGCAATATCCTGGGCTCCCTAGCACCATAACCCTTCCAGCCCCAACACACAGAAAATGTGTTTCTAATTGCTTGAGCACAGCTTTTGTATTAGATCCAAGAAATGTTTCAAGACTAATTTCTACTTGTCTTGCCCACTTTTAGAATTAGACTCCTGTCCATTAGTGGGGAACACCACTGCATTTGCTATTAAATGATCAGAAAAGAAATACACATGAAAGAGCTTTCCAAATGTCAAGAATTTGAAATAATACTGTCAGTATGAATAGACAAATTTAGATTTTTATGTTGTATCTTATTGTGAGTTGAATTTAAAGTACAGAAGAGGGAATTCACATCAATAATTGGTTTTATTGTTATTTTTGACTCATCTATATGTGTAATCTTTGTAGTTTAAAAAATTTCTACTTTCAATATCAGTAGCTCTGTCTCTATCTCTCTCCACCCCATGGTCTATTTTCTCCCAACTTCAAATCCAATGCTTGGGTCCTGGGAATAATAAGATCAAATCTCACAAAGATGAATAAGTCCTTTTCTCTAGCTTGCACATATTTCTAAGGTAAGAAATCTCTCTATATCTAGCTACTTGTTTGGAATTTTTATGTGCTTTATGGGTGAGGAAGTAGAAAAATAATTTGCAAGAATTAATGTACCAATAAATTTTCCTGCCCTGACTCTCTCTCCCATATCAGGAGCACATTTTTGTTCACTGTCTTGATAACTAAATATCCGACATATTGCTGCATATTTGTATGTGATTAGAGGCATCAGGTTCAGCAGGGGTTGACTGTATGTGAAATTATTTTCCTGCTGCTCTGGGTGCTTGTGAAAGAAATCTGGTGAATAAATCAACTCATTTCCTGTATCTATGAATTTAAAATGTTCACCCTTTATAGGACACACTATCTGAAAGAGAGTTCATGTTTAACTCCAAGGAATAAAACTCCAAATCTGAATATTTAGGAAGACAATGTTTGAAGAAAGATTGAAGATCTCTAAATATGTTATATAACTGATTTTGAAAATCACAGGCACCAACATATATATCTTCTTAAGAAGGAGGTCTGAGTCTCAATGACTTTTTTTTTTTTTAGAAGTAATATATTTATTCCTGGGCTACAAGTATCACCACAGATTTTATGATTTTTTAAAAAAATTAATTAATAACTACATAATTAGTAGAAGCATTTAATTACAACAACATTAACATAATAACAGTTTCCAGAGCAAAGATGCATCTCTTTCAGAATAGGCTGTAATTTTTTGGTTCACAGTGTTGAAATAATACAGTTATAAATTATTATACTCAGTATAAATCCATTTAAGACATAAAATTGAATGAGGTTTTAACCTTTAAAAAGATCCCCATTTCATTTTAGAATAAACTTTCATACAAAAAACTCATTTTTTATTTTTTTATTTTTTACTTTTTATTTTTTAGAAAAAGTATTTCCTCCATGTTTCCAAGCGAAGCTGGCCATGGTCCATGGTCAAAGCAGGACTTTTGACTTACCTACACATTGATGGAACTGGTTAAAGAAAGGAACCAGGGGCTCCTCCGAAGCTCATGTGACCCCTGAGGAACAGATCCTCAAATGGCCTTAAGAAAAATGCATTTTTTAAAAAAATATTTTATTTATTATTTTTTTATGTGTATGAGTGTATTGCCTGCACATATGTGAGTGCACCCATGTTGTGAAATACCATGGAGGTCACAAGAGAGCTTCGGATTCCCCTGGAACTGGAGCTAAGGATGGTTCGTAGCCGCCATGTGGGTGCTGGGAATCAAGCCCAGGTCATCTGCAAACTCATTTTTAATGCAAATGATACTTAGATGTTTGCAAATGTGTCTCTAATCTTTGTATATCTGATCATTATTAGTCGTAGTCGGTTACTTTCTAGGATCCTTGGCACCTGATCACATATAGAAATTCATCAGGTAGATTTCAATGGTAAAGTTTTTCATATCTATTAATTAACATGGAGCAAATTTTTATGCTTCTTCATCAAATATAATGCATATTTTTGTTAATTGATTTTTGTGTGTATTTCATGCAGAACATCCCAAACAATCTTAGTTTATATCCACATGCCAAATGGCACCTTCTCATAGCCTCCACCCACCCCCACCACTGGAGCCCATATATTCTGTCATCCCTGTTACTGTCCACTGTGCTGTCAGTATTCCCAGCCATTCCTCAGTGCCAGTCCACCTGCTGAGACTAGTCAGCCTATCTAGTGTCTGGCATTGTTTCTTGTTATGTGGCCTTTAGCTATACACATGGACTCTTAAATATACTGATTAATCTTTGGTTATACTTTCCTTTTGGGTGTTTAAGACCATACAGTTGGCCCAAATAAGCCAATTAATTTTTACTCCTAAGGTCATTTGAGATACTGTTCCTCAGGGGTCACATAGGCTTGGGAGGAGCCCCTGGCTCCTTTCTTTTACCAGTTCCATCTGTGTGAAGACAAGTTAAAGGTCCTGCTCGACTGTGGCTGGCTTCACTTGGAAGCATGGAGAAAATGTTTTCTCTGTGCTGACCCTCCTCTTTGTAAACTGGGCACTGGTTCAATGACTTTTTTCAGTGGAAATGTTTTAATACCTACAACTTATAACAGGTAGTACAGTATTGCTCAACAATACAACCAGACTGCATGGGTGTGTGGAAAGGGAATTCACCCATCTGGAGGATATGTCCCAAGCCATCACTGAATAGCTAACAGGAGTTCTTATTTGCACAATTTTTGCTTGCAAGTGGCAAAATGTGTCTTCCCTCTGTACTGGGACATCAGAACCTAGAATCTTGGCAAAGCTGGAAGCTCCTTATGTTCATGCAGAAGCAGAGCTGAGAGTTAGCTTTCATTTGTAACTTCCTTGGAAATAATGTAGGCTCAATTTTCAACAGGAAAGATAGCTGTCTCTGGAAAAGGTAAGGAGGATAACTTGTAGATTTCCTCACTTAAAATGCATCAAGAAGTGGACATTGACCTTCAGTGAGTGCGGCTTTCATTTACTGGGTAATGAAGCAATTGCTGTCAAATTGTTTCACCAGACTCCATTAGTCACCTGGGATACAGTGGATAAGGGTTTTAATTTTATTATTTTCATGGGACCAGACCAATGTGGCTGAATTTAATTTAAGAAGTCAAGTACACCTGCATTTTCTGTTGATTTCCAAGAAAGAGCATTTTAGTTCTTTTGAAATGATTTAATGCACAGGGAATGTGAATTGATTTATTTTTAATAAACCCTTACTCTTGAGAAGAGGGCAGATTTGAAGTTATGGCTCTGTCTCTGTGAATGGATTGTTAGAGAAAACACTGCAAGAGATTCTTCTTCACAAATGATGAATGACTCAGATCCCCATGCAGGTTGTCCCCAGCCAGGCTTGGATCAACTTAATTCATCGATGTATTTACCTGAGTGGATCTAATACTTTTGAATATTATAGTTCTATCTGAGAGAATTTCAACCCAGGTGGTCCTCCACTCAAATGAGCATCACCCTGCCTATCCTACTCTGTTCTGAACAAACTGCTCCATCTGTGCCCATTTCATCTACCATAATGGATTTCTCCATAATCAGCAACACATTTTAGTTACAGATGAAGATCTTACCTAGCGAATCAACCTGTACTTTCCAACTCCATCAAAGAATTAATACAAGCTAATGAAGATAAAGAATTGATTTAAGTTCATCTCATCAATATTTTAATGTTTTATTCCTTATCAAATTATATCATGAAAGGATTACAAACTCAAAGTTAATCATCTTCATTTTGAAGTATTTTATTGGCCTAAATTCAACACCCGTATAATGTTATTGGCTTTTCACAAGGAATCATAGAAACAAGATTATCATAAGCATTTATTTTATAATTACATGATTGAAAATATTTATGTGTGTGAAGGTACACATATGTTCATTATTAGGCAAGTTATATATGTGGGGAGGGTGAACATGGATGTGTGTGCATGTGCTTGTGCAGCACCATGGGTATTGTTCCTTAATCACCCTCTACCACATTCTCACTGCTCTGGGACTTAACAAGTAGGCGCGGCTGGCCGGCCTGTGAACCCCAGGGACTTCCTGATTTTGTTTCTCCAGCACTGGGATTATAAGCCTGCACCACATCCAGTTTTTTTTTTCCGTTTTAAAGCTGATTCTGCGAAAAGAGTTCAGGTCCTCATGCTTGTAAGTCAAAGCGCTTTACAGATACAATTATTTCTGAGGACACTGAATATTATTTAATTGTTTAAAAATCTTCAAAATAAAAATCTTATTATATTAAAAACTTTCAAAATTATCTTTTGATCAATCAGGGCTAATTGGAATATTTAAATATTCAAGCTCTCTATTTAACTTCATTTTCGGGAATTTTGGGCATAATAATAACAATAGTCAATTACTTATATTTTGGTGAATGTACCATGTTTATCTTATATTCTATACCCAGCTTTGGTGTTTTCTGGTGTTCTTGACTTTCTTTTGTTAAAAGCTACCTAATAATTTTGCAGATACTGGAATGTATTGGAGGTATGTCAAAACAATCTTATTCTGATATTTAAGGACATCATAGTCTTTGCAAAGAGCAAACAACTTAGTTTTATCAAGCATGAAAGGGGATTCATAGTAGTTTCTTTCAATCTATTTTTGCTTTCTGTTTTTCACTTTTCCAAAATTTGACTAATCATGTACCACTTAGCCTGTATCAGGAACACATCCTGAGAATTAAGTCTGGCAATTTCATTTTTGTATGTGACCAAGTATAGTTGGACAAACCTAGATGATAAAGGCCATTTGGAATAGCAGTCACATACAAGGTAAACATGAGCTATAACTGAGTTTATTGCTTAATAATAATCTCCTTTTTAACAAATAGAAGGACCGTGCTTTAAAATGACAAAACTATAGTGTGACAGATATATAAATTTTATTTACTGGACATAAATACATATATTGCTGAACTTTCATAAGTGTGGCAGTATTAGGTTTGCTTCTAGCAGCATCGCTACAAACACATGAGTAATGAATTGTATGTTGACATTATAATAGTTATGATGCTATTGGTGATAGGTCAGTGTAGCTGCATTAAAATCCCATGAGACTACCATTATATGTTCTGCTGGAATTGACAGAATTGCTGTGTAGCATGTGACTGTGTTAACCTGTGTAAAATTACGATAAGCTTCTAGTTTGGGAGAATTTCCTCTCCTCTCAGTGAATATTTGTTGGGAGCAACATACAATTTCATATTGTTGCAAACAGGCAGAATTCAATTGATAACATCTACTTGTGCTGGTGTACGCCGTTCTAGGCCAGTAGGAGTCAGAAAGGGCAAAATCCTTCTCTGACAAGATAAGGATCTGCTTTTACTTCCCCATTTCATGCTAGATGTACAGTTTCAACAGGCAAGAAGGCCTTTGTTCAAGAGAACAGTTTCAGAAGAAATCTGAAGGAGAAAGGTCTCAGGAAATTTTGGGTTCCACTCTTGGTTGAAATGGGTAATAAGATACAAGTTGACTTTATTCAAACACCATCAAATGTGGCATCTCACCACCATCCATAGGATATACCAGGACAAGATTTCTCTGGACACGGATAGAATTAGTCCCAGTGGTTAAACCACTGATCTAGGTTGAGTAAAATTATAAAGTAAAAGTGTAAAAATGTAAAAACCTAATTTTTCATGCAGAAAAATTTATAAGGAAGCAAAGTATTCACCTCCAAATATACTTCTTAGTTAGAAGGATTGGTGTTTAAAGCATTCAGAAATAAAATACGAGGACTCTCAGTAAGTATGAGTATGAATCTTATAAATTTATTTTCTTTGCAGTTTCTTTTTTAATATTTTATTTATTTATTTTTGTTATTTTATGTGTTTAAGTATATTGCCTGCATGCTGTAAGTGCACCCATGCTGTGCAATGCCAGCAGAGGTTGGAAGAGGGTGTCAGATTCCCTGGAGCTGGAGTTACCAATGGTTATTAGCCTCCATGTAGGTGCTGGGATTTGAACCCAGGTCCTCTGCAAATGACATATATCTGTATACATATACATATATAATTTCATATGTGCACATATATATGCATGCATGTGATAGATGATAGACACACGGGAAATATATAGGTAACAGATAGACAGAGAGATAGATAATAAACATCTTGTAGTATTGCAGCACATTCATTAAACACTCCATAAATATTGATTCCTGCTTTCTACTGAGACATAATTGTTCTTTGAAGTAGGATTGTTTAGCCTATTTAGAAGAGATTATTAATCTTTAGAAAAGGTAAAATTGTAATCTGCCATGCTGGCAGTCAGACATACAAGCATTCATGCAAATATGCTGTTTTGAAGTAATATATTTTATGGGAGATCTTCTTAACCCTCTGGAAGTGATGGTCCTACCATAGTGAAATGATGAAAAGCCTGCACTTATGCTGAAATTGGACTGCAAAAGAGGGAGGCAGGGTTGGTATATCCCTAGAAGAGAAGACGAGTCCTTTGGAACTAAAATGGGAGGGAAAAGTCTACAAAATAGCAATCATCTATGATTTATTGGATTGCTTTTTCATTCACTTGTTCAAACCCAACAGCGGTCATTCAGATATGCTACGTAATGAGTTTGCATTTATAACTGTTGTGGATAAGATTCCTGCCCTTCATGAACTGTTCAGATGATGAGACTTGTTTATTTTCAATTCTCTCAGTGAATGCCTTTACCTCTAAATAATCTATAACATTCATTTTAGATTGATCTAACCTTCATAAAAATATTTGAGTGGAGAGGCAAAAAGAATATTATTTTATGAGAGCCACTATTATAAAATCAAATCTAAAGAAGTTTAAAGCAAATGAGAGAATCAAGAGCTTTGAGTCAGTCCTGGTTTCTCAGAGTTGACTAATTCCATTTGATAAAGAATATTGCTCAACCATAGGGTGATTTTTTTAGAAGGATCCCCCTTATCTTGTATATAGGAGACTCAAATTATACTTAACATTAAATAATGAATGATCAGCTAGTGTGATACAAGTGCACATAGATGTTATACCAGAAGTTAATTTTTTTCACATCTGCTCTGAGACTGTGGTAAAAAAGAAATGATAACCTAACTTCCTAAATACTTTTTGGGTGTCTTTTCATACCAGGGAATAGAAAGTAAATAGATGCAAACCACAAAGCTATTATGCTTAGAATCATGTAACTATTTAAAATTTTATTGAAAGAGCTGGTTTAATAGCATTTCCCTGATCACTAACACTAGCCAAATTCTTCAGAACATTTGAAAGCTATTTAAGGGCATGTATGTCTTTTAATAGGAATGAAGAGCATTTGAAATGTGACTCCTAAGCAGAAAGATCTAGAATTCTACATCCTTCACTTTCACGGTGAAAGCATCCCAGCAAGGCTATGCTCCATGCTTTAATCAATTCAGTATTAAAGTGACAGTGTTTCTTTGTTGCTCTAATCAATCTGTTCAGTATGGTTTACAACTAAAATTAATTCAGCATTCGGTTGAGAATCATTTTCAATTCAATTTCTTGACCAAATTGCATTTTTACATTAAATTACATTCTATGGATCTAAGCTTAGTGTGATTATAATGATTAATAAGGACACATAACTTCATAAATTAAGTATAATTGGCCACAGTGATTGGTAAAGTAAATCACATTATAAAGAATCAAATTTTAGAGATTGGAGATAGGGTAGGTAGGTGATAGACTTTTGTATTCTTTTTCAGTGCTTCCTGGAAATATTCATTAACCTAAAGGGCTTATTAGTTACTTGCTTGTGAACTTGCTTTATAACACACAGTCCTGCTGATTTTTCAAAGGAATGAAAGAATGAGATAGTAACAATAGCACTTCTCAGTAGCTAAAGTGGTCAAATAATAATAACCTTACAACGGAAAATAATTTCCAATAAGAAATATATTTTTCCGTTCAATTTGAATCTATTTCACAGAAAGACATACAGTTAGAAAATGTTCTGGTTTCTGGTCTAAATGCCGTATGACTCCAGTCATATATATTCACAGCATTTAACATTTTGGAAGGTCTTTAAAACATGAAAGCAATTTTTTTAGAAAACAATGAGGTTTGGTAGCATTTTACAATGAAATGGACCATATATATACATATACATATATATGTATATGTATATATATATTTTCTTGTGTAGTCCTCTTAATTTGCTAACATCAAAGCCACAGACATACCAAGTAGGGATGTGGTTTCTAGGCACTTGTGCTGGGTCTTTCCTGTCAGGTTTGTGGCACATCAACAAGACAGTGGATGCACTGGAGTGTGAGGAACTTCTATCTGTTAACAGAATATGTGGTGCCAGAAGACGAGATATAATAATAATTTGGGGTACAAGTAAATAAACAAGTGAAATAAAATAACTCTTGTTCAAAATATACAGAAAGTATTTGTGTATGAGCATGTACTTTAAAAGTATACCAGTGTTCTAAAAGAAATATTGGCTGTTTTCACACAAATTGCTTGAATATGTGCAACCTGGCAACTGATAACTTTTTTAAAGAATGTATGTCATTCTACTGATTGATCATTTGTTATTGTATCAATTCAATAGTTATTGAATGGTGGGATTTTTTTTAACTTTTACAAAAACTTTATTGAGATTTTGATACATGTATATAAGGTGTTTTCATCAAATCCGTAAATCCATGCCCACTCCCTCCCTTTCAACATTTCCTCCTCTGAAGAGGTAACCCCAAAATCTTTTAAGGATTAGACAGAAGCTCCCAAATACTATTGACATTTTTGGCCTTTGGAACAGAGTGTGTTGCTAACAGGCCCAAGGACATTTTGACTTTTAGCCAAGAAACTGGCTACATTTCTTTGGGGTCTTTTTACCCTAACTGCCTAGCCAATTCCTAACTCATATTCTTATCACGCCATCCTCTGAAAGGGTTACCCAAATTGCCAATAGGGAATAGGAATGCAGACTGCTCTGACTTCTTCATGCTGAACAGGGATGCAGGATGAGGCAGTTGGAGTACCCTTCAGTGGGTCTATCTAAAAGACTCCCAAATTGCATAACTCTTGTCTCCAAGGGGAAAAGAAAGTCCGTGAATCATGAATAGGAGCTATGAAGGAGAAGTAAAGGCAAGATTAATTAGCATTACAAGTTCTAGACAGGCAACTAGAAAAAAGTCAGCACAGGGCAATTTTCAAATGTTCATGTGACAGTCCATTGGAATTTCTTGACAAGGGCTTCCAAAAGTATCCCTCTATTGGGTTCTTCCTCATTTTTCTTTTGTCCTCCAAGGCTGGACTAGTTGGCTGGGAAGAGTGGCTGGATATTCAGGTCAGGGTTGTGACCCTGCTTGGCACTTCTTTAATGAATGAGCACAACCATCAATAAGCCCAATTGTGACTGTTTAGCGATCAGGCTCAGCCAAAATCATGATGATGGAAATTCTTTAGAATTCTTTAGACCAAACTGAAAATACCCACACAAAATTTTATGGAATTCTGCTGAGTAAAAGACATAGACAATGTTTGTAAAGATACAGAGATCAGATACTCAAAATTTTAATGTTTTTTTTAAGAGTTACAATATAATTAAATCTAGGCAAAAATCAGCAAAAATACAGAAGATTTTTAACACATTACTCAACAATTGAAAAATACATACTCTCTTCAATTGCACATGGGATGTTTATCAACACAGACCATATTTGGGGTCATAAAGTGAGTCTCAATAGATGCATAGGACCCATACAAACTCAGACAAAAACCCAACATAGAACCGTAGAAATGGGCAGCAGACTCCAATCTTAGTGGAAGAACTATTGGACAGCTGGTGGGTGAGAAAGAACTGATCTTCTTTAAGGGAGTGACTCTAGATAGGCTGACTAGATCCCAGTGGATGAATTTGCACTGAGGGATGTCAGGGGACACTAACTTGATTCAATGGGCTTTAACATAAATGACAGATGCATGAAATCCAGTTGGGGGGAGGGTATGAAAGGATGCCAGTGGGAAAGGGAGTATGCAGACGATGAAGACGTTGTGCATGAAATACACAAAAATTCAATAAAAATATTTTTGAAAAAAGAGTTACAACAGACATAATGTTTTCTGTGTCAGAGTGAAGGTAGTTAGAAGTCAAAAACAATGAAGGAGACAGAAATATCCCAAATATTTGGAAATTAAACGTATTCCTAAAGAAACTCTGGGTCCTCCCCCACCAAAAACACAGAAAAAAAATAATAAAAATACAACGTACTGAAATTTCAGCAAGATGCAGTAGTCACACCTGTAACCTCATTGCTCAGGAGGCAGAGGCAGAAGGACTGTCCCCATATTTCATGTTCAAGGCCAATAAGACTCTGTCTCAAAAAACAAACAACAAAAATCACTTAGAATACAGGAATTACAAAGAAATTTATGTCTTTAAAATGGCTTTATAAAGGAAGCAAGGTTTCAAATCAGTAATATAAGTTTTCATTTCAATGAACTAGACAAAAAGAGAAAAATAAGGCCAAAGCAAACCAAGGAAGGGAATAGTATAGCTCAGTGCAAAAACCTTTATCAGAGAAATAAAAGCATCAAACCAAGTGCTGATTCTTTGAAAGACCAATCAAATTTGTAAATCTCTAAGCAGGCAAGAATAAAAAAGAGACAATAATTGCCAATATCAAAAAAGGAGGAGGGGGAATGTTAGAGCATCTAAATGCCCCATAAAACAAACAAACAAATAAATAAATAAATAAATAAATAAATAAATCAAAGAAGAAAAGAAATTTGTCAAGCACATGTACTGATAGAGAAAAACATTCCCATTTCAAGTGACAGAATAAATCACCCCATATCAAGTGACAGGCTGGGAACCAGGAACCCTCTTTGCCCCAGTGTGGATGAACATGCTGCTCCCTCTCTAAAGCATGTCCTCTCAATCTGCTGTGCCCAGATGCTTCTGTCCCTTTTACCTGCATTGGTAGCTCAGGGGTAAAATTCTCACCTATCAAATTCCTCTGCCCCATTCTAACAGGGAACACAGGTGCTGAAACCTGGGTGCTGTAAAGATCCTGCTTCTACCTATGATTAACTATCTGGGCAAGCTTGTCTTAAGCAAGTTACCTAGTTTCTCTGAACATTTGCTTTGTTCTCTGTGAGGTGAGGATGAATGAGACTGTTTAAAGATCCTGTCACGATGACTGACACCATAGCTGTGTGACCCTGTCCCCTACCTTCACCCTCATCCCCCACCTTTCATGATCCACCTCATGTTACATGGAGCTCTATAAAGCCCTACCAGAATGTGCAGGTTGAGGAGTTGGGCAAAGTGCTTGATATTCAAGCATGAGGACCTGAGTTCAGAATTCTATGACCCATGTAAACACCAAGCATTGGGACATATATCTGCAACCCAAACTCTGGGAGTAGAGAGACATGTGAGTACCAGGAGTGCAGAAACAAGTGGATATCCAGGGCTTGGTGGCCAGACTGTCTAGCCAGAATAGTGAGCTCCAGGTTCAGTGAGAGACCTTGTCCCAAAAGAATCGGCTGGAGAACAATAGAGGAATAGATCCAAAGTTAACTTCTGCCCTCCACATGGCCATGCACAGGCAAGTATAAACCCCACACACATACATATCACACAATTGCACACAAATAAATTAATAGAAAATAAAAGAACATAGCAACAAATTCTACAGATAAAGAAAAAATAGAAGAGATTACCACAAACAACTTTATAACAATACAAGGAGATACTTGGACAAATTTGTATAATGGAAAAAATTAACAAATTCCTTGAAAGATAGAAATAACCACAACTGACCTGTGATGCTATAATATAATTTTTGGGGGTTGTGTGTGTGTGTATACATGTTCATGTGTCCACACGAGTTTGAGCATGTGTACATGCACCTGTGGAAGCCAGAGGTCAATGTTAGGTGTCTTCCTCTATTGTTTCCCCAGTTTTATTTTTTTTGAGACAGTCTCTCACTGAAACTGGAGCTCACTAATTGCCCAGGTTGGCTGGCCAGTGAGCTCCAGGGATCCTCCGGTCTCTGCCCCACCACGCCACTAGTGCTAGGGTTACAGATATATGCTGCTATGACTGCTTTTCTCTTGGATGTGAGAGATCTGACCTAAGCTCCTTGCACAGTGAGCACTTTACCACTGAACCATCTCCCCAATCCTATATGGGGAGATTTTTTGGCCACAGGTTCTGGCTTCTAACTCCACAGTCTTTGTTACTTCCTAAGTGTCTAGAATAATGAGGTTAAAGTATATGGTTTTTATCTTTAGTTCCTGAAGCAGGTTTGGAACAGCTTTATAGCAATATAAATAAGAGAACTTCTTGAGATAATGTTTAAGCTGCAGAAGCAAG
>NW_008359442.1:6629582-6629808 GCF_000622305.1 Nannospalax galili | reverse complement strand
CTCTCTCTCTCTCTCTCTCTCTCTCTCTCTCTCTCTCTCTTTCTCTCTAACCAACCCCTTTCTCCCTGTATTAGTCCATAGAAAGCAGGATTTCCCTAATCACCACCCACTTTCCTATCTTGGATCTGTTCATTTAGAAATTTTCTGACCTACTTTATCTGAGTAGGTATAAGATACCCCCTACCATCCCCACTTTCATAAGGAGTCCTGGAATTTTCTTTTCAGT
>NW_008359442.1:6620202-6629279 GCF_000622305.1 Nannospalax galili | reverse complement strand
TATATTTTTATTGAATTTTTTACATCTTAAACATAGATTCCTTCCCTATGTGGACCCCTCCATAGTCCACCCATAGGACTTTTTGCATTCTATCAAATATGTTAAAAACTATCGAGTCAAGTCTGTATATTCAGATATCCCTCCTCATGACATCATCCACTGGAGCCTGGTCAGCTTATCTAGCATCACTGCCTTAAAGAAGACTGACTCACCCTCATTCAGCAGTGACCAGCTGCTAATAGTTTCTCAGGTAAGGTTGTCCTGTCTTCAGCAATAAGGTGTTACCTTCATTTCTTGGAGACAATCAGGTGCTGTGGCAATAGCCTGCATTATTTTGAGTATCTTGGAGAGAATATATATATTTTAATTATAGTTTTATTACTTCTCTGCATAAACAATAATGTAAACTAGCTAGACACTTCTTTAATTTTAATTGATTTTTTCCGAACTTCCTGTAATATACTTTGACAGTATTTAGTCCTTTCCCCTATTTACAACTCCCCTCACTGCCCCCCCAAGCCAAATTAATGTACTTTATTATACATATAGTATGATGATCTCATTTGTGTTCCCAAATGTCCTTCAGTATGGGTCCATCCTGTGGAACCTGTCTAACCTACCAAGAGTCCCATCCCTGTAAGAGACTGTCTTTTCCTCTCTCAGAAGCCATCAGTTAGCAAAGTTCTTTAGAATGGGTTGAAATTTCTTACCCACTTCCTCATGTCTGTTCTGGGATTTTTTTTCTGGTTTGAACTTGTGTGGGACTTATGCATGCTGTCACCACTGCTGTGAGCTATGCGTGTGTATGACCAGCTGTCTGGAAAACTCTTGTTTTCTTGTGGTCATTCACCCCCTCTGGCTCTTACATTCTTTCTGCCCCCTCTTCCACAGTGATCCCTGACTCTTGGGAGACAAAAGGTGTAGGTGTCATATTCAGGGATATGTACTCTATAGCCTCTTGTTCTCTGTACTTTGACCAATTGTGTGTTTCTGGCTAAACACTTCTTATTTTGTGAATATACTCAGAATTTTTTAAAAATCTTGACAAGGTAGTGACCTAAATCCATACACTCTTAACTTTTTTGAGAAACAGTTTTAATCCCTTAGTTATATTGGTTGTTTATCCCAGTGGAAAGTTTTGTTTTCTTGCCGCATATTTACTCAGGACTGCCTGATACCCATGGTACCCTTAGCCTCCCCAATCATTAGCTACTCATTAGATTTCAAATACTTCCTTTCACGTTAATTAAGTGGATTGCTGTTCTAAACATTTTATTTGATGTCAAACCATATGTGCCAGATTGAATTATTGTTATTTCATTATTTAAGTAATTATTATGGAAACAAATAAAATATGAGTATATAAAAAGATTTTAAGTGAGATGAAATTGATTACTTGGAAAGGTTCAATAATCATGAGTTCCTAAAATCAATGACTATCAAATTAGATGTGGGTGTGACAACTATACAGTGAGAAATTTTGTGTCAAGCAGAGAGCTTGGATCTGCCTTTGCATCTCAGTCACCCTTGGAAGTAATTGGCATTTTAGATCAGACAGGAAGGAATGTGAGTGTAGTAACACAAAAAACTGCAAAGCCACAGGGCAATCACTAGACACCCAGTTTTAGAGGTGGGCTCTGTCTGCGATTGTGGTGAATAAGCACATATATGCAATTAGAAGTAAATTATAGTTATTTCATTTCTTAAAAGTTCTTTGTAAACCCAATTAAAAGCAATAAAGAATTTTTTATTATAGCAAAAAGAGAGTTTGTATAGAAATTTGATAATATCCTCCAACTTATTTTGTTGTTTTGTGGCAAATTAATTTTAACTTACAGAGATGGTTTATATGCAGGGATTATAGCTTTCTTATAATACATGAACTTAATTATCATGGTAAGACATCATTCCTTAAGTAGAATATGTTGATTTCAAAGCTGCTTATAACGTTTCTTAATTTGTTATCTAAGTTCTGAAGACTACAGTCTGTGGTGGGGTAGGGATTCCCATTTTATATACATGTCTATTAGCCAGCCATGGGTTCACACAGACTGCTTCTCCTTCTGTATTTTTTTTATTAAAACACCTATTTTGATGAGGAGTTCTAATTAGGTAGAAAAATGAAGTGTGTGTGCATCCTTTTGCTATATTTAAAACAGTTTATGGGATGCCTAGTACATAGTAAGCCCTTAATAGATAATGGTTACTTTTTATGCTTGGTTATTTAATTATCAAAATCTAGAAAAACTAGAAATAATGCAGAGAGTCAAAACTGAGTGGCATTAGAACAGAGAATTCTAAGTACAGAAATATATGTCAGTAGGACTTGAAGACTGCAATATAAGTGAACGTTGAACTATTGCAGTCTGCTCCTAACTCCTGCCCACTGAAATAAGCTCCTAATTTGAAATCCTGCCATATATAAAACAGACCATTATTGCATCAGCAAATGATAACTCTGTGTGCCAACAATTGCCCTTTCCAAGTTCAGTGAAGCCAGAAGGTTTGGAAATATATTAATTTTACCATTTTTGTGGACTGCTATTAGTTTTGTTGGCAACATTTAGAATCCAGAGAGTGAGAGGTAAGTTTCAAAGCCAAAAATAAAGTTTTGTGATTAGAATAGTTAGATATCCACTTAAATATTGTGGGAAACCTTCAGTATAAGTCTGATAATTATCATTTTCTTTGTTGAAAAATTCAAACCATCAGATATATTCAAAAGACTTGCAGAAAAAATTACATAGACGTTTAAAGGTTGCTTGAGCAAGTCTGATCCTAGGTACAACATGATCTGATGGAATATGAGTCAGAACTCTGTGGTTTCATTAACAACCTACTCTTCCTAATTTTCATTACGATGTTTGAAAATATTAATTAATAATCATGTATTACTCTCATAGCTCTGTTTATACATAACTGTCAATTTTTTAGTATTTTAAATGCTTTATATTGTAAGTTTTAGCTTAGCATCAATATAAGTTGAACTGATTTATTTGGCCTCAAGCTGTTTTAATATAACATTTTTATTAATTCTTTGAGAATTTCATTTGATACATTTTGATCTAACTATTTTTTAAAGCTTTAATTAAGGCATTACCACAATCTTTAAAATCTGGCTCGCTAGATAAGACGAGATTTGCAGGTTTTGTTAAATTTTAGTTCTACAGTCTAGTCATACATGGCTCAAGAATTATGTTAGTCATAATCTGTGCTTGGTATTTAAATGTGAACAGTTCTGTTTTCTAGAATTATCCAAGGAAATTTCAAAGCTACAAATAATTTTCTAGGTGTTTCTGCCTTGAGTGGAGAGACAGGGAAATAAAAGTACTTGTAACAGGAATTCTAAGCTCTCTTCTGGGGCTGGATCATTTCAGACACAACAGTTCACTAATGAGCACACATAGTACTTTTTCCCTAACTTTATCTTTAAGATTTTTTTGTAATAATAGATCAGTAGGCAAATGGGATCAGTCATTGTTGCATCTGAGGGCACAAGGTTGTACATAAAACAGAAAAGAAGAAAATGAAATTTAATCTTGAAGCAACATTTGCTTGTGTATAAAAAGAACGTGGATAACCTCTGTCGAAAAAAGAAGCTTCTTTGATGGGTGGTGACTGGGATACTTGTTTGTAAATTTAAGGATCCATATTTTGCAGATAGTAAGAAATTATATTTGCCTAGGGAAATGAGAGTCTTTGGGTTTTCTCCAAGATCTATGACTTCTCCAGCTGTGTGTATTTGGCTAGGTTTACAGAACCAGACATGAGTTTCCTCCCATTGAGCAAGTGTTAAGTCCAATTAGGTAGCTGTTGATTACTCCCAAGATAAATGTGCCACTGCTGCACCAATGTTTGCTGTGCTGATCACTGATGTGGTTTTTAGGTCTTGAAGTTAGGATTGGACCATCAGTTGATGTTCTTCCTTACCAACTTGGGTAGTATCTCCAAAGCTATGAGAACTAGTCTTCAGGGGAAATGGCTTCCAGGTCAGTTCCGGCTCCATTGCTCCAAATCCTGTGTCCAAAGTATATCCTGTCTTCAGCAATAAGGTCTTACCATCAAGTTCTGGGAGGCAATCAAGAGTTACAGCACTGGTCACACACAGAGAGTCTCTGAATTGCTTCAGCCTAAGTGGCACATCTAGGATGCAACCTCTATACCTAAGACTCAAGCAACATAGAACAAGGGATAAAGAGAACACTAATGCATCTTTCAGTTCTCATCAATGAAGCTCCTTCATGCTACAGAGGGCCAGGAACACAAAAGGTCACAAATGGCCAAAACACTGAGAAGAAAAGTTGTCAGAGTGTGAGTCATTGGATAGGACTCCTATATTGAGGTCCACCCACCAGGACTCAGGGACCATTGCAGAAGAGGAGGGTGGAAAGATTGCAAGAGCAGGGAAGAGGTGCATGACCGTATGGAAATAGTCCTACAGGTACCTGGGACCCTTCTCATAGGATCCTACAGCAATGGTGTCAGCATGCACAAGACCCTTACAAACTAAGGCAGACAAAATCCCAGCACAAAACTGTGGAAATGGGCAGCAGGCCCCAATCTTAGTTGAAAAATTATTGCAGTTGATTACTGCTGGGTGAGGAAGAGCTGATCTTGAAGCAAGAGGCTCTAGATAGGCTGACTAAACCCCGGCAGATGAACTTGCATGGAGGGACATCTGGGGACACCAACTTTACATGATAGGCCTTAACACAAATGACAGAATGTCCGAAATCCAGTGGGGTGCTGACTGATATGAAGGATAGTCAGTAAAGATATAAGAAAATGGACAAATATAAGTTATAGTCAACAAAGTCTTTGAAGGAAGGATGAAAAGAAGAACTGCGATGAGGGGCCACAATAGAAAAAAAGACACATAGTTAATCATGAATTCTATGTAAACTGAGGGCCCAGCCCTGCCACTGAGAAATCAGCCTCATTGCTAAATATTACTAATTATATGGAGTATGAGAAATTTAAGATTGAGAGACTTTTAATGGAAGTCTATTGATGCAAAGTAACAAACTAAACTTTGGGCTTCCCTATATTACTTAACTTATTTGTTTTGATGACATTGAATTATTAAAACCTGGAACAGAGTAAATTCCTCAGCCTGATGGTCATCTCCATGGTTGTCTGTTTGTTTAGGTTTGTTCTTATGAGACAGGGTCATATGTAGTCCAGGCTGACTTTGAACTCACTTTGCAGTTGAGAATGACATTGAACTCATTGATAGAATTCAGTCTATGAAGTGCTGAGCTTATGGGTATATACCATCACACCTTGCCAATCATTTTTAATTTATAGTTATTTTAAGAAGCAAACATAATAATGGATACGTGATTTTTAAGGGCCAATAGCAATGTTCCACTAGAGGAAAAAGACAGGGCAGCAATGAAGAACAAAAGGCTAGTGAGTCAAATGTGAGAATGAACAGCTCCAAATTTCTAGTGTAGAGCAGTTTATTAAATAGAACTTGGATGGCCCTAGTAACAGAAGTGGGGGTAACATCAGAACAGAGAGTTGCAGAGTGTATGGAGCTGTTACAAGGAAGAGAGACAAATCAAAAGAAGGGTGGATACTGAATAAATGTTGGTAAAGACAAAGAAAGAGGACTGTGCTGGAAAGATGTCTTAGTGGTTAAGAACACCAGAGGACTATGTTCAAATTTCAACGCCCACAGGTGGCTCACACCTATCTACCTCCAGTTCCAGGAGATCTGACACCCACTTCTGGTGTCCTTAGGTACTAGGCACACATGAGGTACTCATATATGTAGGGAGGCAAAGCATTTGCATACAAATAATATTCACGCACATAACTCTTAAAAAAAAAAGAGAGAAAGGAGGGCTGGGAGGTGGTTTAGTGGTTAAAGTCCTGACCACCAAAGTGTGAAAACCTAAGTTTTCACAAGTGCACTTGTCTCCAATTCTAGTACTTCTAGGAAGAAGTGGGAAATGTTGCCAGGGGAATCCCCACAATGTCCTGTGCCAGCTTGTCTGTTGTATGCAAAAAACAAACAAAAAAAGAACACAAGACAGTAAGAGACTCAGGGACATGTCTGAAGTCTCAAGCAAAGTGCAAGGTGAGCACTCACATCCAAAGTTGTCCTCTGACCTCCACATGATGGCCATGGCATGTGTGTGTTTTCATTAACATATGTCATTGTTACAGACAAGAATAGACATGCACGCATATACATTTATATACACAAACATTACATGCATATGTGATAAAAAGAAAAACAGAAGAAAGAAAACGTCACTCTTTGGGATTGCATGTGTTGGCAGTTACTTTTTTCAATGTATGTTTTTATTGAGCATTTGTGCATTTCATACAATATATCTTAATCACATTTAGATTCCCTCTCCTATCTGCATAGCCTTAGCACAATGTTTCATACATTCTGTCATATATGTTGAAATTCTTGAGTCAAGTTTGTTATCCCAGATAGTTCCTTGGTGTGAGTTCATCCCCTGGAGCCTGGTCAGCCAATCTAGTGTCACTCCCTTAAAGATCAGTTCTCACTCACCCAGCAAGTAGCAATCAGCTCCCAATTGTTTCTGAGGTGAGGTTGGAGCCTCCTGCCTCTCTCCCCAGCACTATGCTGGTTTTTGTCTGATTGAGTTTGCGTGGGTCTTGTACATGCTGACAGCATTACTGTTGTTCATATGAGTAAGTTCCCAGAAGTCTGGAGGACTCTTTTTCCTTATTGTCATTCATCAGCCCTGCTTCTTACAATCTTTCCTCCCCTTCTTCTGCAATGGTCTCTGAGCCCTGGGGGAAGTTTAATACAAATCCTTTCCACAGACACACGTTCTTCAGGCTCCTATTCTCTACATTTTGGCCAGTTGTGACGTCTGTTGTAAGAGGAAGCCTCATTGGTTAATAGTTGACAGATACATCACATTTTCTTTACCCCTGGTAAGAGTTGAGAGATGCATTACATTCTCTTTACCCCCATTCCACTATGCCTTTTGAGCCTTAATTATAGAGATCTTAATGTAGATGTGTCGCGTAGGGCTGGGCATCTCACAGAGGCTTATTCTCTGTGTGACCAGTTGTAGAATTCTGAAATAGTCTCCATCTGTTATGAAAGGAGCTTCTTTGATGAGTAGTGACTGGTATACTTGTCTGTAAATAAAGGGATACCTATTTAACATACAATAAGAAATTACGTTTATCTAGGGATGTGGCAGATATATTGGTCTCTCTATCCTCTATGACTTCTGTGTGTATTTGGCTATGTTTATAGTTCCATACATGAGTTCCCTTACACTGAGAGGGCTTTAATTTCAATTAGATACAGTTGACTACCCCCAACATAAAAGTGCCACTATTCCACCAACAATTTGCTGGTTATTGTTGTGGTTATCAGGCTTTAAGCCTGGGGTTGGACCATTGATCTATTTTTTCCCTAAGCAGCTTGCATAGTGTCCTCCAAAACTCTAAGAACTAGTTTTCATGGATGAGGCTTCCAGGTCTATCCCAGCTCCATTTTGGAAGCTACTTTTTCTCTTCTTCAAGTTCTTCATTCGTCTTCTAAAGTATCTTTTTTGGCTTCTACACCAGAGAAATTTTAATTTGCTTGTAAAATTATTACTTATGCTTATAAATTTTCTGGTTTTTAAATTTATTTTTTGTTATTTTAAATTTAATTTTTGTGATTTTCATACAATATAATTATGATGGTATTTAGTTTCCCTCCCCTATCCATCTCCCCTTATTGCCTCCTGCCTAGTTCAACGTAGTCTATTACACATAAAATGAGGTCTATTGAGTATAATTTGTGTCTCCAAATTCTTTAGTGTGGGTCCATCCACTGGAACCTTGTTAACCTACCAAGAGTCCATGCTTTAAAAAGACTGTCTTGCCTCTCCCAGGAGTCATCTGTTGTCACAGTTTCCTTGGGCTGGACTGGAGCATCTCATCCGTTTCCTCATGTCTTTTTTGGAATTTTGTCTGGTTTGAGCCTGCATGGGAATTGTGCATGTTGTCACCAATGCTGTGAGTTCATATGAGTAACTGACAAACTATCTGGAAAGCTGTTTCCTTGTGGTCATCCCCCACCCCCCGGCCCTTACAATCTTTCCACCCCCTCTTCCACAATGATCCCTGAGCCTTTGGAGGCAGAAGTTTGATATAGATGTCCTATTCAGGGATAAGCACTCTGTAGCCTCTTGTTCTCTGCACATTGACCAGTAGTGGGTTTCTGTGTTAATTGCCATCTATTGCATAAGGAAACTTCTCTGGTGAGAGTTGAGAGATTCATTAATCTATGGGCATAACAGTGAGCCATTGAGAGTCAATTTAATATGCTAGCTAATTGGTAGAAAAGTATTACTAGGTTCTCCCCTATGTCCTGTGACCTGTCTAGCCTATGGTTCCTAAACCAGGTATCAGTGTCATCTATGGGCTCCATCCTGGGAAAGCAGACCTTAAATCCAATTACAGAGTTTTTGGTTACTTTTTAATATTCTTCCATTGCAGAGGGGGCATATCTTGCCAGGCTAGCTGTCACTTTAGTTCACAAGATTTACAGTTGATAAGATTGATGATTATTTTTTTCCTTCTAGCAGCATGCATAGCACCTTCTAGTACTATGGATGCTAGCCAGTGGAGGTGAGGCTCTGAAGTCAGCACCAGCTTGATTTCTCCTCGTTTGCACTATTACTTATATATGTAGTGTCAGCAATAAGATCTTACTCTCCAGTTCTAGTGGGTAACCATGGCAGGGGCAATGGACAATACTGTTTGAGGGTCTATGAGACTCCTGGTAAACAGCTTCTAGAGACGGAGTCCATTCTTGGCATGGGAATTTTATTTATTTTTATTTTTTTAGCCTATGATATCTAGAAAGGACAGTGTCCCCCATTACAGGATAACTCCAGTTGATCTTGCTTTATGAAATATTTGTATTCTTTTTTATTTTATAATTTTATTTTTCATCTATTTCTATGCTTTAATAAATCTTTTGCATAGCTAAATACATTTAATTAGAACTCTTTGACAACATGGAAACAGACAAGAAATAGGAATTCTGACTCTTTTCCAAATAACTACACTGCCTTAGCCAA
>NW_008359442.1:6603485-6619924 GCF_000622305.1 Nannospalax galili | reverse complement strand
AGGAAACCCTTAGCCAAAAATTATCATTAGAAAGTCTTCAACTCTTCTAAATTACAATTGAAGATTTTGTGTAGTCTTCAACTAGGAGTAAGATTGGTTTACAGCACAGTTAATCTTAAACACCTTACATTCTTTAAAACTTTTCTTCAAAAACAGAAGTCTTGAAATACAAAGCAAATATGCTTGCACCTGAGCTTAAAAATTTAAAATTACTTCTATTAATTCCATCAATTTAGAACCTAAATTCTCCTCCTGGGGAAAGTAGTTTTTCCTTCTCATAGAATGGTCTTGGTAATTCAACTGTTTTAGTAACTGACAGAAAGAGAGTTTCTGATATTGGAGATGGTGCAAAAAAGATTTCGCCACACTCAGAAGCAAGTGAGCTTATTCTCATGCAGTGACCTCTCAGACTCCTAAGCTAATCACAGCAACATCAGGGCAGGTCCCTCTCAGTGCCCAGCTTGTCTGAGAACACTGGTCTTCCCCCTG
Source organism: Nannospalax galili (assembly GCF_000622305.1). Taxonomy (NCBI): domain Eukaryota; kingdom Metazoa; phylum Chordata; class Mammalia; order Rodentia; family Spalacidae; genus Nannospalax; species Nannospalax galili. Next base: position 6,619,435 of record NW_008359442.1, on the reverse strand, counting down.
ACTCCTAACACCCATGCTTCTGAGACCAGGTCCTTTGGCAGCCCTGTCTCAAGAATCTAGACTCTCCTTCTAGGCCTTCTGAGAGGTCTAGGCTATACTAACAGAAGCATCCAATCTCTCAGCAGGGCCACAGTACAAGAGCTGAGGTCAGGGCATTTGGTGAAAAGGAGGGAAAGTGTTTTTAGGGAATGATTAGGAACTCAAGACCAAGGTAATAAGAACTTTACTCTTATGAAACAATGACAAAAGAATATTAAAGTCTAAGGCTGTACAAGGTATTTTAAACAGCAGTGGTGAGATTTCTTAGAAATGTTAAGAGTTCAGTTGCACAGAAAGAACAAATACAATCCTGGTCTGGAATAAAAAAAACCTGAGCTGCTTCCTTAGGAAACAAGAAGTGCTTCTCTTTAGCAAAAGTTCACGAATTCCTAACTTCATGTCTGTCTCTACTTTAAAAAAGATTGTTAACAAATGGTCAGAAAACAACCATCAAACTGAATAAGGTAATTCATGCTATATTTGGAAGAAACTGCCTCGATGAATCCATCTAAAAAGCCATCATAGTCCAGACCTCTCACTCTTCTCTGCCATAGTCCAATCTACAATGGATCTTTAATAACGCCTCATTTTCTGGTCCCACATCCAAAATGACAGGCATTCAATGTGGATTGACCCCTCCACATGCTGTATACACAGACAGTTTGCCCACAGAGATGCTCATCCTGTATTCTTTGGGAAGACTGCTAAGAAGATTGTACACATATCCAGAATCCTCAGATCTACCAATATTAGGAGATCCTTTCATATTGTTGTGAAGATTAAACAAATTTCCATTTTTCTGCTAGAATAATTGAATTATGAGAAACAGAAATGAGTTGACGTGTTAAGCGCCAGCACTGCATTTCACAGAATGCCAGAAATAATTTTGCTTGCCGAATTACTTCAGCTGCCTCTGTCATGAGCTCCACCACATGGAGGATAAACAGGTGAAGTGCCATAAACAAAAGATAATGATGAATGGCAGAATATCAAGGGGGAGGTACGGAGATGTCAAACGAAATGTCACTGAAGTCAGTGCTAACCAGACTGGTTTAACAACTTCACGGTCTGCTACACGAAGGGAACAATTCAGTGAATGGAATTAACAAGCTTCTAAGTGTCTTTCCAGTGACAAGATGGCTAAAGAATTGGAACCAGAGGAGTGGGAGGAAGTCACAGTCACAGGAGGACCCTAGTTCCATGTTCTATAGAAACAGAAAAGCAGTCACTCTACATAGAGACAGTAAATTATATTGCAGCAAAATTTTAATACGAAGTCTGGGATGCATGCAAATGAATGTGAAATTATTTACAGAGTCTCAGCTCACAGTAAATACTCAAACCACAGTATATTTTTATGTTATTTTATTCAAAAGGTCATAGCTATGTGGGAAACAAAATTCCATTTGATATTTTAGGTGAAGAAATATGAGACTGTTTCCCACACTGGTAGCAAAATGTTGCAAAATCCTAGGAACCACGCCCTAGTTAAGGAAACTATGCTTTTTGAAGAGAGTCTTGACTGTGGCTTTTTCGAGATGGATTTTGGTGTGGTAGAAATCAGTATTTAACAAATATTTACTGTGATTTAAATTGTGGGCAGAGCAACATGTAGACAGACATGGCCACTCCACTTACAAACCTAGATTTTCAGAAGGAAGACACCTCTGATTTTCAATTCCAACCTTTCTCCTGTACTAGGCACATTTTAGTCAGATACTGAAACTTAATGCAGTATTAATTTTTGTTCTTCTTTCCTGATATAGAGTAATTATGATATATTGTTATTATAAAGTTTTAATGAAATAAAGTATGCCATGTTGTTTGCATATCTGCCCCACAGCAGACATTCTCTTTATTATTTTTTTTTTGGCAAGTAAATAACATCACAGTAACAGAATTTCATGAGTACATAGAAACCGGATAAAGCATTCACAAAATATATTGGTGGTGATTCTGTTTTATATCATCGGATTGCTATTTTGGAGTGAAAAATTAAAAAATTACTACGTAAATGAAAATTCAAACTTAAGAAATTGTTCATTTGGATTCATTTATTACTATAATGCCAACAACTGAGACCTTGAGTTCAAGGCCATCCAGGTCTTCATAATGAATTCTACAGCAGCCAGAAATATGGAGTGAGACTCTGTCAAAAAAATAATAAATGCTGATTGAAAAATCATATTTGTTTGTTGTTACTGAGCAAATAGTTGTTGTGATGGTTAATGCTCATTTTCTTCTGTACAAAACCTAGCATCACTTATGGGGCTTATGCTGATTATATTAATTGTGGTGGGAAGACACATGTACTATAAGTGGAATCATTCCCTATGCAAGGGATTCTGGATTGTACGAGCGTTAAAAAGAGACCTGAGCACTAGCAAGCATGAAAGCATTTGTTGCCTTCTGTGAAGTGGCAGCTCCCCCAGCTCCTGCCACTGTGACATCACCACCATGATGGACTGTGACACAGAACTGCGAGCTGGGAAAAACCTTTCTCCCTTAAGTTGCTTTTGTCAGAGTATTGTCACAGCAACAGTGGCATTTCAATACCTGCACACCGTGTGAGGTAAGCGCGTCAGGGCAATTAACATATTTATTAATACTTTTTATCTTAAAACATTTGCAATTTACTCTTTTAGTTATCTTGTAAAATGTAATGCATACAATTATATTTTATATTTTTTATATTATACTATTTTATGATAAAGATTTTTTTATGTGTATGAATTTTTGACTGCATCTGTGTAAGGGCATCTGTGTTGTGCAATGCCTGTGGAGGCTGGAAGAGAATGTCAGATCTCCTGGAGCTGGAGTTACAGATTGTTCTAATTTGTTTCTCCACTGCTGTGACAAAACACTCTGACCAATACCAGCTTCGGGAGGAAAGGGTTTAATTTGGCTTACTTCTCCCAGGTATAGTTCATCACTGAGAGCCCAAGGTAGAAACTCTGACTAGAAATCTGGAGGAAGGAGCTGGAGCACAGGTCATGGAGGAATGCTGCTTACTGGTTTGCTCCCCTGGTCCATGCTCAGTCTTTTTTCTTATACAGCATAGGCCCATCTGCCCAGTGGTGGCACCACCCACAGTGGGCTGGGCCGTCCCACATCACTCAACAATCAAGAAAATTCCCCACAAACATGGTCACAGGCCACTCCAATGGAGGCCACTCCAACTGAGGCTCCCTCAACCCAGGTGTGTCAAGCTGACACTAAAACTATCCAGTTCACAGATATTTGTTACCATATGGGTCCTGGGAATCTAGCCCAAGACCTCTGCAAGAGCAGCCAGTGCTCTTAACCACTGAGCCATCTCTCCAGCCCCTGTGTAGTATATTATTATTGATATTTGTCATTCTGCTGTGCAATAGCTCTCATAACTATTCCTCCTCTTCAGCCAAAGCTTCATCTACTTTAATCACATTCCTGTCCTTCCCTCTGACCCCAGGCTGTGGTGTCCATTAGTTGTGCTTGTAGAATGCACTTTATTAGATTCTTTGTATAAATGAGATTATGCAGGGTTTGTTTTTCTGTGCCTGGCATATTTCACTCAGCATAATGCCTTCCTATTCATCCCTGTTCCTTGCCCTTGCAAATGACACGTTTCCTCTTTTAAAAGGCTCAGTGTGTCTAGAATGATGTCTCAGTGACCAAGAGCATACATTGCTGTTGTAGATGACATGAGTTTAGCTCCTAGCATCCGTGCAAGGGGCTCACAACCACCTGCAACTCCATCTCCAGGGAGACCCAACACCTCTGGCCTCCAAAGTCACCTACCTACAAGCCTGTACATGTATTTGCACACAGACACACACACAGACACAGACACACATACAATTAAAAAATAAATCTTTAATAAATAAACACAAGGCTGAATAGTGCTTGTTTGGGTATGTAAACTACATTTTGTTTACCATTCATTCATTAATGGATGTAGGTTTGCTTCCATTCTTGGACTTGAGAGAACAGATAACATTTCAGCATAGTGACCAGCTCTTTTGGGTACAAATTTTGGTAGAATTGCTGGCTCGTATGATCATTCTGTTTTCATTTTCTTGAGGATATTCAACTCCATTTTTTTTTCTAATCAGTGTACTTATTTATAGTGTCATTGACAATGTATAAAAGTTTCATTTTCTCCACCTACTTTCCAACATTTGTTATCTTATTCATTTGTTTTGATAAAATTCATTTTAAAGGAGGAGAGGAAGATATTCTTCTAAGTTGTGTTTGGTTCAAGAATTAAAATACTGTGTTTCCATCCCTTCTCCTTGGACCTTGGACCCAGTCCTCAGGGACTGCTTGAGAATGCCTGACTCAGGCACCAGAGCGAGGTGCCCAAATCCTGCTCCACCCATTCCCCTGCTTTGGGATCCTCTCTATTCCTCCCACTGTGCCAGGGCTCAGGCTTCCCTACTGACTAGTAGGAGCTAGCCCAGTCTAATCTCATCCCCTCTCCTGGAGCCTTGGTTCAATCCTGTTGAGGCTGCAGCAGTGTGCCTAACTAGCCAGAGCTCCTTCTAACTAGTTATGGCTCCTTTGCCCTCCTGGAAAGCTCCTGACTAGCCTGCCTGGGGTCATCTGGTCACTCCACAAGCCCAAACCATGACAAAACCAAAATAATATGGCTCCACTAAACACCACCAGCCCTATAGAAGAATTCTACAATGAGAACTTCCTAAAGGAAAACCAAGACACTGAATTTAAGAGAAAGATCATAGACATGATTCAATAACTCAATGAATTTAAAGAACACACAAACAACTCAAATAGCTCAAAGATGACAAGGATAAATTTCTGACTGAAACTCAAGAAAATACAAACACATGGATGAATGGAATGGCAAAGCCAATTCAGGATTTAAAAAGTGAATTCATGAAAGAGTTGGAAATATTGAAGAAAACTCAAGCTGAAATGAAGGAGGGTATGAAAAGTTCAATTATACAATTGGAAATCATAGGAGAAATCCTCACCAAAAGAATGAATGGACATACATTTTGTTCCTTAACTAGTTGACTAAACTATTACTTTAGAAATTGTAAGAGTATGTGTATATTATTTTTCTCTCATTCTTTATTTATCATAACAAACCTGCACAGACCTTCATCACTTGCTTAGGCTTTCTCAATTTTTGCTCTTTTGGAAAATATCTCCATTCCCGTATCCTTTCAACATCTTTTACATTCTCATTTTTTAAAAAATAATTATGAAACATAATAGCATTAACAAATAAATTTTCCATCTGTTGTGAGAATTCTTTTCCTGGGGATACTAAGCAATGCTTATTCCCCTTTAAGGTTCTAATGTCAAGCCAATGTTTGATTAAAGTTTTACTGGGGAAATCAAGGAATTTACTGAGCTTACTTACAGAGATAACTGAGGGGTTGCTGAGGTATGTATATGACCTGAGGGTATGCACACTGGAAAGCCTTTACCTAGCATGGGTCATGCCTTCTCTTCCTAGCCTTCCCCAGATGGTATAATTTAGCCCTCCCTAAATCCAGGACACCATGTGTGATTAGGGCCAGACTACATACAGTTGGCTAGGAATAGTGGCTGGATAATCCGATAAGGGTTCAATGACCTGGCTTGGCTCTCCTTTAACAAAATATATATCTAGTCAAGGTTTATCTGAGAATATTTAGGTTTTTGCCTAAGCTTTATCTACATAGCATATGGTAATTAAAAGTACCAGACCAGTGGGACTAACCTTGGATGTTTAAGACTATGGAACATCTCTCAAAATGTCCTGTAACTGTAGTGAGTCACCTGTACTCTTGTTCAGGGAGGCCTTGGAGAACTCAGGAGATGGGCATGAAAGAGTGTCCAGTCTACAAAGAGGAAGGTCAACTCAGAGAAAACATCTTATCCATGCTTTCAAGTGAAGTCAGACATGGTCGAGCAGGACCTTTGACTTATCTTCACATAGAAGAAACTCGTAAAAAAAGGAGCCATGGCTCCTCCCAAACCCATATGACCCCTGAGGAACAGTTCCTCAAACGACCTTAAGAATAAAAATAAATTGATTTATTTGGGCCAATTGAATGATCTTAAACACCTAAAAGGAAAGTACAACCAAGGAATAAAGTATATTTCTTTAAGAGTTCAAGGGATTACACTTCCAGACATTAGGCTCAAGTCCAGATGAAAAGTTATTTTGACAACTATTTCTCATTGACGATTTTGTTCCTAATCAGAAAGTACTGCTCAGATGTAAGACTTCAAATCTTGGTCTGCAATACTGTAGTGCCCACCTGTAGCTAAGGGAGATAACCCACTATTGTTCTAAAATGATGGATAAATTTGTTTTCTCCCCCTACCTAGAAGCCTTTGAGAGGGAACTGACACTGATCATAACCACTCCAACAGCTATCAAAATTCCTGAAAGCAAATCCTGAATCCATTACTCTTGAGTCCAGCACTGGTAAACAAAAGAAAAATGAGGAGGAACCCAATAGAAGGATGCTTTTGGAAGCTCTTATCAAGAAATTCAAATGGACTCTCATATTAGCATTTGAAAATTGCCCTGTTCTGACCTTTTCTCTAGCTCCCTGTCTAGAACTTGTAATGCTAATTTTTCTTGCCTTTACTTCTCCTTCATATCTCCTACTAGTCAAAGACTTTCTTTTCCCACTATAGATATGAGTTATGCTATTTGGGAGTCTTTTAGATAGACCCACTAAAGGGGTACTCCAATTGCCTCACCCTGTGTCCTTGTTCAGCATGGAAGCCAGAGCAGTCTGCGTCCTGATTCCTTATTGGCAATTTGGGTAATCTCTTCAGAGGATGATGTGATAAGAATAGGAGTCAGGAATGGTTAGGCAGTTAGGGTAAAAAGATCCCAAAGAAAAGTAGCCAGTCTTGGCTAAAAGTCAAAATGTCCTTGGGACTGTTAGCAACATACTCTGTTCCAAAGGCCAAAAATGTCAAAAGTATTTGGGAGCTTTTATCTAATCCTTAAAAGATTTTAGGGTTACCTCCTCAGAGGTGGAGAATGTTAGAGTAGCCAAAAGCCCCATTAAAAAAAATAATAGAAGAAGAAAGAGTACAAGAAGTTATCAGAAAAAATTGATGGGGAGATATGGGAGGAGTTGGAGGGGAGGGAGTGGGCATGGATTTGATCAAAACACCTTATGTGTCTGTATAAAATTCTCAATAAATTATTTTAAAGAAAGAATGAATGAAATGGAAAACAGTATCAAGAATGGACAATAACGTTGAAAAATTGGACCACTCAAGCAAAGAATATGATTTAAAAAAAAAAAAAACACAGGAGTGGAATATGCAAGAAATGTGGGACACCATGGAAAGACAAAATTTATGCATCACAGGCATAAAGGAGAGAAACTGCAGGATAACGGTATTTACCAGTTCTTCAATAGGATTATAGGAGATACTTCCCTAAATTAAGAAAAGACATACCTGTGGTCTCCGCCAGCAGTGGCTGCTCCTCCATTCTCGTGGGTGCCACTCCTTCATTCTCACAGGTGTCAAGGCTGCTCCTCTGCTCGCCCTGGGCTGAGGCCACTCTTCTGCCTGCCCTGGGCTGAGGCCACTCTTCCGCTCACCTGGTGCTGAGGCAGCTCTTTTGCTTGCCCTATGCTGCCTCCTGTCATCGCTGCTTCTGTCTGGTCCTGGACCCCAGGGCTGGTGAGGAGACTGTGTCAGCAGAGCTGCATTCAGACACAGGAGACCAGGTTCAGTGACACAGGTCTGCTTTATTGCAGGAAGGCACAAGCTTATATAGGGGTGGTGGTCCAATCACAGCACAGCAAGTAGGATACCTTATTAGCATAACAGATTTAGTGTCTTATCATAGTACAGCAAGTATGATACCTTATTAGCACAACAGGCAGCATCCTATTAGCATAACAGACTTAATGTCCTATCACAGAATAGAGGGTAGGATGCCTCATTAGCATATTGGGTTTCAGATTACAGAGCCCGACTTCCTGGAAACCATGTGACCCTGACAGTTGCAATATCTCCCTAAAAAGGGGAGCCCTTTTTTTATTTTTAAAGGTGAGGTATATAGCACATTGATATTACTCCAGATACATCAAGGCAAAATACAATGGCTCAGGTGGTCATTCTATCAAGATCCCCCGCCCTCAAGATGTGAGCTTCCTTAAGAGCAGGTTGTGACAACTCCATGCCAACGAGTGGGAGTCAAAATTTTTTGTCTCGGCATTGTTGTCCCTACCTCAAGGGTCACCCAGAATAATGGACTGTGCCTGTCTTAGGTTGTCCTGTCTGTCGGGATCTTACCTGTAGTTGACTACCAGCCCTCAAAGGGTGAGTCCCTTGGTATGGTCCGGCAGAGGGAGAGGCTGTGTATCAAGCTTTGGCCTGTGCAAAAGCCTCATAAGGGGCTAAAAATTCAATAAAAGCCAATGGAGCGGGGTCATCCCATCTGGGGTAATGATGGGGATTAGGAAGTGGCAAGTTCTAGGCCTCTGTCTCACAGTCTGCCAACAGGAGTATATATCACAAGGTGTTTCCTGTGGCTCTGGCAGTCGGGCCGTTGTCTCAAGTCCATTGCATGGTTGTTCCTTAAGATTTTACACCTATGCTCAAGACTAATTTTCATATTTCTATTATTATAAGTTGGTAAGGGCAAGGAACAGTGGGTCCTTGTTTGCAGAGACTGCCTGGCAAGATCTGGAAGTGGGCCAACAGCTAACTGAACTAGCCTTAACAAAATTAACAATGCAGGGTCCAAAAATTAGGAGATACCAGGTAATGGCTACAGTCTCTGTTTCTGAAGTGAGATACTCAAGGTTGTCCCAGGTTATCGGGTGTGCTGATGGAGCCGGTCACTTCTGTGGTCTGCGATGCCAGGTCAGTCTCTCGGTGGTTGACAGGTGCGTCACTTCCTCCAGGGTCAGTGCTGCCATCTCCAGGGTCAGTGGTTGTGGAAGAATGGTTTTCGTTGCAAGCAATTCTGATGTTTTGAGCTGGGATAACGTTATCTGGAAAGACATAAGCATAGCCTCGTCCTTGCGTTAACAACAGGTGTCAATAATATGATGGATATATTTGAGCTTGCCAAAGGAAGGGAAGTGAGTAATGTCCATCTGCCAGATCTTGTTAGGGCAGGTGCAAGACCAATGACCCTGTCCTCCACAAACCCAACATTTGCCCTTGTCTGTGTCAGCCTGTGGCTGGTGAGCAGTCAGTGCCTCAGTGAGAGCTGTGGCATGAGCTCGAGTGGTCCCCACATCCTGACTAGCCAGAATCCATTCAGAGACATCCTTGTGTCTAATGGGTCCTATGGCAAGGCAACACTTGGTAGAGCAGCCTTTATGTATAAGCTCCTTGAGCAAAGCATCTGGGACCCTGATGGCTGATTTTCCTATTAATGCTTTGTTGGCACCTTTCAACGAAGTTAGAGAAAGGCTCAACTGGATTTTGTATCAATCTCGTCAATTTGATATCCTCATGAGTCGGCATACTTTGGAAAGCATGGAGCACGCAAAGCTGCACTTGTTCAAAGTAGTGAGGAGGTCCCTGTGCCTGGGCTTGTGGGGTTTCAAAAGTGCCACTCCCTACCAAAGTGTCAAACCCAATGTTTTCAGCATTGGCATTTCTATTGCACTCTGCCTGTTGTTCTCATTCGTCCTGATAAGCAGCCTTCCATAAGAGAAAATCACCTCCCTGTGGACAAGCATGGGTGATATTCTGCCAGTCATAGAGGGTATTGGCCTAATGACTGATTTTATCTAATAGCTGACTGAACCAAGGGTAATGAATGCCATCCTCAATGGCTGCCTTACCAGCTTTTTTAAAGTATCATGAGAATATGGATTCCAGGCATTAGGGTTCTGTAGTCCCTGACTGACAGTAATGGGGAAAAACTGGAAAATCACCCATTGTATCATAGGAGAGGGGACTTCCAGTCCTCCTCTGGAAGGGAGGGGTAGAGGACTCGGGGGAACTTCCTTAGAGCTAGTGCAAGATGGTGGAAAGTAGCCATCGCCCTGTAATGGCAGAGCGGAGGCTGCCTTAACTTCCTGTTTTTCATCAAAGCCAATACAAGATGGCAGAGGGTAGCCACTGCCCTGTAATGGTGGGGCGGGGTGGTCTTGACTTCCTGTTTTTCATCAGGGGACCCTCGTATCCTAATTCCTCATTTTTTACCTCATATCAGCAGGCATCATTTCCACATCATAAGAGAAATCAGTTAGTGTAGTTTTGACTGGAAATGCCTGGGGCAAGCCATCCCCACTATCCTGTTGCTTTATTTGTTTATCTATGTTTTTTAGTATGAGATTATTCTGCTCAGGGGCATCGGGGGGAACTCTCCAAAGTGAGGCCAGAATGGCAGTCACAGTGGGGTAGAACAGGCCAGATAATGGATGCCCCTCCCTGACTTCTCTCTTTCTGGCAATGAATAGCACACAAGCCCATTGCTCCAGATCCCAACAGCAGGAATCCATAAACCAAGGAGCAAGAGCTAGCACTTCATCTAATACCTTAGTTACTTCCTTCTCTATTACTCTAATTTGCCTACTCCTGCAGCAGCGTGGAGGCTGGCAGCAGCTGGATAACTATTCCCTATACTGGAGGTCACTCGCCCTGGATGTACCCAAAAGGACTCAGGAGCTGTTCAGGAAAATGATGGGCGGAGACAGGAATGACACACCAAACTGATGACTGCGAGCCAGAAGAAGAAGCACAGGAGAACAAAACTGGTGAGCACCCACAGAAGAATCACTGGCAAAGAGGCTTTGGTACAGCCTCGTGGGGTAGGGCTTTTCGAACCCCACATTGGGTGCCAGCTTTGGTCACTGCCAGTGGTGGCCACTCCTCCATTCTCGTGGGTGCCACTCCTTCGTTCTCACGGGTGTCAAGGCTGCTCCTCTGCTCGCCCTGGGCTGAGGCCACTCTTCTGCCTGCCTTGGGCTGAGGCCACTCTTCCACTCGCCTGGTGCTGAGGCAGCTCTTTTGCTTGCCCTGTGCTGCCTCCTGTCATCGCTGCTTCTGCCTGGTCCCGGACCCCAGGGCTGGTGAGGAGACTGTGTCAGCTGAGCCACATTCAGACACAGGAGACCAGGTTCAGTGACACAGGTCTGCTTTACTGTAGGAAGGCACAAGCTTATATAGGGGTGGTGGTCCAATCACAGCACAGCGAGTAGGATACCTTATTAGCATAACAGACTTAGCATCCTATTAGCAGAACAGACTTAACGTCCTATCACAGCATAGAGGGTACGATGCTTCATTAGCATACTGGGTTTCAGATTACAGAGCCTGGCTTCCTGGAAACCACATGACCCTGACAGTTGCAATATCTCCCTAGGCTCAAGCCTTTCTCCCACATCTACCCATACAGATAAAGGGAGCACAGAGAACAATGAATAGTAACAGAACAGAAACTCCCCATGGTATATCAGAGTACATATACTAAGTGTACAGGGGGGAAAAAAGAATGCTTAAAGTTGCAAGAGAAAAACAAATCACATATAAAGAAAAACCCATCAGAATTATAGCGACTTTTCAAAGCAAACTATGAAATCCAGAAGAGCCTGGACCAAAGTATTCCAAAGTCTAAGTTACGGCCACCAACCCAGAATACTTTACCCAGCAAAACTGTTTATCATAGTTGAAGCGAAAAGATGAATCTTCCATGACATGGATAAACTAAAAGATTTCATGTCTGCCAAACAAGACCTGTAGAGAATACTCAAAGCAAGACAGAGAACTGAAGACAAGAATGACTATTCCCAAGAGGCAAATGAAGTAACACAGATTCCAAAGAAGAAGTCACATATGTTCTCTCATTTGTGAAACTTAACACCAAATACTTACATGTGAGTATATAATCTTATGTTAACCACAGTAACCAAGAAAATGCCCCTTTAGGGAAAGAAAGGCCCAAAAGAGGGAGATAGTAGCAGCCAGACATTACCAATGAGAAAATGGGGAAAATGGGGATATAATTTAAGGGGGAAGGGAGAAGGGAAGGTTATACAAGAAACCATGAGGGTGAAAGGGAAGAAGGAGCTCAGGAGAGGGGGGATAAAAGGAGACAGATATTTCAAGGGGAAAATGGGGAAAGAGGGGGTTTCTTTATTTGGGAAAGGAGGAGGGAGGGCTAGACAAAAAGAGAAAAAAGGGCTTAGATGGTACAAAAAACCCGAGGGAAATATAATAGTTCAAAAGCCCACTGAAAATTACACATATAATGTATGTAAGTTCATGTGTATAGCTGAAAACTGTAAAACAAGAAAATACAGTGCCAGACAGGAGAAACCTCCCTTCAAGCTGTTGGTCAGGGTAGTCCACAAGACTCCAAAAATGACACAAAGCTATTGCCACAGCCCTTGATTACCTCCCAGAACTTTAAGGTAAGACCCTATCGCTGAAGACAGGACACACTTTGGACACGGGACTTGGATCAATGAAGCTGGAACTGACTGAAAGCCTCCTTCCTGAATGGGAGCTCTCAGAGTTCTAGAGGGTACTATGCAAGCTGGTAAGGGAGATAAAACAAATCAATGGTCCAACCCCGTTCTAATGCCTACTAATCACAACAATAACGGTACAAAAAACTCTATTGGGGCAGTAGTGGCACATTTATTTTGGGGGTAATCAATTGCTATCTAAATGGACTTAAAGTTCGTTCAGTGGGAGGGAACTCATGTGTAGCATCATAAACAATCCAATACACATGTCTGGATAGGTCAGAGGTCCTAGAAAGAGTCCTACATCTGTCACATGCCCAGACCAACATAATTTCTTACTATATGCTAAATATGTTTTCTTATATTTACAGACAAGCATACCAGTCACTATTCAACAAAGAATCTTCCTTTGCAACAGACGAATGTAGTACAGAGTTCCACAACTGGTCACACAGAGAATAAATGTCTATGAGATGCTCAACTTTAAGTGACACATTAACAATGGAACCTCTGCACCTAAATCTCATGGAACATAGTGATAGAGGGAATACTACTGCATCTCTCAATTCTCATCAGTGAGGCTTCCTCTGCAACAGATGGTGATGAACACAGAAGGCCACAACCAAACAAAGTGTAGAGAATAAGAATCTGCAGAGTGTGGGTCCCTGGACAAGACTCCTATACTAAACTTCACCTACAAAGGTCTCAGGGATCCTTGAAGAAGAACAAGCAGAAAGACTCTAATAGCCAGAGTTGGTGAATAACTCTAAACAAATCGATTCTTATAGGCCTCTGGGAACTTGCTCATATGAAATTACAGCAATGGTGACAGCTTGCAACAAGACCCATGCAAACTCAATTACATATAAACCAATATAGAACTAGGGAAATGGACAGGATTCTCCAGTCTTATCTGAGAAACTAATGGCAACTGATTACTGCTGGGTGAGGGAGAGTTGATCTTCTTTAAGGAGCTAATGCTGATCAGGCTCCAGTGGTGAATTTAGGTCCAGAGACAGGTGGGTACACACAATTGACTCAATAAGCTTTAACATATAAGAGAGAATGCGTGAAATCCTGTGGGCAAGCTATGAGATAGTATAGTTAGGAGAGGTCTAAATATAATTAAAATGTACTGAGTGAAATCCACAAAAATTCAATAAAAATATACATTGAAAAGAAAGAATTAAAATATTCATATTCACATATGAAAGGTGCCTATCCATTATAATGTATGATTTTTTTGTTTCCTTTAAAACTTTTGATTATTATATTTATTTAATTTTGTTATTTAAAGTGTTTTACTTATTAATTTTATTTTATGTGTATGAGTGCTTTGCCTGCATGTATATAAGTGCACCTGTGCTGTGCAATGTCCATGGACATCAGAAGAATGCCTCAGATCCCTTGGAACTGGAGTTATGGAGGGTTGTTAGCCACTATACTGGTGCTGGAATTTGAACCCATATCTTCTGCAAGAGCAACAAGTGCTGTCAACTACTGAGTTTTCTCTCAAGGCCCTGAATTATTTATTTTTATTTTATGTGTTTGAGTGTTATGCATGCATATAGTAAGTGCGCCTGTGTTATGTAGTGCCCATGGATATCAGAAGTGAATAGTGGATACCCTGGAATTGGAGCTATGCATTGTTGTTAGCCACCAGATGAGTGCTGGGATTTGAACATGGGTCTTCTGCAAAGGCAGCCGGTACTCTGTCCATGGAGTCATCTCTCTACTCCATAGTATGAATATTTTTTTCTTTTCTTTTCTTTTTTTTTTTTTTTTGAAATCTAGTCTTCTTGTAGCCCCAACTGGACTGGAGCTCACTACATAGACCAGGCTGGCTTCAGTCTCACAGAGATCCACCTGCTGTCTCTGAGTGCTGAGATTGAAGGTGTGCACCACTATAACCAACTGTAAGATGAAGTTTTAAATTTTATTTAAACCATTGTGTTTTGCAATAATGTTTGCTACATACAGCTTTCTCCGTGCTTAAGTTTTTATCAGAGTAAGTCTCATTTGCTGGCCAACAAGGTTTTCAGCAGAAAAACATGCTTTGCACCAAGCCTGATGACCTAAGTTTAATTTCTGCAGCCCACATTGTGGAAGGCAATAACCAACTTCTGCAGGTTGTCCTCTGACCTCCTCAGGAGTAACTTGTGGATAATTTTACAATACACAAACAATTGTGGGGAAGTTCACAAGTACACAAACATATACATACTTTTATAAAGAAGTAAATGTAGAAAGCAAACAGAACTGGGTCTCATTTACAAGGGTGTAGACTATAGTAGGTACAGACTATTCTTTAAGAGGCATTAGATATATTACATAGAGTCTGTGCTCTTGACCTTGTGTTGTGGTCAATGTCTGTGCCCAAGTTGAACATCTCTAACTTCTGCAGGCATCTTCAGGGGAAAAGGCCTTCCTAAAACTAAAATGAACTATAGAAATTATCTTTGATCTAAATGCACCTGAATTCCATGACCTTTAATTTTTATTTCCTCATCAATTATATTTAAAATATAATAATGCTAATATTTTAAATTGATTCAACCCAAGGTGAAATTATAAACAGCAATGCAAAAACCAGTCAATTTATATTTTATTAGGTAAGGTCAGAATTTTTAAATGAGAAAATAAGACACATTTCATGTATTTATCTTTCATCTGCACAGAAACTCTTCAGATTGTCAGCACACTGATGTATCATTTATTTATAATAATGCATTAATCACAATAATGAGCAATCAATTTTCAGATGTTAAATGAACACTCAGAGTAGGAAGCCTTGTCATTTAGAAGGCCAGTTAATGAGAGCAAGGTGGAAAAATTGCTTGATTAGGCCAATGACTTTTTAATACAAATGTTTGTATCTCTATGAAGGTAGAATATTCTAAACAACTGAGCTTTTTGATAGTGATTTTCAGCAAATTAAAGAGAGCAGACTGCTTCTAAGAAGGAGCTTAAGAACAGCAGCCTCTTTGAATCCTTACTATATACGTATTTGTGCTCACAGTGTTGTTTGTAATTGAACTGGGTTTGTAAGAAACAGAGGATAGACCCCAAGTACCCTCTACTGTGCTCAGACACCAGAGGTTATCTGTCCAGCACACTCGACTTTTAATTTCATACAACTTCTAATAGCTTCTCATCCTTTCTTTGGAGTTCATCCCTTTTGAAGAGTTATAGCTAGTTATTTTATTGGAAGATAGACATTTAGACTTATTTGATATTTTCTGATGGGACACATCAGGGGGACCCAATCCTTTTCAGGGAATTTGGCTGAGGATTAGCATGGTTAGAAAATGTTCCCCGGCTCTCTGCTTCCTGAGTGCTGCTGTGATATAACCGGGTGCTCCACAGCCCCACTTCCCCACATGGAAGCAGTTCCCAGTGCCAAGCCTTTCCCACCACAATGGGCTGTATCATCTCAAACCATAAACCAAAATAAAACCCCTCCCTCAAAAAAAAAAAAAAAAGAATGCACAAAATCCAGCA
>NW_008359442.1:6583508-6603363 GCF_000622305.1 Nannospalax galili | reverse complement strand
AGAGAGAGAGAGAGAGAGAGAGAGAGAGAGAGGCATTATGTAAGCGTGTGTGTGTGTACTTTTGTTTTTAAATGCAAAAGTCTTGTTTACTTTGGGAGTTTCTTGGCCATCAGCGGTAGGAGAGATTTGCTTTGCTCTCACTGGCTCTCCTACCTGGCTGACTTTTCTTTACATGCTTTGTTAATGCCTTACCGTCTAACACTCGGTAGTCTAGAAAGGATTTTGCAAATGACAGCCCAGAAATGAAATCCAGCTTGATGCCTGCCTTTGCACAGCCATTTGAATGAAATATGTTTTTATTAAAAACATTTTTGCAAGTTCCGGCAACCACTACTGCGCATGGCGGCTCTAGGACAGCCTGCTCAACAGACAACAGACAGCCTCATGCCTAACCCAATGCTCTCCACACAGACTGCAGGTTCCTGGGTGGTTGGTTTTAATGTCAACTTGTCATAAATTAGAATTACCCGAGTAAGGAGCCTCAGTGGAAAGGCTCTTTATTGACTTAATTGATATGGGAGGACCCACCCCAAATGTGGGCGGCACGTTCTGGTGGCAGCCCAGATAAAAAGGGCATGGTGGAAGGAAATCATTCACATTTTGTTTATTTGACTTCTCTCTCCAAGGTGTTGGTTCATCCTGTTGCGGCTCCTGATGATGATTCCTTTGTTGACATCAGAACACCGTTTCCAGGCTTCTGAAATGGACTGGGGACCAACTCTTCAGCATCCCTGGAGGGTTTTACATTGCCATATCTGGACTGTTGAGGCACCCCACACCGTGGACTGAGCAAACTACCTGAGTCTCAGGCTCTACTATGAGACAGCCACTGTGGGGCTGCTCCAATTGCTGAGGCACCAGCAGGCCTCAAGGACCAATGGACTACCAGGTTCTTACCCTCTCAGGTGTGATTCAGCTGTTGTTACAACTAAGCTAATTAATAAATTTTTTTTCTCTCTCTCTCTCTCTCTCTCTCTCTCTCTCTCTCTCTCTCTGATTGGGAGCCAAGTTATACAAAGGCAAGTTCTACTCCTGCAGATTGGTGAAATAGAGCAAAGTTGTCTATGCTTGTCTTAAAACTCAAAGGGGGTATAATGTCTCATGTTTTGAGTTTAATCTGGTTCTGCTCTAAAAGGAATAGCCTCCATTTTCTATTATTTTATTCATAATATTTATTCATACAGGACTCAGAGACTTTAAGTAAGCACATTAAATAATTGTTTGCTATTTTTAATTCTGTTGTGTTGGCTTCTCTTCATAAGAATAAATTAAGGCTTTATTACTTTTTTATTTTATGTGTATGAATGTATCATCTGCATGTATGTAAGTGCACCCATATCACGCAATGTCATTGGAAGTCAGAAGATGGCTTTGATTCCCTGGAACTGGAGTTATGGAGGGTTGTTAGCCACCATGTGGGTGCTTGGAATTGAACCCAGGTTCTCTGCAAAAGCATCCAATGCTGTTAACCACTGGGCAATCTCTCCAGCCCCATAAATTAAGACTCGGTTATAACACGTTACACTACCGTCTTACTAGGCAAGTCTTGCTTTCTTAGGTCTTTCATGTCTTAGGACCTAACATGAAATACTACACGAACTTTTCCTTAATGTGCCAATGTGTAAAATAACTGTATTGGGGGCTGGAGAGATGGCTCAGCTGTTAAGACTACTGATTGGTCTTGCAGAGGACCCAGGTTTGATGTCCAGTACCCACATGGTCACAACATGGACCATAACTCCAGTTCCAGGGGATCTGACATGGTCATCTGACATCTGCAGGTATTACAAGACTTGCATGCATTTACATACATATGTGGAGGCAATGAACTCAAAAAGTAAAAATAATAAATAAAATATTTAAAATACCTGCATTTTGTTTAATATATATTATCTTGTGAATTATGTCAATAACTAACAGTAGTTCATTGAGTATCATTTTGTCTTACATGTGTTCTAAGTACAGTCAACACTTGTCATCCATAATGGATTCACTCTAGGACTATTTGGATAGATACCAAATCTATGTTTGCTTGAATACTTTCTTACAATTCTCACATTCTCTTGTTGGTAGAGTAAATATAGACAATGATACTGTGATATATATTATAAAAATTATTAGAAAACTAGATGCTATGGTACATACAATCATAGCTGTCTTTTATTTATGGATTGTTGTTAACCACCATGTGGTAGCTGGGGCTCAAACCCAGGCAGTCTACAAGAGCAGTCAGTGCTCTTAACTGCTGAGTTTTGAAACAGGAAGATTATGAGTTCTGGGACAGCCTGGGCTACATACTGAGAACTTGTGTCACTAAATCCAAAACAATCACCCTTTTTTCATGTTCTCCATTGCAAAGTAGTTGAATGTCTGTTATTTTAAAATCATAATCCACCTTGGATGTCATATTTCAATATTATTCACAACTGTGAAAATATTTTTAAAGAATCACGATTTATGTGTTTTAACATTAAAGATAAAATTTATGCATGTCTTAGTTGAATTTAGTATAAAGAGTATAGTTCTATTTCAATAAATGCTATTTTGTTGTCAGGCAAACAATCAAATAGGAACTCAAAAGCAGAGGAATTTTGAATGCATTCACCATAAGAAATGACAAATGTTTGAGATGGCAAATATGCTTACCAGAATTTGAACATTATGCAATGCATTCATATATTGAACTATCACTTTGTACTACATAATATGTGCAATTTTATGGATTTTTAAAATTCAGAAACTAAAACCAGAAGTGAAAGGAGAGTTGGTTAATGTCACCCAAATAATTACTGTCAATGGTGGGGCAAGATCCATTTCTCTTTATAAAAGAGTAAAAAAATTCATATACAAAGAAATACTTGCAAAATAAAAATATATTGTTTTAACTGAAAGGATACATTGTATTTGGACATAATGTTACCACATCTTGTATTTCTTGAGTTATCAGTAGTACCTGGGACAATATAAATTCTATGTAGATTATGGTGATATTCTACTGTTTAGAGGCTAATGATAATGATTTTAAAAAAAACTTGATTTGTTCAGTACAGCTGCAACTCTGGTTTTTTAGAGTGTTTTCTGAGGTTGGGTGAATGTACAGATTTGGAACCCACACAGATGAGGGATGACTGGAGTTGATGTCTAATAATGCATTGATTTCTGGCATTAATGCTATGGCTCAACTACTGTATTACACCCTTACTCATGAAGAAAGAGAAAGGATTTCACAAGTTGGTACAATGTTGCTTAAACCCCTGCATTTCCAAACAGCTTGGAACTTAATATTTCTAAAACCAATTGTTTTGATGCATGTCATGACCATGGCATTGCTCCTAGGGATTGGTCATTCTCCTTTTCTCTTTTTAGCTTTACATTGGGGTGCTATGATTAAATCAAAATGACTCTCCTGGATTTGTTCAAACATTATTATATTGATGCTCTGTGGGTGAAATCACCTAATGTGTAGCAACTACTCACTTTACTTCCTCAGGACATTGAAATGGAAGTATAAGAACATACACTGTGTCCATAGTTGTGAGTGACTCAAAAACCAACTTTGTTAGCGATTCAGTAGTAGCACACTACTGGTGTGAATAACTTGACATTCTTCCTCTATCTGAGCAAAGTGAGGCAGTCTTCTGGAATCGGTGCATTTGCATAATGTTCCTTCTAAGATAAAATCTACACGGTTATGCAAACACTACATATGTTTAGAAGTCAGATGAATTCTGCATGCTGATTTAGAAGATCCATTATTATGATATTGGGATTTGTTCTGGCCTGTAGTATTATTTGCTGTCACTTTTCTTATCTTGCACTCTATACAGATGCCCAAACGTTTGGATTTTCCTGCTACAATAAAGCTTTGAGTCGAAATGAGATGGGAACCTTTTTGTTTTAGGATGCCTCTGTTTGAAATTCTCTGAGCATCTGAAGGAGACCAAGGCCCTGGGAGTTTTTCTTGTGAGTCTTCCCATTTTTATGTAGCAACCTGAGGACAGTAGCAGGAGCTCTAGTTTTCAACTTCATCAAAGATATCTAAGAAGCATGAGCTATAAATAGCTCAGGTTTTGATTATGTATGGCCCACCATGACCCAGACAACCAGACTATTAGTGGGGCTTGTAGTGACTCCAAAACTAAAGTACCATGTTCCTTTTGTTAAGCACTACCAAAGCCTCCCTGTTTTTGAGGATATTCAATTAATTCTTATGAATCAATTTCTCTCTATGCTAGAAGAGGATTATATTTGGTAAAATCTGTTTTAAAGAAAATAAATAAGGATATAACTCAGTTGGCAAAGCACTTGCTTAGTTTGTGTTTGAGATCCCAAGTTTAATCCCAGTACTCTGTAAAAAATAAGTAAGTAGATAAAATAGACATGTCATCTATTCTGTTAGAGATCTGAGGTTAAATTTTATAACTATTACATATGCAAATATATATTCACTGCATTTATATAAAAAATACTTTCCCAAAATATTCCTAGCCATTTTCTCTCATCATAAAGATACTGGAAATTTTGGAGAGCCCCACCTGGGGTACTACAAGTTACCAGGAAAATTAGGGTCCTTTCACAGGCATCTTAGCCTGATTAATAAAAGAATTTAAGAATGTAATCAGAAGGAAGCTTGAGAATAGTTTCATTGGAGTTGAAAAGTAAAACCCAGGGAAGGCAGGCTGTAAATCTAGGCAGCTGCCTGGAGGAGGAAGAGAGAAAAGCATGTCTTTTGAGTTATATGTGGAGGTTAGAATTGGATGTGGGCCTTGCAGCCTTCTAGCAGAAGTGACTTCAGAGCTAGAGTGAGAAAGCTCAGTGTCAGGAGAGCATGTCCAAGCTAGGACCTGTACCAGAAAGAAAGAAAAATAGGAAAAAGGCAAAGTTAGATTTTTCTGCGTAATTTTGAAAAGTGGGCGGGCTTCAGCATTGCTTCAGGGCCATGGCTCTGTAAGTGACTGTAGGAACAGTGGGTATTCTGGGAAGAAAATCTACATTATCTCATTACAGGAATGTGTGTTACCCCCTTCCCTTTAGCATGGCTTTAGATAAATCAGCCTTTCTGGGAGGTGATCTCTACTTGGTGATTGACAGGCCCAACTGGATTAACTGTCCTATTTTGGTAATTTAGAATGTTAGACTACCATCGAAGCCCAGAAGAAAATAACCTTCCCTTAAGGGACCTCAACAGATCCCTGATTGAGGCTACTATACAACATCTTCCTCTGAATCACATAAAACTATACCAAAGTGAGGATGAAAAGGATTACCTAACTGACAAAGTAAATTCTTTATTTTCCCAGTATCTGATGTGAAAATGGTACATTGACTCCACATGTAAAGAACAGTGGTTTATTCTTGAATAACTATTTTCGTATGTTTTTCCATTAGTTGTGAACACTTTGCCTGAAGCTCTACTGTCCCATTGCTGTTGTTGTTGTTTTATTTTGCTGTTCTCCTTCTTGATGAAGATCCAGGACTTGTGGGTTCTGATTTTACCCTCCCCACTAAGTGGTAGTGTAGCTTCTGGCTGTTGTTTAAGGTTCCCCTACTACTCACAAGCCAGAAACACCTACAGAAATACCCAGGAAGACCACTCAGTACATTTTTCTATTTCTATTTAATTATAATTGGTGAAGGATTTGCGATTTTCTAATGAAAATTCTTATTGCAAAGCAATATATTGGAATTCAATTTGGAGCTATTATCCTGCCTTGTTCTGCTTTCAGGAAGACGTGTAGAATTCAAGCTTTCCATGAACACTCTGTGAGGTAAATAAGCACAGTTTAGAATAAAAGTGGAATATTACAGATTCTATTCAGAAGAAGCCAAATGGCCAATTCTATAACAAGTAAAGGAATTTAACTCACATAAGCCTATTTATTTCAGGGAAAGAAAGTGTTGCCTTGGTGTCTACTGTTTATGGCATTTCTTTAATAACATAGTATATTTTTGACTAAACCTAAATGTAGTATTTCCTTTTCTTACCTCTGCTTATTATTGAGGTTGATTTAGTCTATAAATTACTTTTATTTCACTTGGGGACGCTGAGTACTGTGCAACAATGGATATGTGGAGATTAGAAATTGCTGTTATTTTTCCTTCCTAAGGAGCTACTAGCAAAACCAGGAAGAATTACAGGTTTAAAATAACCAGCCATTCTCTCTGGTGGTATTTGGAAAGGGCACTGGGTAGCCATTCTAAAACAGTCTAATCTCATTTGAGAGGAGTTTTACTCGGGGCATAATTCAGGTAGGGTATGGTATTTGAGGCCCATTAATAACTCCTTGATTCAGGCTGTAAACAAAAAGTTAAGATAAAGTAGACTGAGCTGAATGTAATATATTGCTCTTTCTTATGATATTTTAAATAGAAAGGATTGATCTATGATTTTTTGTGAGCCATAGAGAAAGGCCTTTTTAAGTAGGGAGAATAAATAAGTAGGAGCAAAATGTAACACTGGCGATGTTTTAAATTTTTTTAATGTGTATGAGTGTATTGCCCACTTGTAGGTAAGTGCACTTGTGTTGGAAGGTGTTAGATTCCCTGGATCTATAGTTATGGATGGTTGGTAGCTGTCATGGGGGTTACTGTGAATTGAACTCAGTCCTCTGCAAGAGCTACCAGTGATCTTAATTGCTGAAACATCTCTTCAGCCCCTAAATATTTTTATTGATTCAAGAATTTCATATAATTTTGATCATAGTCAAATCCCCCTCCTCTACACTAACGTTACTAGCTTCTGAGTTCTTCTATTATTATTTGCTTTTTAAAAAATATACTTTCACAGATTTGAGAATTTCATACAACATATTTTGATAATATTCAGACACTCTCCACCCTCCATTCCCACCTTATTACCCTGTCCTGTATTATTTGTCCTTTCTTAAAAAAAAATACATGAATACTGTATTTTCATTCCTCCAACTTCTCCTATGTCCCCCAATACATTTATAAATATACATATATATATATAATGCAGTAAGTCCATGAAAGATAGTTGAGAGACTCTAAATCTCTAGAATATGCCCCAATTACCCTGTCACATGTCAGAAATACTTTTATAAACTGCTTCCTTAGCTTTCTGGTATTTTTATGTCTTAATTCATTTTAGTGAAAATATTCCTAATACTACTAAGGCAATAAACATAACTCAGAAGACTTTGGAAGTGGAATTTATGATTCTGTTTCCAGCTGAACTGTTGAGAAAAAGAGAAAACTGATCCCAGTGAGGAAGCCTGGAAAGAGAGGGCCACCAAGGACAGTGTGTGAAGGAGGAGAAAAAAAAAAAGAACATTTCTCCATGGAGCCGTCCCACCCTTAGGATAGCATGTGGCCCACTCCAGCACGAAAGTTTCTTCCAGGCACTTTTTCTTTGTCAAATGGTTTAATGATGCTGAATTCTTTGTGTATTAAAATTACAATGACCTTGTACAACCTTTTCTCTCACCTGGTAGCCCAATTTTATTTTATAATTAGTATTTAAATTAATTACTTTTCCTGTTACTCTGATAAAATGCCTGATCAGAGCAACTTAAAGAAGGAAACGTTTACTTTGGTTTGCAGTTTAAGGGTATAGTCCATCAAAGCAGAAAAGGCACAGTGCAGAAGTCTGAGACAGCTCGTCACATTGTGTCCACAGTCAGGAAGTAGAGAGGGCAAGAGGGAAGAGGGAAAGCAAGAACAAGAGGGACAGAGGGAGGGAGGGAGGGAGGGAGATGTTTAAGCCATTTTATCCTGACCACAGTGACCTTGAACACAGGGAGGGAGGAAGGGAGGAAGGAAGGAAGGAAGGGAGGGAGGGAGGAAGGGAGGACGGGAGGGAGGGAGGGAGAAAGGGAGGGAGGAAGGGAACTTAAGATATTAGAGTCACGATAATTAGCTTTTCTGTATTCTACCTATGTGACCTTGTCAAGCTATTTATCTGTTCTTTCCCTTTATACAAAATAATCGTGATTATAATAAATATTTAACATAGTTATTGGCAATGCTAGGTACTGTGTGTATGCCTGTGTGTGAATCGATTATCGATTAGAACATTATCTGGTGAAATACACACACACATGTACACACACACACACACGCACACACACATGCACACAGAGGAGATATTCATAAAGCACCTAGCATTTGTCAGTTCTTGTCCTTACCTCCTTACCACTAAGGATACAACAGTAAAATCGAAATAAAGTGATATATAATATAAAAAAGTATAAAAGTCACATTTCAAATTAAAAGATATAGGTACTGCCTTTCTTTCTTTTTTAAAGACTGGTTTTTACTGTGTAGTCTTGGCCAGCCTGGGACTCACTATGTAGACCATACTGGCCTTGCATACACAGAGATCCACCTGCTTCTGCCTCTAAAGTGTGAAGATTAATGGCACACACTGCAACCACCCCCCCTACAGCCTTTTCTTATTTATCACGTGGAAAGAAGGCTTATGAAATAGCTCAACTGGTCAAAGAATAAAATGGAAAAAGTCACAAAACTGCATTTGGACTCGAAAATTTACTTTACTTCGCTTCAAGTGTGAGCAAGAGATAAGACAAAACAGCTAAAACTACAAAGAATGAGTCTTCTGTAGACTTGGTTTAAGTGTCATTTGCTTACTACTTTTTGGGTCCTTGGTCATCATGTTCTTCTGGCCCATTAACAACTCTGACTTTACATAATGACAAGAAATAACTCTGACCCAGCACTTTACCTTCATATGTGTTAACTTTCCAGAGTAGTCTAATGGGAGTTTATACATTCCAACGAAATAGAAGAGATATTTGATAATTATTTGAACGAAAGACCAATAGAGTAAATACATTCAAATTTTTCCCTAATACTCTAAAGAAACAAATAACACTGAAAACATTGTGATCTAATTCTAATTGTTTGGAAGTTATTCCAAAGTTGGTCATTTTTCATGTCTTTCTGCATCTGTCTTTAGCCTAATCAGAGAAAAAAAAACTTCAGATAAACCACTTACTCATTCAGCTATTCTTCTTCGGGTATCAGATTGATTTCTTTAACCTTCCCTAATAGTTTAGGGGGATAAAGCATCATTTCTAAAAGTAATTGGATTAAATGGTTTATCTGCTGGGCAAAACAAAAGAATCACATAATTTTGCAGTTGAAAGGAACAATATGCTTCATCAAAGACAGTTGCTTTCTGATTCAGTTTTTAAAGCTCTGTAATTCTTTCTTCAAGTAAAATTTTATGCCGAAGTCCAATGTAAAACAGGTAACAGAAAAGGTGTTGTCATTGAAAAGACAAGCAGGCTCTGGACCTCTGCTCCCTGGTGATGGCAAAGGAACTCGCTGCAGCCCAAGAAGCCAGAACTTAAACTTCTCTGACCAAATTCAAGTCGTCCATTTCACATTTGGTGGAATAAGAATGACAAAAAGAGTCTGTTTAAGGTGAGACAGCTAGTAAAATCAGGGCCACTAGTAACCCAAATCTCCAGAAAGTTAAACTTCCTTTTCTATTAAGAAACAATATTTCACACTATGGTCGCTTTGAAAAATAAACCAGGTCATAGGCTACCGTTCCATGCCAAGGTCCCAGTACATACAGCCTGGGAGATATTGTTACAACCTCTTTGGGATCTGCAGCAGTGTTTCCTCTGACCACAAGCGTTCACATTGCTCTAGCATAAAAAATACACTTAAGCCCTCCCCTCCCCCTCAGCATTCGTGGCATAACTGCAGTGGCCTCTAGCTCACGATCCCATTGTCAAAAGCAGGTTGAAATGCACAGAAGGCTCTGTGGATACATTTCATAGAATACTTTTGTGGAACGGTTTTCTTCTGAATCTGTATGCTAATCATTCAAAAGGACAAATTATCCTAAGCAAACAGTGGTGAGGTGAGCACTGAGTGACTCATAGTCAGAAAGTGGGAGATATTGGAGCACAGGGCTGCTACCTGTCTTATAGCATTCGCAAAGATGCCTTGTAACTAGCTCCTTGGTTGGGCTCACTCATGTGAATGACTTTTGCACAGCGTTTGGCTTCATTTTCTGGCTTCCTGGTGTTTTTCTCAGAGTCATCCTTTCTTTTCCACAATTATTCCCTGCTATCTGATTTTGCAGACAACCGCCTCTGATCACAGTTCAAGAGTCTGAAGGTTATTTTTCTTTTGTACTACCAATAATTTTAGTGCCTGCCTTAGTGTCTTTTCTAGAGTTTTCTTGAAAATGTGTCAGATCCCAGTAAGTGTTATTGGAGGTTAATCCATTAAACAAAAATCATGCCCCACCTTTGATTTGAGAACCTTCTTCTCTTCTTGGAGCATCTTTCAAGATTGTTGTGAGACAATACTGTCCCACAACAGAGAAAGCAAGCTTCTTTCCACTTCTTTGCCTTTGAGATACTTAAAGCATCTATTTGGATGTCTCCTTGAAGGGCAGTGTGCCTTAGGTATGTTTGAAGACTAACCTTATTTAACCATGTTACTTTAATTTTTTCCAATACCACTGAAGAGTCAGTGTTTTTTCAATAAGCTAGTTATCAATTTGAGCATCTTTTGTAACGCAGAGAGATTAAAATAAAATAATAGTTGTGCTATAAACCATCACACATCCATGTGCCTCCATATGTAAGGATTCTTCCTTTTGCTTATCTTTTCATTTCTTCTGTAGATAGCTAGAAGAAGCAAGACTTGCATGTGACATTGCAGTTGTGTCTCTCTGACTAAATCCTGTAGTATTTAGTATGTTTTCCATTTTCTGTTTTACTCCAAGTAATGGTGTCAGCTTACTCTTTGTCATTAAAGTTTTTCTCTGCAATTGTTCAGTCCTGTTTTCTCACTTTCTTTTGAGGGGAGATTTTTAGGCTCTTTGGGCTTCTGCTAATATTTTCAAAGACTTTCAATGTCTGGCTTCATCCTTTCCCAAAGGCAGTACCATGTGGTTTGGGCTTTATTGCAATGGGCATCTTACTGTTCTGGTTGCAGTAATTATGGAACAAATCACCTCAAAACCAGTAAAGGAGAGATACAGCAATCAATTGCTATTAGTCTTCTTCATGTATTTGAAAACTGACTCTATTTAGTGAGGCAGTGATCCATGTGGTTGTAATTAGACATGGCTGAAGTGGAATCATCTCAAGAAGTTTCCATAATGTCTGACAGATGATGGTGACTGTCTTCTGGAATCTCCCTGTGGGACTTAGGTTTTATTGCACGATTGTTACTGGATCCCAAGAGCCAGTTGCATAGGATTGAACCAGACAGGAGCTGCGATGGCAGGTCTCATATGTCACATGGCATCATTTTTGTTGTACTCTATTAGTCAAGGCTATGGTAACATCCCACCTAGATGCAAGGTGAAGGGCATGAATACCTCTTCTAGATGCAGACATGGTCAGTTCATATGGGAACAGGGGCACAGGTGATTGGGGGACCATATTACAACTGTCTTTGGAAAAAATAATCTTCCACAACTTTATACAAATTATCAGATATAATGGTTATATAGCATTAGAAAAATATAATAAAAAATTAGAACAATGTTGTTAGGCTATTTCACATTATGAAGACCAGAGCAGCTTAATGTACTTTATTAAAGACCAAACTTCATGAGAGGAATTTATGAAAAAAATGACTATCTTAATATCTTGACATTTGAAACAGAAATATTCAACAAAATGCATTATATTTGCTCTGGGGAAAGTAAATATATCATAACAAATGGAAAAATTCATATTAAAGGGGACAAATAAGCATTTCCAACTCCCTTGAAGAGAGAAAACAGCCTCAATATGAGAGGAATGACTTCCTTAGGAAAATCTGATATGTGATTACATCATGGAAAACAGTTTCCTAAAAACAAAATTGGGTGAGTTTTAACTAAATGATATTTATTGTAGGATAAAGTATAAAAATTTAAGGAAAATAGTTAATTTTAAAATATTAATTTATTTTTGAACAGCAGTTCAACATTTTTTTAAGTAAATACTGAAAAAAAAATTCTCAATCATTCTTGTGGGAAAGAAACATATGACCATACTAATAGGATTCAAATGGTTAGGATGTGAGGTCAGCTGGCACCTCAAGTCAGGAAACACTTAAGTGATAATTACAAAACATTACAGGAGATGAGCATTTTAGAGACTGTCTCTTCTTAGCTCCCTCTTTCTTGAAGCTAAATTTGCCTTTTGCGGTGACTCTTTGTATGTTCTTCTGTTTTCTGCTCTTTTGCATTTATTCCTTTCAAGAATTCTATGAAACAAAACTTATTTCATATCTAATCCTATAGCCTTGTGTCTTATTATTCCCCCACAGTCTACTCTGACCCAAGTCTTCCCTTCAACACTTTGTCTCAGGCCTTGATGGTCTATCTTTTCATAATTTTATTTTATTTAAAAATCAATTTCATGAACTCTTAGCCATATAAAGGCTTGAGATGCATGTAAGGGATATTTCTGTACTTATTACACCCACATAAAAAGTAGTATATTCCAAATTAAAGTGCAGACCTTCTGTACTTTTCCAAGACTTCAGTTCCCACATTTCTAACCAAGAAGTAATTACTATGAATCTTTCATTTTATACATAAAACTCTTTGCATTGTCTTGTGTATTTAAAAATGTAAATAACATAATTTCTTACTATGTGCTAAATATGGATCCTTATATTTATATACAAATATGCCAGTCTCCATTCATCAAACGAGCTTCTTTTGCAATAGATGAAGACTATTACAGAGCTCCACAACTAGTCACACACAGAAATTAAGTGTCTGAGAGATGCTTAATCCTAAGTGACACATCTACAATGGATTCTCTACACTTAAGATTCATGGACTACATTTGAACAAGGGGTAGAGGGAATATTAATGCATCTCTCAACTCTCACTAGTGAAGCTTCCTCATGCAGCAGAAGGGAATGAACCCAGGGCTCAGGGACCATTGCAGACGAGAGGGTGGAAGATTTTAAGAGTCAGGGGGAGGAGGCACATGACCGTATGGAAATAGAGTCTTACAGGCTTCTGGGACCTTGCTCATGTGAACTTACAGCAATGGCGACGGCATACAAAGACCCATGCAAACTCAAGCAGATAAAATGCCAGCATAGAACTGTGGAAATGGACAGCAGGCCCCGATCTTTGCTGAATAACTATTGGACTGCTGATGACTGCTGGGTGAGGAAGAGCTAATCTTTAAGGGAGTGATTCTAAATAGACTGACTAGACCCTAGTTGATGAACATTCACTGAAGGACTTCAGGGGATAATGACTTGACTTGATAGACCTTAACATAAATGACAGAATGCATGAAATCCATTGGGGAGGTTTGGGATTGTGCCGATGGGAAAGGGGGTATAAAGATGATTAAGATGTTGTGTGTGAAATAAACAAAATTTAAATAAAAATTATTTTGAAAAATGTAAATAATGATTTTTTTCCTTCTGGAGGCATTCATATCACCTTTCAGTTCCATGGATGTTGGCCAGTAGAGAAGATGCTCTGAAGTCAGCATCAGCTTGATTTCTCCATGTTTGTTCTACAGCTCAGATACGTCTTCAGCAATAGGGTCTTACCATCCAGTTCCAGTGGGTAGCCAGAGCAGAGATAATGGCAAGTATTGTTTGAGGGCCTATAGGACCTGTGGTCAACAGCTTCTAGAGAGGGAGTTGGTTCCTGGCTTGAGGTTTTGTTGTTGTTGTTTTTCCATTAGTCTACAGTGTCTAGAAGGAGCAATGGTCCTCCCATTACAGGGTCATTTCTTTAATCTCTTTTTATGATGTGTAGTATATACTTAAGAAGCTTCTATAGTGGTAGGTTTCCACATGGCATTTTCTAAAGGCCTTTAGTGTTACTTATCCCTCCCTGTACTCCCTCCTCTGCCCTGCCCTCCCATTCTCCACCCCGTTTAGCCCTTCCTACTCTGATTCTCCCCTTTTCACATCACTGCATTACCATACTTCTCAGGAAGCCTCCGCCCCCACACCCATGGTCGTTTATTAGATTCTTGACACCTTTGGACTTTCAAGCTGAAACATGCATATCTATGATTTCAGAGCTATCATCCTGATATGATAGAGAACATGAAACATTTGTCCATGAGCTACAACAGCAACTGGCCTGACAAGACATGCCTGTGAAAGAGTGGCGTGATTATTATGGGAGTAACAAACCACTCTCTATTTGGATTTTAGGTTCGCCTCATAGGATGAAACCCATACCTGACATTGATAGTAGGCTTAGGCACTGAGGGTAAATAGGTCACAGGACATAGGGAAGGACATAATACTAGTTTTCTTCTAAATAGTTATCATATTAAACTGACTCTTAAGGACTTACTGTTATACCCATAGATTAACGCATCTCTCAACTCTCTTCAGAGATGCTTGTTTCTGCAGCAGATAGTGATTAACACTGAAACCCACAACTGGTCAATGTGCAGAGAACAAGAGGCTAAAGATTATCCCTGAATAGGACACGTGTATCAAACTTCTGCCTCCCAAGGCTCAGGTATCATTGTGGAAGATGTGGAAAAATTATAAGAGCCGGAGGTATAGATATAACCACAAAGAAACAGTTTTCCAGACAGCTGGTAAGTTACTCATAGCAATGATAATAGCATGTAAAATTCCATTGAAGTGCAAACCACATAAAATTCCAGCCTAGACACGGGGAAGTGGGTAATAAACCCCACCCAACTCAACCCCTAAATCGTTTGCAAATGATGGCTACTGAGAGAGGGAGAGACAGTCTCTTTCAAGGATGGGATCAGGTTAATCAGGCTCCAGTGGATGGACCCACAATGAAGGAAATTTGTGGACACAAATTAGACTTCACAGGCATATACACACACACACACACACACACACACACACACACATTAAATTGGACAATGGCAATAAGAGGAGACATGGATGCAAATGAGGAAGAGAACTAAATATTGTCAAATTATATTATATGAAAACTGCAAACACATGGGACTGGGGAGATGGTTCAACAGTTAAGAGTACTGACTGCTCTTGCAGAGGACCCAGGTTTGGTTCCCAGGACCCACATGGCAACTACCATCTGTAATTACTTTTCCAGGGGATCTAGTGCATTCTTCTGACCTCTATGGGCATTGCATGACATGAGTACACTTACATACATGCAATCAATGCACTCATACATATAAAATAAAATAAAGGAAATTGCAAAAATATAGAAAGTGTAAATAAGAGCCAAAATAACATTGTTTTTTGGGATCTAACTCAGGTTCTCATGATTGCACACCAAGCAATTTACTGTCTGAGCTACCTTTCCAAGTTAGCAATAGAGTTCTTAAATACTTTGTTGAACTATTGAAAAGTACTGGGGGAAGTTGGACTAGAAGTTGTTCAATGATGATGTTAAGATTTCACTGTTCGCTGATCCTTACCAAAGTTAGGCTGCTTCCCTCCCAAGATATGGAGGTAGAGACCCTCTCCTTGATGGCTATATTTCAAAGAAATGTCCCCTTGGTTCATGAGGAAGACACTGGATTACAAACTGGCAAGATTTTGATTGGAATTACATTTAAAAGAGGCAGAGAGAGAACACAGAAGTGATGTTTTTAAAATCCATGTTGTAAGGAAGGAGAAACCAGGGGCCTATCTCTAGACAGGAAGAAACCTGTCTAAAATTCAGTCATGCCTTAAAGATGTGAAGGACATCTTGGTCAGTACAGTAACTTTTATTATTGACTAATTCCACATATAAAAGCAGTATAATGGAAATTCACCTTCGGTTGTATCTGGAGATAATTTTCATCAGTTAATGGATGAGAAGGAAAGGAAAAATACAAGACTGAAAAAATATTCCCTGCATAAATGGATGGATCTAGAAACTGTTATACTAAGTGAATTAACACAGACTCAGAAAAACAAACTACATATGTTGTAAAGCCAAATTCTTTCCTGGGAGGCCCACATGCATTCTTCAGCTCCTAGGCCCCACATTGTCCCTATGCCCAATCCACAAAACCAACACAATTTGGGTTTTTGTATAGAATTCATGATGCCTTAGAAGAGAGTTACTTATAAAGGCATGCGCCCATGGGCTTTTTTCCCTTCATCTTGGTTGAGCCTTTTTAGATCTGTGCTTGCCTGAACACCAGCCAAGATAGCAACTTCCCACCACCTCCCAGCTTCCTCTGGTGCCTGTCCCATGACATGCTCTCTCATGCTTTTGAAGATGACCAACTGAGTGGGAAGGGTGACTGTCTCTCCCTCTGACTAAGGAGTCTCTTAGGATTCCGTCATTCAGCTGTTGCAGATTCTTTCAGAGAACATGCCTATCCAACATATGTTCTCCCTCATTTGTGGATCTTCGTGACAAATCCTTATATGTGAGTATATATCCAGATGTAACTATAGGAGCTAGGAAAATGGAAAGCAACGAGGGAGGTAAAGGGAAAGAAGGAGCCTGAGAAAGAAGAACAGTAGGAGACAGGTGTTACCAAGGAGAAAAAGGGGGTAAACTAAGGGTATCTAAATAGGAGGGGGAGAAGGAAGATTATGAAAGGAGCCATGGGGATAAAGGGGAAGAAGGAGCTTAAAAGATGGGGCTCAGGACACAGGTATTATCAAGGGTGAAATGGGGAAAATAAAGGTATTTTGACTGGGAAGGGCAGCAGAGAAAGGGATATACAGGGAGAGAGGAGAGATAAATATTTCCTAGCTGGTGAAAATAGAGAGAGAAACTTATGAGCTCAAAACCATGTGGAAAAATTACACATACAGTATCTCTATATGAGTCTCTGTATATAGCTGAAGGGTATATAACAAGAAACAGTGCCAGACAGGAGATACCTCCCTTTGAGTTGTTGGGCAGAGTATTCCAAGAGACTCCCAAAATTACACAGACTATAGCCACAGCACTTGATTACCTCAAAGAACTTGTAGGTAAGACCCTATTGCTGAAGACAGACCATACTTTGGACACAGGACTTGAAGCACTAGAGCTGGAAGTTTTCTGGAAGCCATCTCCCTAAAGGTTAAACCATGAGGTTTTGGAGAACACTGTGTAAACTGCTAAGAGACAGCATTAATCTATGATCCAATTCCAAACAATGACCAGCACAGAAAACTATATTGGGGCAGTAGTGGCAGTTTTAACTTGGGGCTAATCAGCATCTATCTAATTGAACTTACAGCTCACTCAATGAGAGGGAACTCATGTGTGGTACTGTAAACATAGCCAAATACACATAGCTGGAAAAACCCAAAGGCTGTCACATTCCTAGACAAATGTAATTTCTTAGTATATTCTAAATATAGATTCTTGTATTTACAGACAAGTATGCCAGTCACCACACATCAAAGAAGCTTCTTTTGCAACAAATAGAGATTTTTACAGTGTTTCATAATTGGTCACACACAGAAATTAAGTGTCTGTGAAATGTTCAACCCTAGACACATCTACAGTGGAAATTCTACGCCTAAGGCTTATGGAACCTAATGGAACAAGAACACTAATGCATCTTTCAACTCTCATCAGTGAAGCTCCCTCATTGAAACAGAGGACAATGAACACAAAGAGCCACAAAAGGTCAAAGCACAGAGAATAAGAGACTGCAGAGTATGGGTCCTTGAACAGGACTCCCATATTAAACTTTATCCACCCAGGGATCAGGGGCCATTGTGAAAGAGGGGGTGGAAAGATTGTAAGAGCCAGGGGAGGAGGTGCATGACCACATGGGTACAGAGTCTTACAGTCTCTGGGGACCTTGCACATATGAACTTATAGCAGAGGTGACAGCAGGCCCCAATCTTTGTCAAAGATTTGGCAATTGATAACTGCTGGGTGTGGGAGAGCTGATCTCCTTTAAGAGAGTAAATCTAGATAGGCTAACTGGACCTCAGTGGATGAATGTTCACTGAAGGACTTCAGGGGATACTAACTTGACTTGATATACTTTAACATAAGTAAAAGAATGCACAAAATACAGTGTGTGGGGGAGTCCTGATGGGGGACAGAGTATAAAATGAGTAAGATGTCATGTATGAGATAAACAAAATTCAATAAAAAATTTAAAAAAGAAAGAGTTATGGGGGTGAAAATGACTAAAATGCATTTCATAAATATATATATTTAAGAGAAAGAAAGAAAAAACACAAAATCAAAAATTTTCACAATTCATGGGATGGGTTCATACAATGAAAATTATCCTACTTTAATGGTTAATAATGTACCCATTGAGAAATGCTAATATTTAGTTTTCTCTAGTAAAACAATGTTTCCAGGGCTGGAAATAGTAACAGTAAAACCAGGATTTTATCCTCTCATTTAAAAAATGGGACAAGGCAGCAGACACTTCCACTTACTATTCCATATTTCTGAGTAAATTTTCTCACCTCTGTTAGAGAACTTCCACAAGTAAAGAATTATAGAGTTTCTCAGTGTCTTTGCCAAGGATACAAAATATATATGTAAATTATTTCAAGGAATAATCCTTGATTTCTCTCAATTCCTGGAGGTGATTATAGACACCATAATTCTTGGACATTACATTATCAAATAACTAATGGATTCAGAACTTTATTGAGTATTATAAATTATTGTGTATATGTGCATGCTCATGCTTGTGTGAATGTATTTGTGTGTGTGTGTGTGTGTGTGTGTGTGTGTGTGTGTGTGTCCATACATGTTTGTGTGCATGTGGAGGCCAAAGGCCAATGTCAGGTGTTATCCTCAGTTCCCCACCTTATGTTATGATACAGGGTGTCTCATGAACTTGAAGCTCACTAACTATCCTGACTGGACAAACAGGAATTTGTCTGTCTCCCTCCCCAGCATTATGATCTGATAAATATCATTAAATACAGCTTCTTACATGGATGCCAGGGATCTGAACTTGGATTCTTACACTTGCGTGGAAAGTGTATTATTGAAGGAGCCATCTCCACAGCTCCAGTCCTCGCCCCACATGTAAACATTTGATGTTATGTATTTCTCTCGTAAAGAGAAATATATTTGTTTGTTATGTGTAGTAAACTGTATCTAAATAGCATGTTTAACCCCAGTCCTAGCCCTAAGTGTAAACTTTTGATGTTCTGTATTTCTCTCCTAAAGAAAAATATATTTGATTGTTATATGGAGTAAATTGTGTCTAAATAACATGTTTATAACATTGTTACATTCCCAGTAATCGTAAGCAATAAGATTGCCATAAGGTGATATGATTTAATTTTTCATCTCTATTATCACTTATTTTCAGATGATGGTATTGAATTACACTTCTTTCTGTAGAGTACTTCAAACTCAGCATTATGCTTAGAAAGAATGTAAGAGTAAATAAATTGTATATTTCCTCTTTAGTATATGGTTTTAAAGTAAAACCACATAAATTAAGTCTAGATTTTAATACATGTCACTGTATGTAATTGTTGTTCTTTTTTAAAAATTATTTATTTAATAATCACATACTTAGAAGAAGCATTTCATTACAACAGCATTGACATATTCTATAACAATTTCCAGAGCTAAGATGCCTGTCTTTCAAAACTTGCTGTAATTTTTTAGGTTTACAGTTGAGTTATACAATATTGTACTCAGTATAAACCCTATAAGGAATGAAATTAAATGAGGTTTTAATCTTTAAAAAAGATCTCCATTTCATTGTTAAAATACACAGTTTCATACAGAAAAATTCATTTTTAGTGCAATTGACATTAAGATGTTTGCTCATGCGTTTCTAATCTCTATATATCTGATTATTACTACACACAGTTACTTTCTGAGCTCCTTGGCATGTAAGTATGGATATAAAGTCATCAGGTAGATTTCAATGGTAATGTTTTTCACATCTACTAATTATTAAGGAGCAAATTTTTATGCTTCAAAGAATTATTATTATTTTTTAATCATTATTTTTATTTTTAA
>NW_008359442.1:6581161-6583303 GCF_000622305.1 Nannospalax galili | reverse complement strand
TTACAGAAAGACTCATTGTTTTTGCTATTAACACTGAGATGTTGGTGCATGCAACTCTAATCTGTATGTATCTGATTATTAGTAGTCATAATTGGTTGCACTTGGAATCTTGGCGCCTGAGTATATCTATAAAGTCATTGGGTAGATTTCAATGGTATTGTTTATCATCTCTACTAATTAGCATGATGTAAATTTCCATGCTACCTCCTCAAATATAATTTATTTTTTTAAAATTTGTTGATTTTTTTTTTTTTTGGTGTGTGTGTGTATATCACACAGAACATCCCAAACCATCTTATCCAACTATACACCCACTTCCCAGGCGCACCCTCCCATAGCCCCCGCCCCCACTAGAGCCCATATAGTCTGATATCCCTGCTACTGTCTGCTGTGTTGTTGGCATTCCAGTCATTCCCCACTACTTGCTCTTCTGGTGAATCTAGTCAGCCTATATAGACATCTTTGTTTTAGGAAGGTCAGCTGTTCCTCATCTAGCAGCAATCAGTTGTCAATACTCCTTTAGATAAGATTGGGGGTCTGTTCATTTTCCCAGTTCTATGCTGGGTTACTATCTGGTAGTCCCTTCAGCCACCCTGGCTAGCAACTCAAAAGAAGGTATCACCTGCTGATTATTATGGTATCATAACAAACAATTTGTACATATGGACTCTTAAGAGATTATATTGGCCCCTTTAATCTTCAGTTATACTTTCCTTTTGTTTAATGCCATATAGTTGGCCCAGATAAACCAATTTATTTTTATTCTTAAGGTCGTTTGAGGATCTGTTCCTCAGGGGTCACATGGGCTTGGGAGGAGCCCCAGGCACCTTTCTTTTACCAGTTCTGCCTATGTGAAGATAAGTCAAAGTTCCTGCTCGACTATGGTTGGCTTTGCTTGGAAGCATGTAGGAAATGATTACTCAGTGTTGACCCTCTACTTTATAGACTGAACAAGGGGTCAAGTCCATCTGCTGGGGTCTCCATGGCCTCCTTGAACAAGAGGATAGGTGACCCAACACAACTACAGGACATTTTGAGAGATGCTCGTAGTCCCCTGGAACTAGTTGACCTAGGAGAGCAAGGAGCAAAAACTCTCCTTTATGTCCCTCTGACCAAATTATTATAGGACTCAATGTATGTCTATTAAAAATCCAAGAAGATTAGTTCCACCAGTCTGGTACTTTTAATTACTGTGTGTCATGTAGATAAATCTTGGGTAAAGACCAATTGTTGTCAGATAAACCTTACCTAGACATATATTTCTTGGTCTGCTTTGTTTAATGTGTAGGACGGTTGTTGGAATAACATGGTTCTCTCGTTTTTAAAACTATCTAGGCATTATATATCTCCTGAATTTTTTCACCCCTCCATCATGGTTTCCCCAATTAAGGTGCTTCCAATTTTCCCCCTTTCTCCCTTAATAATACCCTGCTCCTATGATCCTCCCTCTCTTGAGCTCCTTCTTTCCCTTTATCCCCTAGTTTCCTTGTACACTCTTCCCTCCACCCTCCCTTAAACTAACCCAATTTTTATCCATATCTCCCTCATTAAGGCCTGTTTCCTACTGTTCATCTCTTTCAGGTTCTTTCTTTACCTTTACTCCCTGTTTCCTTTCCATTATCCTGGTTCCTGTAGTTATGTCTAGATACATACTCACTTATCAGAGTTTGGTTCTAGGATCCACATATGGCTGAGAACATATGTTGATTTTTTTTCTGAGTCTGTGTTACTTCACTTAGTATAACTGCTTCTAGTTCCATCCATTTACCTGCAAATTTCATGATTTCATCTTTCTTTACTTCTAAGTAAAACTCCATCATATAAAAGAACCACATTTTTATTATCCACTTGTCAATTGAGGGACACTTAAGTGGCTTCCATCACTTAGCTATTGTGAAAAGAGCAGCAACAAACATGGATGTACAGGTGTCTGCAACAGGATGAGTTCTTTGGGTATATGCCAAGGAGTGGTATAACTGGGTCAAATGGTAGGTACATTTGTAGTTTTTCAAGAGTTCTCCATACTGCTTTCCGTAGGGATTGAACAAGTTTGCAGCCCCACCACCAGTGGATGAGTGTTCCCCTCTCCCCACATCCTCTCCAACATTTGGTATCATTTGTTCTCTTGATCTTAGCCAGTCT
>NW_008359442.1:6577705-6581054 GCF_000622305.1 Nannospalax galili | reverse complement strand
CTTTTGAGAACTCTCTGTTCAGCTCCTTAGCCCATCTTTTAATTGGGTTGCTTCTTGTCTTGAGTCTCTGTTTTTTAGTTCATTATACACTCTGGATATTAAACCTCTGTTGGATGTGTCGCTGGTGAAGATTTTCTCCCATTCTGTGGGTTTTCTGTTCTCTTCCCTGGTTGCCTCCTTTGGTGTACAGAAGCTTTTAAGTTTAATGAGGTCCCATTGGTTAACTCTTGCTCTTCTTTCCTGAGGAATTGATTTCCAGTTTAGAACATCCTTTCCTACATCTATATCTTGTAGGTTTTTCCTAATGTTTCCTTCAAACAGTTTCAGAATTTCAGGCTTTACATTGAGGTCTTTGATCCATTTGGAATTGACTTTTGTGCAGGGTGAAAGATAAGGGTTTATTTTCATTCTTCTACAGGTGGAGATCCAGTTTTGCCAGCACCATTTGCTGAACATTCTGTCTTTCCTCCAGTGAATAATCTTGGACCTTTGTTAAATATCAGGTGGCTGAAATTGCATTTACTCATATTTGGGTCTTCAATTTTGTTCCATTGAACTATGGGTCTATTTTTGTGCCAGCACCATATTGTTTTTATGGCTAAAGCTTGGTAAAACAGCTTAAAATCTGGCACTGTTCTTAGTACTTAGGGTTGTTTTGGCTAGCCGATGTCTTTTGTACTTCCATATGAATATTAGGATTTTTTTGACAATTCTCTGAAAAAATGTCATGGGGATTTTGATTGGCATTGCATTGAATCTATAAATGACTTTTGGTAGGATGGTCATTTCCACATATTTAATTCTTCCAATCAATAAGCATGGGAGGTCCTCCATTTTTGATATCTTCCTCAATCTCTTCCTTTAAAGATTTAAAATTTTCATTGTAGAGCTCTTTAATGTCTTTTTTGCAGTTTTATTCTGAGATATTTAATTTTTTGTAGTTATTGTGAACGGGAGTGTTTCCATGTGCTATTCCTCTGATTGCTTGTTATCGGTGTATAGAAAGGCTACAGATTTTTGTAGGTTAATTTTGTAACCTGCCACTTTACTGAACGTGTTAATTATTTCTAGGAGTTTTCTGGTGGAATTTTTGGCATCTCTTAAATATAATATTATATCATTTGTAAAAAGAGATTATTTCATCTCTTCTTTTCCAATTATTACTCCTTTAATTTCCTTCTCTTGTCTTATTACTCTTGCAATAGTTTCAAGCACTATGTCAAAGAGAAGTGGAGATAGTGGACAGCCTTGTCTGGTTCCTGATTTCAATGGGAATGCTTCCATTTTTTCTCGATTTAGAATGATGTTGGCTGTGAGTTTGTTATATCTGGCTTTAATTATGTTGACATATGTTCTCTCTAGTCCAATTCTCTCCAGGACTTTGAACATAAATGCATGTTGAATTTTGTCAAAGGTATTCTCTGCATCTACTGAGATGGCCTTGTGGTTCTTATCTTTGAGCCCATTTATATGATATATGACGTTTATTGACTTATGTATATTGCAATGTCCCTGCATCTCTTAGATAAAGGTGACTTGATCATGGTGGATGATCATTTTGATGTGTGTCTGTATGCAATTTGCATGTATCTTGTTGAGAATTTTTGCATCCATGTTCATTAAGGATATGGGTCTATAGTTTCTTTTTTGGTTGTATCTTTACCTGGCTTTGGTATTAGAGTGATGTTGGCTTCGTAGAAGGAATTTGGAAGTTCTCCCTCTATTTCTATCTTTTTGAATAAATTAAGTAGCATTGGATATAAAACTTCTTTAAATGTTTGACAGAATTCTGGTATGAATGCATCTGGTCCTGGGGTTTTTAGGAGGTTTTGTATTACTGTTTCAATCTTCTGATATGCGGTTAACTGTTAACTGGGCTAGCGGTCTGTCAATCTTGTTTATCTTTTCAAAGAACCAGCTCTTAGATTCGTTGAGTCTTTGTATTGTTTTCTTTGTTTAGATTAATTTCTGCCCTGATTTTTGTTATTTCTTCTTGTCTACTGGGTTTGGGTTTCATTTGCTGTTGCTTTTCAAGTGTCTTGAGTTGCAATGTTAAGTCATTTCTTTGTGTTCTTTCCGATTTGTCTGTCAATCTTGTTTATCTTTTCAAAGAACCAGCTCTTAGATTCGTTGAGTCTTTGTATTGTTTTCTTTGTTTAGATTAATTTCTGCCCTGATTTTTGTTATTTCTTCTTGTCTACTGGGTTTGGGTTTCATTTGCTGTTGCTTTTCAAGTGTCTTGAGTTGCAATGTTAAGTCATTTCTTTGTGTTCTTTCCGATTTTTTAATGTAGGCACTTAGAGCTATCAACTTCGCTCTAAGTACTGCTTTCAGCATGTCCCAGAGGTTATGTTGTGTTGCACTGTCTTTTTCATTTAGTTCCAGGATTACTTTTATTTCTTTCTTAATTTCTCTTTTGACCCATTTATTATTTAGGAGTGTATTGTTTAATCTCCATGTTTTTATGTGGTGATTACAGCTTCTTCCGGTTTTGACTGTAAGCTTTATTGCACTGTGTTCTTATAGAATGCATGGAATTAATTCAATCCTTTTGTATTTGTTGAGGTTTTTTTTTGTGCCACAGTATATGGTCGATTTTGTAAAAGGTGCCATGGGATGCTGCGTAGAAAGTATGTCCTTTGGTGCTTAGGTGGAATACTTGGTAGATGTCTGTTAAGTTCATTTGATATATGGTATTGTTTAATTCAGATGTCTCTCTGTTTACTCTCTGCCCTGTTGACCTATCTAATGGAGACAGTGGGGTATTGAAGTCCACTGCTATTAATGAGTTGGGATTAATCTGGGCCTTAAGGTCCTGTAATATTATTTTTATAAACTTGGGTACACCAGAGTTTGGTGAATATATGTTCATGATTATAATATCTTCTTGATTTGTTGTTTTTTTGATAAGTATTAAGTGGCCCTCTTTATCTCTTCTGATTAGTTTTAGTTTAAAGTCTATTTTGTCAGATATTAGAATTGCTATGCCTGCTTTTTTCTTAAATACCATTTGCTTGGTATATATTTTTTCCCATCCTTTCTCCTTAAGATATGTCTGTCCTTGAAAGTGAGATGAGTTTCTTGCAGACAACTACAAGATGGGTTTTGTTTCTTAATCCATTCACCTTTTTTGTGTCTTTTGATTTGGGAGTTCAGTCCGTTAATATTTAAAGTTATTAATGAAAGATGAGCATGGAATCCTGTCATTTTTATTTCTGTTTATATTCTTGATATAGCTTTAATTTTCCACAGTTATAACTTCATTGAATTTCTTTCCGCAACCCCTTGAGTATAGTCATTCCTTTCTTCAGCTCTTTGTATTGCTTCCAGAACTCTCTGAAGGGCTGGT
>NW_008359442.1:6568126-6577609 GCF_000622305.1 Nannospalax galili | reverse complement strand
GATCTGCATTGGAATCTGTGGTCATTTAGAACTGGGAATACATTGGTCTAGGCTCTTCTGGCTTTCATAATTTGCAGTGAAAAGTCAGCTGTAACTCTGTGTTTTTCCTTTATATGTGACTTGTTTTTCTTTTGCAGCTTTCATTATTTCCTTGTTCTGTATGTTTAGTGTTTTTACTATGATGTGCTGTGAAGAGTTTCTTTTCTGGACCTGTCTGTTTGGTGTTCTATATGCTTATTGTATTTCTATGGGCATTTCTTTCTTTAATTTTGGGAAATTTTCTTCCACAATTCTGTTGATGATCTGTTCCATGCCATTATCTTGGGATTCTTTTCCTTCCTGTATGCCTGTGATTCACAAGTTTGGTCCTTTTATGGTGTTACACAATTCCTGCATATTCCATTCTTGTGATTTCTTAAATTTTTCATAATGTTTGCTTGAGTGGTCTAGTTTGTCCACTTTATCTTCCAGTCTTGATATTCTGCTTTCCATTTCATTCATCATATTGGTGAGGCTTTCTCCTGTCATTTCTAATTGGCTTACTGGGTGTTTCACTTCCTTCTTCATGTCAGCCTGAGTAGTCTTCAATATTTCTCGCTCTTTTCTGAACTCATTCAGAAGTTTATCCCTGTCTCCCTTCAGTTCTTTGATTTCTTTGTGTGTTCTTTAAATTCTCTGAAATCTTTTATCATGTTTGTTATTGTTCTTTTGGGTTTCATGTCCTGCATTATCTCTAGGGGTTTGTCAGTGTACTCCTCTAGAGGACTATTGGTATTTGGTTGAGATATGTTACTTTGTTTTTTCATGTTATTTTTTCTTTGTGATTTCTGACAAGTGAATTTCTTTTGCAGTGTCTGATTCTTGTGTGAGACTCAAGACTTAAAGTTTAGGTCAGCCTTTTTTGTGAACTTTTTCTTTGTGGTTTACTCTTTGGGCATGAAAAGCAGGTTCCTCTAAGCTTCTGGTTTTTTCTTTTGATTTTATATTGGAGTGGCCATATTGCTTTTGTCTTCAGGAGTTCCCACAGAGGCCCAAGTCAGATGAGGGATCCAGGAAAGATTTTGGCCTCAGGAACTTCAGGGTTGGCCTGGCCTGGAAGCTGGCCCAGGAAAGATGCTGGTCTAGGACAGCTGGTGGCCGTGCTACCCAGAGATACAAAGGAAGGTGGGCCCAGGAAGTAGCCCCAAGGGCTCCTGGGGACTGCACTGAGGAGCTAGGTTCGACTGGATACAAAGGATCAGGAAGAGGAAAGGTCAGCCATGGTGTCCAGGAAAGAGGATGGCAGGTCACAGGCAGGCCCAGGGAAGTAGAGGGAGGTGAGGGCAGGTCAAGGCCAGGAATGTTCCTGGGGACCTGAGAAGGAACTGAGTTGGTCTGGATGCAAAGGATCAGGAAGCAGTGGTGGTTCCCTCAGTGCCTGGTGCACCAAGACTAGGAATGGAACAGGACCCAGGCTAGGAGGAGAGGTGGGAAGGGGAGATGGGAGGTGAATGAGACTGGGGGAGTCAAGGCACCGAGGGCGCTATAGACTTACCCTAGAGAGAGGCCTGTGGGGCCTACAGGCTCAGGGAAGCAGAG
Organism: Nannospalax galili; assembly: GCF_000622305.1. NCBI lineage: Eukaryota > Metazoa > Chordata > Mammalia > Rodentia > Spalacidae > Nannospalax > Nannospalax galili. The sequence continues at coordinate 6,576,031 of NW_008359442.1, read as the reverse complement.
GGAGGTGATGGTGGGGCCAGCCCACAGTGCTCCTGGGGACCCAACAAGGAACTGAGTTGGTCTGGATTCAAAGGATCAGGAAGCAGTGATCAATTGTTGTTCTTTTTAACTTTTTCTTAAAACTTACATGGGAACTAACATGGTAACTTAAATATGCACCATTTAGTAGACATATTCAAGTATATTTGCAGTGTACTGCCCAATCCTAGATATGCTCCCGGTATTGGTAGTATTGCTCATATAAAGTCAAATAACCTGCTGGCCGGGTATCTTCTTTTACACACCTTTCCACTATCTTTGCATCTCTCTTGTGATAGAACAGTGACCTCCACACACTCCCGCATCACTGGAATGTGGAATACTTTTCAGTGCAGAGGAGACTGCAAATGTGATGAAAGTACAGACTTCTAGAAAGGGAGATCATTTAGCTTCTTCAGTCTAACCAGATGAGCACTTATTAAATTTGGAGAACATACCCTGTGTGAGTTAGAGTGATACAATTAACAAATAGTTAAAGAGAGATGATTCACTGTTTGGTTTAGGCACAGAGAAAGGAGAGCATGACCCAGTGAATGTAGTTGTCTTAAGGAACTGGAATAGACAAGGAAATAAATTCTAAATTTATGTGCCAATTTTCCTTCACTCATTTAGCTTCTCAAACAAAACTCCTATGCATTATTTTGTATTACTTTTTTTTTAACTGACCCCACAAGGCAAGACTTTGCTTGCTTCTCTTTATACCCCATGTCACTTTCATTCAAATAGTCTCCATATTTTGTTTGGACATGGCAAATTTTCCAATCCATTCACTTGTTTGAGCTCTTGCCTTCCTTTCCTTCATGAAAAGTGTATTTTTTTTACATAGCTTCTCAAGTGTAGTTTTAAATGTAAAATTCATGAAATCACTTGTATTACAGCCCTCTGGTGAAATAACATTTAATTTACAGTGAAATAAAAACTCTAAAATGGTTCTCCAGCTCTGCATGATATGATCCCCACTACTCCAACATCATGGCACAGTGCACTCTTCCTCACCACTATAATCTTCAGCAACTGTGTCTTGGTGAACCTCAATATTATTATTACTACTATTATTATTTGCCTAGAATTCTCCTTCCTCAGATTTGCATGGTGCCTTCATATAACTCTAATTATAATGTAAATATGACTTTGGAGAGAGGCCAGGGCTAATCATCCCACTGCAGTCCTCTAATGATTTCACTAGCGTACATGTCTGCCTTCTCTGCATTGCATTCCTTTTATTCTCTGTGTGTGCACTGACTTATCTACTCATCCCATCTGCAAGTTCCACAGCTCACGTGTTTTATGCATCCGCTGCTGTGTCTTGTGACAGACTCCAGAACAATGCTGTTTACATGTGATACTCTCATTTTATGTTGCACAAGGTAATAAAATATCTTTCAATTTCAAATTCCTTTCTATGTAAAACCTAAACCAGAACCTATCTCAAACACACGTATTTTAGTAATAGTAATACAATTCATTCATCATCTTAAATCATTATTACTAGTATAAAATATGTAATATATTTTAGTCAAATGCCACAGAAAGTTTATCAGATGGAACATATTGATACCTAAATTTTGGGTTTTCTTTAACTTTATCTTGTGTTAGAATTTTGTCTGTGTCTTTCTCCTTATCTATAAAATGATGTTGTGTGTATAGAAAGTCTGACAACGTTGTCATGTAACACATCACATTTAATATCTTAGATGAAGAAGCCGGGAAAAGAACGCTGTGTTAAAATAAGACTTAAACAAGTAAAAATCTTAAAAGCATTTTTTGCATCATTTACTGTGGATGGGAGGGGGCAAGTGTGCCATGGTGCCTGTGTGAAAGTCAGATGAAAACTTGTGGCAATTGTTTCTCTCTCTGTGCTAGTGGGTGTCTGGGATGGGACTCCTATCATCCATCAGGCTTTGCAGCAGGCACCTTTTTGCCAGATCAAGAGCACAGTCTTCAGGACACAGGACTCACTCCTTATCCTTTTGGTTCCATCTGTGGTGTATGATCTCACCTAAATCAGTCAAGATTGGGTAGCTTAGACTTTTCATTATCCAGAGAAAATAAATAAATTTTCACCAATAAGAGAATTCACTTAAAAAAAGGAGAGAATTCACTTTTCATTTTTAAATGGGTTTAATGTTCCAAACCACTTCCTAGGTTTCTATTTTGATAAAGATAATCAAACTCTTATATCAAGTCTTTTAATTCTCTTTATGTACAGTTATACAGAATAGTTAATTATAGCACTCACTAATTTAGTATCATGCAGTGATTTTTGAATAGAGTTTATCTGCCAATTTAGAGTGGTAACAATGAAGAAAATCTCCATGTAGACATGTGAAAAGTAGGATGTTTTGTGCCACAAAATAACAGATAACATCTGTTTAACAATATTTTCTTGATATAAATATTTCACTTTCATGTTGCTTTAATTATGTGTTAGTTTTTAAATCTAGTATTCATAAATTTTACACATTTTCATGCAAAAATTCTCTAGCATGTGAAGAAATCTAAACTATTTATAGAAAGTGATACATTTGAAAGCATAGGTAGAATGCCTGGTACTTGTAAATAAATAGAAATTTCTTTCCACAGTACAATTTTCATTAAAGATATTTAATGAAATATGAATATTTACTGATAAACTGTTTTAATTAATTTTCTAAGCTTGTGATTTAAATTGCTAGTTTGGGAACATCAGGAAAAGTAAAATGTACACTTAGCTGTTGATGGACCTGATTATAACATGTTGGCTGAACAAAGAGGATGTCCTGGATCATAAAAGATGTAGTTATCACACCATCCATTCCTACTCTATAAACTGATAGTGACACAATCTGAGTTTGTGATTCCCAGCTTTTTTATTAGTTCATTTTATTCTTTTACAAGTTTTTACATGTAGTTATGGACTCTTGTCCTTCTCCTTCTCACTGTCCCCATTCCCTTGCTGTCCTCAACAGCTCTCCTTCCTTCCTATAAATCTTTTTCCACTATTTACTAGTTTGTGTTTTGTTCTGTGTCCCAGAGAGTTTAACTAGGGCTGTCCGTGTGATGCTGAGTTTAGAAATAATCATCAGAACCTGATGGGCTCACTACTGTCTACACAATTGAATACCATGTCTCCCCCTCTCTCAGAATCTGTCGGTTGCCAACAGATGAGGAATTTGTGGTAGGGCCTTCTGGTTCATTTCCCTTCCACAGCTGACTGTTAAGAGGGCACAACTTTTGTGGACCCAGTGCCAGCATGCACAGCTGCTCTGAATTCATGTTTGTCATGGTCGTGTCCTGCTTAGAAGATGACACTTTGCAGCCTTTCTTCCCATCTTTGGGCACTTACATTCTTTCCACCCCCTCTTCCACAGTGATGTTCCCTGAGCATTAAGAAAGGGATGGAAATGCCTTGTCTAAGGCTGAGCCCTCAATTAAACTTTAGTCTCAGCATCTTCCACAGCCATGAGTCTTTGAATTTATCTCCCTTCAATGCCAGGAGTCTTTTCTGTTTAAGAACAAAAGTAGCCTTTGTCTGTGGGCATAAAAATAGATATATTAGTGGCTTGATATCATTTCAATTCAGATAAGAAATTGCCAGTTTATAAACTGTATGTTGAAGACCCTGCACATCACATCCTTAAACCTCAATTCAAAACTTATGGACATACAGAATCTCCTCACTGCATAGCACATTGTGTCTTCCATAATTGTACAGACATGAAAATTCTATTCCTTTTATCACTAATTTTGTATCCCCCCCCGCACACACATACCCAAGTCTAATATTTAAAACCAGATTTTTGTTTAGCTGGTAGCTCCAAATTTTCAGAAAAATGTGTAAAAAGGAGCCTATTGCTTATAGGTAAGGTATAGTCTCCTAAAATGACCAGAACTGATGGTGGACATGATCTAGTAGCGTTTTTTTTTTTGGAAAATGATCTGACACTCAGCAACATTATTTAAGTTCTGCACTCATTATTCACTGCTAATCTCATGCCCTCTATCTCTCCTGTTTCCTTCTGCCCCTGAAGTATTTTTAGGTAGAATTCATGCATTTTATTAACTGAATTGCAAAATTCAGTAATTTTTTCCAATGTAGATTATATTAATGAATTATAACCACAATGCCACTGTCCTACTTAGACATCCAAATAAATTCTTAAATAGTCTAACATAAGTAAAGCTTGCTCATGTTTCCCTTCTCAGTGTGTAAATATCCTCTTCCTGCTCCTTGCTTTCCTCTTTGAAACTATTCATTGAAATAGGCTAATGCATCGCTTAAATCACTTTCGTTCTATGTTAACCATTGTTATCTATCAAAAAGCAGTGAAGTATTGATAATTTCTTGTGTTTTTATTTGTTTCCTTTTGTGATTTTTTCAATCTACAAAATAAATTAATTGGTATTATCTTTAAATAGGAATGTTTTATGTTAAATAAACAACAAATTCCAATTTAACCAAAGCTTCCAATTGATCTCCATGGAATAGTCAGTTTAGAAAAATAAAAATGTTTATCATTAGAGAGAAAAAGAAATATGGTGATTGCTGATATTTGGTGTTTAATTGAATTCCTTATTTCAGGTGCCTTGCTGTGGTTACCAGGCTACTATGCTTTTACCTTTTATGTCACATCGAATAGCATATGCTGGCGACCCTTGAACGTCAGTAAAGATTTTATCTTTAATTCTTCCTACTCTCTTTCTGGTTTCGACCATAATTAGCTTGCTAAATCTCTGCTGTATTCAAGGAATTTATTTCAATTAATTTGGGTCAAGAGGTAATGTTGCAAGTTACTCTGACAGGCAGATACTGAGTTGTTTTTAATAATTCTATCTCCTAATAGCTCGGCTTAATTAGAGAACAACCTTAAAGGATGAAATACATAGACTTAATAACTCATCTCCACAGTATTTGTTTGGATGTATTATTTTCAGAAGAAAAGCAAGATTTAGGATTGAATCATGAATTTATATGTTTAGTGTCATCCGGTAGCATAAGACAAAGAGAATAAACATCAGCCTCCATGTCTGATTTCAGACATTGTTATTATTCCCCATCTCTGGTGATGGCTGGACAATGAGCCTTCATGCTTTTCTCTTCTAGATACCGCATCGATCTTTCCCCAGCCTTCTATAGCATGACGCCATGCTTTAACCCACATGCCTATAAATCACTCTGCCAAAAGGATCTATTTTACAAAGAACTACCAAAACTAAATATTAATTTTATATTTTTCTGCTTATAGATGTTGATTTTATATTTAGGAAAGCTGACACATGATGAAATCTTTTTGTAACATTTAGTTACTCTTCTTTTGCTTGGACAGTCTTCGTAGATATTTACTGTCTTTGAGCTAGTCACCTGAAAGTCATCAATGATCCTAGTAATCTTTTTATCCTGCTGTCAAACTTTCCTTTTTCATATTCTTTTGTCTAAAATCATATCTTTTAAATTTATTATTTCTTTATTTGTGTATGTGTATACTGCATAATCTGTGCATGCATGTGTGTGTGTGTGTGTATGTGTGAAAATGCAGGGATGTGTACATGGTGTGTTTACAGAGGTCAGAGGACAATCTCAGGAGTTGGTTCTTGTCTTACTCCTGGTTTGAAACAGGTCCTTATTGCTGCTGCCTGTTCCGGATGACCTGGACCATTGACTTCCAGGGATTCTCCTGTCCCCACCTCCCAATCTCTTATAGATATGCTGGGATTACAGATACCCCTGCTATGCATACAATGTTTATGTGGTTTCTGGGCATTCAGAGCCAGGTCTATACACTGGTGCAGCAAGCCCTGTGTCCATTGACTCTTCTCTACAGCTCCCAGCACCTCTTTTTAATGTAACAGACTGACGCACATTGATGGTATCCTTAGCAAATACGAAAAAACAGCATTTGTTAAGTATCTACAGTTTACTGGTTGTGGTTTTGTTGGCCATCTTAACTTTTTACCCCCAAAGAGAAAAAGGTTATTTGGCTCATAGTGACATCAAAGTGGCAGGAATTAGAAGCAGTCGGTCACATTACACCCACAGTCAAGAGCACAAAGCTATAAATTAGTATTTGCATGCTTGCATCCAGCTCACTCAAACAGTTCAGGATTCCCTGCCAAGGGAATGGTGGCAATGTCGGTGAGCAGATCCTCCTACCTCACTTAAGAGAAATCAGGCTAAATCTCCACCAACAATCCCCCAACCCTCTCCCCTCCCGACCAACCTGATCTAGACAATCCCTCATTAAGACATTCTTCCCAGGTGATTCTAGATTGTGTCAATGATTGTACCAGTCTTGTGCAGGCCCAGTAAAGGCAACCTCAGCTGCTGTGAGGTCTGAGTGCAGTGGCTGTGTCATTCATAGAATACAGCCATTCCCAGCCCTTCTCCCTCTCTTCTGGCTCTTATGTTCCTTCTACTCACCTCTCCTGCCATTTTATTGGTTGATAACTTCATATCTGCATCTAATATGTTTTGATCAACTCTAACCCCAATTCTTTCTCCTCCAATTCCTCCCCTGTGGGAGAGGGATTCATGAAGTCCACTGATGGCTGCTAGGGCATGGACAATCAGTTTTCTCCAGGCCTGCATCTCTGATAGGCTACCCACCCACACTTCAGCACATTGTCCTACATCCAAGCATATACAGGTAGCTCTAAACTCTGTGGGTTTAAAAAATAGAGCACATAAAGGTAGGAGGCATAAACAGTAGGGGACCATCTGCATTTTGTAACATCCATAATGTTACTTCTTGTTATCATCATCTCTGAGGAAGACATTTTTACCTTTTACGGGGGAGAAAACAAACACTCAGATAAAATGACATGGCAAGACTTTAAAAGTAGGAAATAGTAGAGCTGGGTTTAAAATCATAACTGCCTAATGGTAAACTTCACAACATCCCCCGTCTTCTATTTCAAGCCTCCCCTATCCCCAGGGATGATCGCAGACTGGAGACTTCTGTCTCCTCTTCTCCATACATTCTTATATGGTATGAAATGTCTTCCATGTGCGTGAATTTGGCAGGTAGAAAACTGCTGCTGTAAATGCCAACTACAATTCCACAGGATATTTGTAGATTTGGTAAATGGTAAAATATAGCTTTTAACACATCTAAAAGGAAATTCAATATCATAGTCTATCTTCTGACATTCTAACAAAAATAGAGAAGTATATTTTTAGAATATAAATGTGTCTTTGCAATATGTTAACAAAACTTTCTGAATTAGATTTTTAAATGCCCCATTGAAATTTTAAAATTTCCCAAGGAAGGCATGTTACTAAGGAAAATCCTGAACTTAGTGGCTATGTTGCTCAGCAATCATAAATCATTAATGGAAATTAGAGTATTCTTTTCTTTTTTAGCAGATACCTTTGAAAATTGGAATTCTCTTTTCACAGCCATAGGATTAAATTGTGTCCATCACTAAGCATGGACATGTACTGATTTTAATCATTACTCTGTCCGTAAGCTAGCTTTCCACTTCTGCATTATTCAGTCCCCTGCCTGAGTATAATAGTAATGAACAGCCATAATGTAGAAATGTATCAGGACAAAACATGCCATGCCTCTCTGTTTGGCAGTTCAGTGAGAACAGGTGAAAGTTTACTGGGAAACCATCAATGTCAGGCAAGCATCTTAATCCTCAAATATGAATAATGTAGTAAAGTCTAGAAAAGTATTCATCCTAATGTCCTGTAAAACCTAAGGATTAGCTTCAAGGAGAAGGTAGAAAAATTAATTATTAAATTTGTCTCTACTCCTAAAGACCTCCCATCTAAACAATAAATATTTCAAGTTGCATGCTGACCTTTCCTGTGACATTCACATAGGATTTCTCTTTCTCTCTCTCTCTCTCTCTCTCTCTCTCTCTCTCTCTCACACACACACA
>NW_008359442.1:6525033-6567812 GCF_000622305.1 Nannospalax galili | reverse complement strand
TTTCCTGTGACACACACATAGGTTTTCTCTCTCTCTCTCTCTCTCTCTCTCTCTCTCTCTCTCTCTCACACACACACACACTCTTTTTTTTACAAAATGCTACAGAGAATGGAAGTGTTGTCAATTAAGTAAAAAGGGTGTTTGCATCAACCTTTTCATGTGTGGAATTTAATGACATTTTAAGGCTAAAGTAAAAGTCAAACATCGATTTTTTAGTGTCTTTCCCTAATGCAGCTAATGAATAGAGATTCCAATAAAATCTTTTAATCCCTTAAACCTTCCAGTATCAAAAGCCTTACTTTTTATTTTATTTTTATTGGCACTTTTCCTCCTTCATGGACAAAACTTTTGAAATAGTAAGAAATAGCAAGTCGCCTCATCTCCCTCTGCGTCCCTGGCCCTGCACAACACGCAGGCCTGTCTCTGACCTGCAGGCCTCTCTCTAGGGTAAGTGGATTGCGCCCTCCACACCTTGACTCCCCCAGCCTCACTCACCCTCCCATCTCCCCTGCGAGTCTCTCCTCCTACCTGGGTCCTGTCCCATTCCTTGCATTGGGGACCCAGACACCAGGGGAACCACGAGTGCCTCCTGATCCTTTGCATCCAGACCAACCCAGTTACTTCTGGGGTCACCAGGAGCCTTCTTTCCTAGAGGGATCCAGAAGAGGGACCCTAGAGGGACCTTAGAAGAAAACCTGAGAGCATCTGATCCTCATCTGACTTGGGCCCCTGTGGGAATTTCTGAAGACAAAAGCAATCTGGCCACTCCAATATAAAATCAAAAGAGAGAACCGGAAGCTTAGATGAACCCACTTTTCATGCCCAAAAAGTAAACTGCAAAAACACATAAAGTTCACGAAAAGAAGGAGACCTAAATTTGAAGGCTTGAGTCACACACAAGAATCAGAAACTACAAAAGAGATTCACATGTCAAAATCACAGAGAAAAAATAATAACATAAAAAAAACATATCCCCACCAAATACCAATAATCCTCTAGAGGAGAACAATGAGAATCCCCTAGAGATGATGCAGGACACGAAACTCAAAAGAACAAATGTAAACACAATAAAAGAATTCAGTGAATTTAAAGACAACAGAGGCAAAGAAATCAAAGAACTGAAGGATGATAGGGATAAACTTCTGAATGAATTTAGAAACGAGCTAGAAATATTGAAGACTACTCAGGCTGAAATAAAGAAGGAAGTGAAACACTTAGCCAATTAGAAATGACAGGAGAAATCCTCGCCAATAGGATGAATGCAATCGAAAACAGAATAAAGACTGGAAGGGATGACTTGGATCACTCAAGCAAAGATTATGAAAAATTTAATAAAACATAAGAATGGAATATGCAGAAATTTTGTGACACCATAAAAAGACCAAACTTATGAATCAGAGACATACAGGAAGAAGAATCCCAAGATAATTGCATGGACCAGATCTTCAACAGAATTGTGAAAGAAAATTTACCAAAAAAGAAAGACATGCCCATACAAATACAAGAAGCATATGGAAAACCAAACAGACAGGACCAGAAAAGAAGCTCTCCACTGTACATCATAAAAAACTAAACTCCTGTTGGATGATTAGCCCTGGCCTCTCTCCAAAGTCATATTTACACTATAATTAGAGTGGTATAAAGGCACCATGCAAATCTGAGGAAGGAGAATTCTAGGCAAATAATAATAGCAATAATAATAATATCAAGGTTCACCAAGACACAGTTGCTGAAGATTATAGTGGTGAGGAAGAGTGCACTGTGCCATGATGTTGGAGTAGTGGGGATCATATCATGCAGAGCTGGAGAACCATTTTAGAGTTTTTATTTCACTGTAAATTAAATGTTATTTCACCAGAGGGCTGTAATACAAGTGATTTCATGAATTTTACATTTAAAGCTACACTTGAGAAGCTATGAAAAAAAAATACACTTTTCATGAAGGAAAGGAAGGCAAGAGCTCAAACTAGTGAATGTATTGGAAAATTTGCCAAGTCCAAACAAAAAAATGGAGACTATTTGAATCACAGTGACACGGGGCATACAGAGAAGCAAGCAAAGTCTTGCCTTGTGGGGTCAGTTAAAAAAAAAGTAATATAAAATAATGCATAGGAGTTTTGTTTGAGAAGCTAAATGAGTGAAGGAAAATTGGCACATAAATTTAGAATGCTTTTTGGACCACGTTTGATACAAGATTAGAGAGCCAACTGAAAGGGACAAATAGACAATTGGATTTTTGGATTGGGGACTGGAAAGATTTTCAACAGTGATTTATGAACATTAAAATGAATTAATGCAATTATGGAAAGGAAGCATGGAAATAGGAAGAAAATCAGGAGGATTTTCTTCAAATCTAAAACAATATACTCTCTTAATAAAGGAAGAATATTCCACTGACTCCCACAAGGAAAGGGATGCTAATAAAACAGCAGCAAAGTCTTGGTTGCATTCCAGAGTTGTGAAGTTCAAGGGTGTCTCTGATAGTAAATCAGTAGAGTAATGAGAGTTCAAGCCCTACAGGAGTGTTAAAAAAAAAAGTTCAGCCTGAGATAGTATGGACAGCACCCAGAGACTCTCTTTGAGGACACAGCTAAGAAGGTGTCTTGGGTTTCTATAATAAAATAACAAATACACAAAAGTAGAACTAAACAGTTAAACTTAATATCTTACTCTTGTACAGGTAATGAATTTAACATGTGCCTCTCGGCTAGGCTAAAATCAACACTCAGCCAGTGCTGGTTTTTTTCTTTCTGGTGGCTCTGGAGGAGAATTTATTTCCTGTTTATTTCCACCTCCTTAAGACAACTGCATTCACTGGGTCATTTTCTCCTTTATCTGTACCTAAACTAAACAATGCACCATCTCTCTTTAACTATTTGTTAATTGCATCACTCTAACTCACACAGGGTGTGTTCTCCAAATTTAATAAGTGCTCATCTGGTTAGACTGAAGAAGCTAAATGATCTCCCATTCTAGAAGTCTGTACTTTCATCCCATTTGCCGTCTCCTCTGCACTGAAAAGTATTCCACATTCCAGTGATGTGGGAGTGTGTGGAGGTCACTGTTCTATCACAAGAGAGAAGCAAAGACTGTGGAAAGGTGTGTAAAAGAAGATACCTGGCCAGAAATGTTATTTGACTTTATATGAGCAATACTACCAATACTGGGAGCATATCTAGGATTGGGCAGTGCACTGCAAATATACTTGAATATGTCTACTAAATGGTACATATTTAAGTTACCATGTTAGTTCCCATGTAAGTTTTAAGAAAAAGTTAAAAAGAACAACAATTGATCATTGCTTCCTGATCCTTTGCATCCAGACTAACTCAGTACCTTGTCATGTCCCCAGGAGCACTGTGGGCTGGCCCCACCATCACTTCCCTCTACTTCCCTGAGCCTGAAAGACCCACAGGCCTCTCTCCAGGGCAAGTCGATTGTGCCCTCGGTGCCTTGACTCCCCCAGCCTCATTCACCCTCCCATCTCCCCTGCTGGTCTCTCTCCTAGCCTGGGTTCTGTCCCATTCCTTGTCTTGCCACCCCAGATAACTGGGGAACTACCACTGCTTCCTGATCCTTTACATCCAGACCAACTCAGTTCCTTCAACAATCCCCAGGAGCACCCTGGGCCTGGCCCCGGCCTCACCTCTCTCTACTTCCCTGGGCCTGCACAACCTGTCAGCTTCTTTCCTGGACCATGGGGCTGACCTTTCCTCTTTTGATTATTTGCATCCAGACTAACCCAACCCCTTAGTGCAGTCCTCAGGAACCCATGGGGCCACTTCCTGCCCCCATCTTCCTTTGCATCTCTGGGCAGCATGGCCACCAGCTGCTCTAGACCAGCATCTTTCCTGGGTGCGGCTCCCAGCCCAGGCCAACCCCAAATTCCTGACGGCAAAATTTTTCCTTGAGGAATCCAGACCTTAGGAGAAAGCCTGAGAGCATCTTATGCTTATCTGACTCGGGCCTCTGTTGGAATGCCTAAGACAAAAGCAATCTGGCCACTCCAATATAAAATCAAGAGAGAACAAGAAGCTTAGAGGAACCAGCTTTGCATGCACAAGAAGTAAATGAAAAAGACACATAAAATTTACAACAATAAGCAGACCTAAACTTGAAAGCTTGAGTCTCACACAAGAATCAGAAACTACAAAAGAAATTCACACGTCAAACTCACAGAGAAAAAATAGTAAAATGAAAAACCAAAAAAAAAAAAAATCTCGACCAAATACCAATAGTCCTCTAGAGGAGCACAATGAGAACCCCCTAGAGATAATGCATGACATGGAACCCAAAAGAACAATTACAAACATGATAAAAGAATTCAATGAATTTAAAGAACACAGAAGCAAAGAAATCAAAGAGCTGAAGGAAGATAGGGATAAACTACTGAATGAATCTAGAAAAGAGTTAGAAATATTAAAGACTACTCAGGCTGAAATGAAGAAGGAAGTGAAACACTCAGTAAGCCAATTAGAAACGACAACAATATTCACCAATAGGATGAATGAAATAGAAAACAGTGTCAAGACTGGAAGAAAAATTGGATGAAATAGACCACTCAAGCAAAGATTATGAAAAATTTAAGAAATCACAAGAATGGAATATGCAGGAATTGTGTGACAGCACAAAAAGACTAAACTTAGTAATCATAGGTATACAGGAAGGAGAAGAATCCCAAGATAATGGCATAGATCAGATCATCAACAGAATTCTGGAAGAAAATTTCAAAATTAAAGAAAGACATGCCCATAGAAATAGAAGAAGCATATAAAACACCAGAGAGGACCAGAAAAGAAACTTTCCCTGGCACATTATTAGTAAAAACACTGAACACACAAAACAAAGAGCCAATACTGAAAGCTACAAAAGAGAAACAACAAGTAACATATAAAGGAAAACCCCCTAGGATTACAGCTGACTTTTCATAGCAAACTATGAAAGCCAGAAGAGACTGGACCAAAGTATTCCCAGTTTTAAATGACCACAGATGCCAACCCAGATTACTATACCCAGCCACAATATCTATTATAGTCAAAGGGGAAAGCAAAATCTTCCATGACATAAATACACTGAAGGAATTCATGTCCACAAAACCAGCACTTCAGAAAGTTCTGGAAGCAATACAAAGAGCTGAAGAAAGGAATGACTATACCCAAGGGGTCGCAGAGAGAAATTCAATGAAGTTATAACTGTGGAAAAGCACAGCTATCTCAAGAATGTAAACAGAAATAAAAATGACAGGATTTAATACTCATCTTTCATTAATAACTTTAAATACTAACAGATGGAATTCCCCAGTCAAAAGACACAGAAAAGGTGAATGGATTAAGAAGCAAAACCCATCTTTTTGTTGTCTGTAAGAAACTCATCTCACTTTCAAGGACAGACACTATTTCAAAGTGAAATGATGGAAAAAAATATACCAAGCAAATGGTATTAAGAAAAAAGCAGGCATTGCAATTTTAATATCTGGCAAAATATACTTTAAACTAAAACTAATCAGAAGAGATAAAGAGGGCCACTTCATTCTGATCAAAGGAACAATAAATCAAGAAGATACAAAAATCATGGACAAATATTCACCAAACTCTGGTGCACCCAACTTCATAAAAAGAATACTACAGGACTATAAGATCCAGATTAATACCAAGTCATTAATAGTAGGGGACTTCAATACCCCACTATCTCCATTAGATAGGTCAACAGGGCAGAGAGTAAACAGAGAGACATCTGAATTAAACAATACCATATAACAAATGGACTTAACAGGCATCTACTGAGTATTCCACCCAAGCACCACAGGACGTATTTTCTACTCAGCACCCCATGGCACCTTCTCCAGAATCCACCATATACTGGGGCACAAAACAAACCTCAACAAATACAAAAAGATTGAAATAATTCCATACTTTCTATTAAACCACAATGCAGTAAAGCTTACAATCAACACCAGAAGAAGCCCTAATCACCACATGAACACATGGAGATTAAAAGATTAAGAAAGAAATAAAAGTGTTCCTGGAACTAAATGAAAAGGGCAATAGAACACAATAAAAGCTCTGGGACATATTGAAAGTAGTCCTTAGAGAGAAGTTTATAGCCCTAAGTAACTACATTAAAAAATCAGAAAGAACACAAATGAATGACTTAACATTGCAACTCAACACTCTTGAAAAGCAACAACAAATGAAACCCAAACCCAGCAGACAAGAAGAAATAACAAAATAAGGGCAGAAATTAATGAAATTGAAACAAAGAAAACAATACAAAGAATCAACAAATCCAAGCACTGGTTATTTGAAAGGATAACATACAGCTAGCCTAGTTAACAAAAACAAAGAAAGAACACCTCCGAATCAACAAAATTAGAGAGGAAAGGGGAAACACCACAACAGACACAGAAAGATATATAACATTATAAGGGAATACTTTAAAAACCTGTATGTTACTAAATTTGAAAACCTAATAGAAATGGATGGGTACCTAAAAGCATAGGAACCACCAAAATAAGACCAAGAAGAGGTTAACACAAAAAAGAATTTGAACCAGTAATACCAAACCTCCTGACTAAAAAAAGCCCAGGACCAGATGGATTTACAGCAGAATTCTACCAGGCATTAAAAAGATCTATTTTTTAAGACCTCCAACCAATACTACTTAATTTATTCAAAAAGATAGAAATAGAGGGAGAACTTCCAAATTCCTTCTATGAAGCCAACATCACTCTAATACCAAAGCCAGGTAAAGACACAACCAAAAAAGAAAACTATAGATTCATATCCTTCATGAACATAGATGCAAAAATTCTCAATAAGGTATTTGCAAACTGCATACAGACACACATGAAAAAGATCATCCACCATGATCAAGTTGGCTTTATCCCAGAGATGCAGGGATGGTTCAATATATGTAAGTCAATAAACATCATAAATCATATAAATGGGATCAGAGACGAGAACCACATGGTCACCTCAATAGATGCAAAGAAGGTCTTTGACAAAATTCAACATGAATTTATCTTCAAAGTCGTAGAGAGAAATGGACAGGAGGGAACATACCTCAACATAATTAAAGCCATATATAACAAACCCACAGCCAACATCATTCTAAATGGTGAAAAACTGGAAGCATTCCCATTGAAATCAGGAACCAGACAAGGCTGTCCACTATCTCCACTTCTCTTTAACATAGTGCTTGAAACTCTTGCAAGAGTAGTAAGACAAGATCAGGAAATTAAAAGAGTACTAATTGGGAAAGAAGAGATCAACTATCCTTTTTTTCTCACATGATATGATATTATATCTAAGAGATGCCAAAGATTCCACCAGAAAACTCCTAGAAATTATTAACACACTCAGTAAAGTGGCAGGTTATGAAATTAACCTACAAAAGTCTGTAGCCTTTCTATATACCAATAACAAGAAATCAGAGAAAGAGCACATGGAAACATTCCCTTTCATAATAGCTGCAAAAATAAAATAAAATATCTCCGAATAAACCTGACCAAAGACATTAATGACCTCTACAATGAAAATTTTAACTTTTTAAAGAAAGAGACTGAGGAAGATATCAAAAGATGGAAGGACCTCCCAAACTCATGGCTTGGAAGAATTAGTATTGTGAAAATGACCATCCTACCAAAAGCCATTTATAGATTCAATGCAATGCCAATTAAAATCCCCATGAATTTTTCTCAGAATTGGAAAAATCTATCCTAAGATTCATATGGTAGCACAAAAGACCTCATCAGTTGCCAGTGTAACCCCGAGCACTAAGAGCAATGTGGGGGGATTACTATTTCAGATTTCAAGTTGTATTTCAGAGCTTCAGTCATTAAAACAACATGGTACTAGTGCAAAAATAGACTCATAGATCAATGGACTAAAACTGAATATTCAAATACGAGCAAATGCAATTTCAGCCACCTTGTATTTGACAAAGGGTCCAAGAATATTCGCTGGAGGAAAGACAGAATGTTCAGCAAATGGTGCTGGCAAAACTGGATCTCCACCTGTAGAAGAATGAAACTAAACCCCTATCTTTCACCCTGCACAAATGTCAGTTCCAAATGGCTCAAAGATCTCAATGTAAAGCCTGAAACTCTGAAACTCTTAGAAGAAAATATTGGCAAAAACCTACAAGATATAGGTGTAAGAAAGGATATTTTAAACTGGACATCAATTCCTCAGGAAATAAGGGTAAGAATTAACTAATCGGATCTCATTAACCTAAAAACTTCTGTACATCAAAGATGGCAAAGAGGGAAGTGAAGAGAAAACCCAGAAAATGGGAGAAAATCTTCACCAGCGACACATATGACAGAGGTTTAATATCCAGAATATATAACAAACTCAAATAACAGAGAATCAAGACAAGAAGAAGCCCAATTAAAAGATGGGCTAAGGAGCTGAAGAGAGAGTTCTCAAAAGAAGAAATGAAGATGGCTATGAAGCATCTTAAAAGATGTTCAACATCACTAATATTTAGGGAAATGCAAATTAAAACCACTTTAAGATTTCTTCTTACCCCAGTCAGACCTGGCTAAGAACAAGGGAACAAATCATTCCAAACATTGGAGAGGATGTGGGGAAAGGGGAACACTCATCCACTGCTGATGGGGCTGCAAACTTGTTCAACCCCTACGGAAAGCAGTATGGAGAACTCTTGAAAAACTACAAATGAACTTACCATTTGACCTAGTTATACCACTCCTTGGCACATACCCAAAGAACTCATCCTATTGCAGAGAAACTTGTACACCCATGTTTGTTGCTGCTCTTTTCACAATAGCTAAGAGATAGAATCAACCTAAGTATTCCTCAGTTGATGAGTGGATAATGAAAATGTGGTTCATTTATACAATGGAGTTTTGTTCAGCATTAAAGAAAGATGAAATCATAATATTTGCAGGTACATGGATGGAATAGAAACAGTTATACTAAATGAAGTAACACAGACTCAGAAAAAAAGTCGACATATGTTCTCCCTCATATGTGGATGCTAGAACCAAACCCTGATAAGTGAGTATGTATCCAGACATAACTACAGGAACCAGGATAATGGAAAGGAAAAAGGGAAGTAAAGGGAAAGAAAGAACCTGAAAGAGAAGAACAGTAGGAAACAGGCCTTAATAAGGGAGATATGAATAAAAATTGGGTTAGTTTAAGGGAGGGGGAGGGAAGGTTATACATGGAACCTAGGGGATAAAGGGAAAGAAGGATCTCAAGAGGGGTAGCACCATAGGAGAAGGGTATTATTAAGGGAGAAAGGGGGGAAAAGGGGGCACCTTAAGTGGGAAAACCATGATGGAGGGGTGAGACAATGAGAAAGATAAATAATGTCTAGCTTGTTTTAAAAACCAGAGGGAAACATATTACTCCAACAACCTACTGACAAATTATACATACATATCAAGAAATATATGTCTAGGTAATGTTTATCTGAGAACAACTGGTCTTTGCCCAAGATTTATCTATATGACACACAGTAATTAAAAGTACCAGACTGGTGGAACTAAACTTCTTCGTTGTTTAACAGACATACTTTGAGGCCTATAATAATTTGGTCAGAAGGACAAAAAGAACAGATTTTGCTCCTTGCCCTCCTAGGTCGCCTAGTTCCAGGGGACTATGATTGTGGTGGGTCACCTGTCCTCTTGATCAATAAGACTGAGGAAACCCCAGAAGATGGACTTTAACCAGTGTCCAGCCTAAAAAGAGGGGGGTCAACACAGAGGAATCATTTCTTCCATGCTTCCAAGTGAAGCCAACCATGGTTGAGCAGGACCTTTGACTTATCTTCACTTAAGTGGAATTGGTAAAAGAAAGGAGCCAGGGGCTCCTCTCAAGCCCATGTGACCCTTGAGGAACAGATCCTCAAATGACCTTAAGTGTTAAAATAAATTGGTTTATCTGGGCCAACTATATGGCCTTTTAGGTGAAAGGAAATTATAACCAAAGATTAAAGGGGCCAAAATATTTTTTAAGAGTCCATATGTATAGCTATAGATTACATAACAAGCAACAATGCCAGATAGGAGATACCTTCTTTTGAGTTGTTGGCCGGGGAAGCCAAAGGGGTTCCCAGATAGTAATCCATCATAGAACTGGGAAAATGAACAGCAGACCCCAGTCTTATCTAAAGGAAAATTGACAACTGATTGCTGCTAGATAAGGAACAGCTGACCCTCCTAAAACAAAGACCTTAGATAGGCCGACTAGATTCACCAGATGGACAAGTAGTGGGGAATGGCTGGGGTGCCAACAACACAGAAGACAGTAGCAGGGATATCAGAATATAAAGGCTCTGGTGGGAGGAGGGAGGCTATAGGAGAGTGCCATCTGGGAAGTAGGTATATAGTTGGATAAGATGGTTTGGGATGTTCTGTATGATATACACACACAAACAAAATCAATAAAAATTTTAAAATGTATTATATTTGAGGAGGAAGCATAGAAATTTATGTCATGTTAATTAGTAGAGGTGATAAACATTACCATTCAAATCTACCCGATGACTTTATAGATATACACAGGTGCCAAAGATCCAAGTGCAACCGATTATGACTAGTAATAGTCAGATACATACAGATTAGAGATGCATGCACCAACATCTCAGTGTTTGTGGCAAAACAATGAGTATTTCTGTAGGGAACAATATATTCTACAATGAAATGGAGATCTTTTTTAAAGGTTAAAATCTCATTCAATTTTATGTCTTACAGGGCTTATATTGAGTTCAATATTGTGTAATTGTATTAATTCAACTGTGAACCTAGAAACTTGCAGCCACTTGTGAAAGAGATGTACTCTTTTTCTGGAGTATGTTACTGCATATGTTAAAGGTGTAATGAAATACTTCTTCTAATCATGTAGTTATTAAAAATTAAAAAAAATTACTTCATGTTAAATAGTAGAAGTGACAACCATTATCAGTGTAACTACCTGATCACTTTATATCCATATTCAGGTACTAAGGATCCAAGTGTAACTGACTGTGACTAGTAATAATCAGATACATAGAGATTAAAGGCACATGTGCAATCATGTAAGTTTTAGCAGCATTAAAAATGTAGGAAACAGCAAATCTTAAAATGAAATGGAGAACTTACTTAAAGAGTAAAAACTCATTCACTTTTATGTCTTACAGGTTTTATACTGAGTTCAATATTGTATAACTGTATTAATTAAACTGTGAACCTAAAAATTTACAGCCACCTTTGAAAGAGATGTATCCTTGCTCTGGAATGCATTGCTGAATATTTTAAAGCTGTAATGAAATGCTTCTTCTAATCATGTGGTTATTAAATTAAAAAATGTAAACAAACAAACAAAAAAAGATAAAGCAAGTCAAGGAGACCTGGGAAGTTCAAATCCAGAAAGTGATAACAATGATGATGTGACCCCCCCCCCCAATGAAATTCATTAGTTGAATCACATTTATGCTTTCTTATCTGGGAAGTCAGAAGACTGGAAAGTCAGAAAACAGGCACGTTTACATTAAATATTGATCATTTTAAAAGACTGTTGGCTCTGGCCTATGTACATGGTCAAATAAGGGAGAAAATGCTTTTTTGATCCATTTTAGTATATTTTGATCCATATACTATGGATTAATACAATACAATGATCAGTAATTGAAAAAGAAGGCATGAAGAAGCTATGATATTTGGAAAACATGAATCTGACACTGCATATTAGAATAAACTTAATAAAAAGTAAAATGGGGAGATAACACGGTTTCATAGTCTAAGTTAGTTAGTTGTGCAAGACAGGAAACTGCAAAAATCGCTGAATAAAATTCAGGGTATAATAATCCTGCCTTTGAAATCTCCATGAGAAATATAAAAGGATATTATCTTCCTCACACAGGGGATACAAATTTAGGGTTCTTCCATGTGTTGCCCTCACAGTTTTTTTTTTTCCAGAAATTATGTTTTCTTTGCTTCTCCTGTCTGAACATAAATCATCACAAAACTGTACTGAGCAGGAAGAATCATGTAAGCCTAATGTGCTTGTTTCCATGACATTTAAATAAAAGAGTTGTTGGTCTTTTATAAACAGAATTAACATAAAAGCAAGTATCTCTTTTGCACTAATACCTAGCATGATGGTTCAGTGTCTTCACTCAGAGGAAGACCTGTGTTCTACATGTGAATTCATACCTGACTTTGCCAGGAGCTATCAGTTAAATGCTTCATTATTTTGTACCTTAAGTTTCTCTCTCATTTAATTATGTAGCCTCTGTTTCCAGGGCTAAAATTACATATCCTTTATTTTAATTAAGTATAAGAAAGCTGGAATATTAGTCAGTATAAACAAAATAAGGAATAATTTGTTAAGCAGTATTTAGACACATAACCACTTGACTCTACATCGTTAAAGCATAGCTGTCTTAAGGCACTAATGCTCAAAAGAAGAAATTATGACACTTGGCTTAAGACTCTGAGTCATGAACAGGAAATAGATGTTAAGGAGCAGGGCTAGGGTAGGAATTGGAGTAGAATTAGGAAAGGAAACAGTCTAAATAAAGGCCCTGGGAAGACAGCTTTTCACCAATGTATTGTGAAGTTCCATTTTGCTGACTTAGTTATGGAGGGATTTTATAGAGAGTTGGCAATGCACTTCAACCACATAAGAGCGACCAGCCAAACGAGCTAATATGGTCTTGAGCAAAGTTGCACGTGAAGTTGTATGCATTACTACATTACGTATAAGATACTGGAAACTGGCACTGCACCTAATCCTTAGGTTATACTTGATGTGTTTAAGTAAATTAAGTGAGCACATACCATATATAATTTTCTATGTGCCTTATGTGAATCAAATCATTTACTACTCATAATATGTTTAGAGGATGAGGAAGAACATTTTTAAGGACATTTAGATTTCAGAATTCAGCTCTTTTAAATTATACATTAAATTATCTGCATCAGGGATGCCATGAATCAAGGGTGTTCTCAACTGCATGAGCTCACCTGCATTCTTTCATCTTCAATGCTGAATTGCTCAGTTCCTTTAAAAGCTCACTTGATTAGATCCGGCTAACCTAGGAAAGCTAATGTGCCTATTTTATGGTCAGTTTCTTTGGGAATTTAATTCTGTCTTAAAGTCTCTTCATAGCAGCGCCTGTTAGTGTCTGAATGACAGTAAAGATGTAAGCACATAAAGGAGATATATACATGGTAATCCAGTTTAGAATTCTACCTGTTGTTATTATGTGCTTCATGAAATAATGTTCTCCTGGATCTTGGTTTGGGCTCTTAGCTATTTCTAGGAGTTTTCTGCAAAGTAACCCTGCCACTAGTAAGTTCCTTTGTCTAACTCTAAGAGGTACTGACATACCTGAATTCAAACAAGTCTCAAAACCTATGCCTGTCTACCATTTTTTTTTTCAACTTCCCCAAAACACGAAGTAAAGTTCAATATTTTGCAAGTCTTTAAGATAGAATTGAATACAACTGATGGTTCCACGATGATCATCCTCCCTTCCTGGATTCAAATAGACAGAGATTTAGCATGACCTTAGAAAGAAATTTTTCAAAGATTTGTCCATGTACTTACAATCTGCACCTGAATATGCCAAAAATTTCTAACATGCCATATTAGTTACTGTTTTAGTTTTTATTACAAAATATCACACAGAAACAAACTGAGGGGGAAGGAATTATTTTGGTGCATAATTGCAGAGAGTTCAGTTGATGATGGCCAACTCCATTGTTTCTGGGCCCATGTTGAGGCAGCACATCATGAAGTGTGAATATGCAAAGGAACAAGCTGTTTTTCTCATGATTGGTAGGTAACAGGGTGAGGAAGGAATTAGGGACCAGTTATCACCCTCAAAGACACTCACTGATTTATTTTCTTCAACTAGGCCCGACCTCTTAAAGTTTCAAAAATCTCCAAAAATGCTACCACTAGTTGGAGACTAAGTTTTCAGGAATGTAAGCCCATGAACAGACATTTTAATATTCCAACCATAACAGATGCAAAAATGTCTAAAAAATATTATTATATCAGAATCTATAGGGCTAGGAGTCAAGAACTACTCTTGATTTCAGGCCAGCTTCCCAGATAATTACTACCTGATTTGAAGCGCTGGAATGATTAAAAATATTTCTAATAAGTTTAATCACAATGTTTGTCTACTAAAAGTTCTCCACAGAAAATCAGAAATGTACTGGCACACGCCTTTAATCCCAGCACTTGGGAGGCAAAGCCAGGCAGATCTCTGTGAGTTCCAGGCCAGCCTGGTCTACATAGTGAATTCCAGGCGATCTGGGGTTACAGTGAGACCCTGTTTCAAAAAGATGAGAGAGAGAAGAAAAAGAAAAATCAGAAATGTGGATTAAACTTCAAGATTTACACCGAATCATCCTTTCTGGAGTAGAATATACTTAATGTACAGCTCATGTCTGCTAACAAATAGAATGCTCTGAGTCATCTTAAAGTGATGATGTTACCAGTAACATTTTGGGGCAGCAGGAATTATTACAGATCATCTAGATCAATTTTCTTACTACGAAGATGAGAGAAAAAAAGAGGCATAAAGTGTTTGTGTCTTTAAAATTTGACCCATAGTGGGGACACGATAACTTGATAAGAAAGTTCAAGATCTGAAGTTTGTTGATCTTTTTATGTATCTCTTTGGTACATTTTAAGTGTGAATCCATATTTCATAAAGCATTAAAACTTAAAACAGCTATAGCTGTTTTTCATCTTGATGGCATATCATGACTTTTCAAACTTTGAGTCATTCCTGTTATATGACCAGGAATCTGTGTACTTTTAAAATAGCTTATGTGGTAACACCGTTTTGGATTATAGCTGGCAAAGCACCACCAGTATACAGTGTTTAATTTTCTTTTAGTGCTTTCAATGTTCCATATGTCATCTCTGGCGTATTTAAATCTCGTTTTAGCTTATATGCAATTTTTAATAATTTAAGTTGCAGATGTCTAATGCTTTAGTGTTATTTGAGCTGTGATATATCAAAGTAGATTTTGCTTGCAGTTCAAATAATTTTTGTAATTTAAAATTATTTCATTTGATTTCACTGAATAGCAATGCAACTATTTTCACATTATCAATCTTTTATCATTATATATAACCCCCTTGTACAAAACCATGCAATAATTCAGAAATTCCCAACATAGGAGTATGATAAAAAATTTAAAATATCTCTTTTATGATAATAGTTCCATTTTAGAGATTCTTCTCTTAAATACCATTTCTTCACATTTATAAATAATAGTTAGATCTAAATAATTGCACGAGAACATTCTCCCAACAAGGTGATATCCCCCAAATACCTCCCACTTTGAATCTGAAAAGCACAGGGATACTTTGAGTTTTCAATTCTATGATTTTACAATTGTAGGAAGAGAAAGGTCTAGAAGTTTTGTGAGCAGGTCGATATTAATACAGCTGACTCACATGTAGACACCAAGCCTGCCTACAAGTTAGTTGTGCCATGGACTGACACAGCTGTCAGGTTGTTACATATAAGAATTGTCTCTTATCCCATAGTCACTAACGTTATCAAGGTACTTTCTGAAATTAAATATGTATGGGCTATTACATGACTATCAATTATTGCATTCAACTAATTAATTGGATAAGATTATTCGCTTCTGTATATTTAGTAAACTTATTTTGACTAAGGGAAGAGAAAAAAGTAAGTAATTCTGGGATATAAAGACTATCTGGGAAGATTGACAAGTATCATGTATCACACAGCCTGGTCTACATACCAAGTTTCAGGCCACCTGGGGCCACAGTGGGGATGAGAGAGAGAGAGAGAGAGAGAGAGAGAGAGAGAGAGAGAGAGAGAGAGGTGCTTTCCAGTTCTTGCCAGTTCTCTGTCTCTTGGCTCAGACTTCACTGAATGTTATGGATTTCCAATTAAAGTTACTTTTCAAGAAAATGACTTCAACAAAATTCTGAAAATACAGTCATTGTATTTCCATTTCTGTGAAGCACAATGACAGGTGAGGCAAAAAACAAATGAACAGTGTTACTGTCCTCACGTCTTCATAGCCAGCCCAATAGGAAGAAATACAATGATTTGATTTTTTCCACATGTAGAATCATAGAACTGCAGAAATTTTATGACACGTGGAAGAAACTTAGACATTATTGATTCTAATCCTTTTAGGTCATGTTGCAAAAATGATCCTAGTCCAAGGAATACAAGTGATTGTCCAAAAATTTGAGAAAAATCTTTTAACATTATCCACAGGTCCATAGCACTCATAAGATTGAGGCGAAAGGTTGGTTACAAGAAAAGTTATGTGCCACAATTACTGTCATTATAAGTTTGCTTCTCAATTCCTAGATTAATCATATGTGCACCTTGCTGCATAATCCCGGGGACCTCAGTTTGTCTCTGAGACAAATCTCAAACTATTGGGTTATGTGTCATCAAGGTGAGGCTTTTGAAATCTCTTCTCTATTAGAAATCCCCCAAAGCTCTAATTCATTGTGAACACAAATGAGAAGTTTTCCGTTATCAAGATAGTTTCCAGAGCTGTCTGCAGAGTAGATAGTCAGGCTATGGAGCCAGCCAGCTGCAGATTCTAAATGATAAGCTCACTGTAGTGGCCACTTGGAGATGCTCATCAGCCCCAGTCACAGCAAGGCCAGGCTCTGCATGGCATCTGGTAAGGACCTGAGTGTTGAGCATACTGTCTTTGGGTGGCTTTTCAAATTTCTGCAAAAATGATAAGGTGAACCTAATATATTTCATGAGCTGACAGATGTACACCTCAGGTTAGAATTCTCTTCATGTCCACTGCAGTAATTTATCTTATAATTTAACAAACCATAGATTTCTTCACTAAGTTCTTTTCTTAGGCAGCTGAATTGTGGTATCTCATAATTCCAGTAATTTCCCCAGAAATCCCTTCTTTACTATAGATATTAGTTTTTTTCTGTATTCTGAGATTTTACCTGTTTAGTCTCCATGTGGAATAAGTCCCAAGCTACAATGAATCTCAGACGAAAAGATTAAAAGGCTGCAAATTTCCCAACCAATAGACCTCATGTACCACATTAGGAGAGGTTAAGGTGACCCACCGTGTATGACATATGCAGTCATTATGTGCTGCGCAAATCATGGGGCCCAAAGTATACATGCATCTAGCTTTCCTGATTTTGATCTTACTACCTGATTACATGACTGTTCTTGAACAGGCTGGTCCTTAGCAGCATAAGTGGAGATCTTGCAGTTTGTTTTGTCTGAATAATTATAGATAGTGAGAAAATTTAATTACGGAAAACTTTATATTCCTGCTGTTCCTCTTTGGATTTTAATATTTTTTTCAGATTCTGTTCCATTATATCATAGCAAGAACTAATTCTTACTCATTAAGGTAAAATTCTATGTAGAAAAATAGTTACTTATGGAATTGTTTATATTTAAATATTTAACAAATACATACCAACCTAGGACTGCCATTGTTTCAAGGTCATTTTAGACATTCAGAGAAAATAAAACATATTAGCATGATAATTATTTGTTCTAAACGCCTCGGCAAAACATCATCACAAAAAACCGTAATAACAGAATGCAATGGCCAAAAGATGAGTCAGAGTAGAAAGAACCATTCTTTAGTTCTGTTCTGAAAACCAAATGCAACTGGCTTTAATCCTTTGCAGAGCTAGAGATAGAGCCCAGTGCCTTACACATGCCTGGCTAGCATTGTACAACTGAGCTACATCCAGGCTCAAAGATTTTCAAGTGTTTTTTTTTCAAGACACCGGTGTTTGAAACCAGGGAGGGCCTATACAAGCTTGGCAGATAATGTGCCACTGAGCTATATTCCCAACCTTTTCAGTCTTAACATGTTGAGTATTTTTTTTATCTCTTTTAATTTGTCTATTGATTTTTAAAATAAGAATAACAGCAGCTATAGTGTAAGTCTACTGCAGATTAACATATTCAAGATATGTGAACACATCTGTGACATATGGAGGCATGACATAAATGTAATCCTAGTTCACTTTACTTTTTCCAAACAAAAAAAATAAGAACATTGGCTGCTTTTACAGAAGGCCTCTGTTCAATTCCCAACACCCACATGGGAGCTAACAACCATCCGTAATTCCAGTTCCATGGGACACCAATGCCCTCTTCTGACCTCCTCGGCACTTGTACTGTGTAAGTGTACCCGACCTCCTGCAGGACACAAGTACACTTACACACATGCAGGCAATACACTCATTCACATAAAATAAAAATAATAAAATATTTTCAAAAAATGAAAAAAAGTATGAAGAAAGTAAGGGCTAATATGAATAATAGACAAGCTCTGCCCTAGTTACTCTAGTTATAATCACTTGTATCATGAAAACATTAGCACTGTTTAATAATGTACCATCCATCACAAGTGCAAAAGAAAACTCTAATTATGGACAGCTATATTTCTGATATTCATATTGGGTTTTTAATATAGCTTCAAATTTTGTTTAAATATATCATAATAAGAGTTAATTCTTAAGCATCTGATAAAGTTCTACATAGATATTTTCTTCTGCAATTATACATTGACATCTATTGGATAAAAATCAAAATGTCTAATTCAACAAACTTTGTAACGTAACATTGCAAAGGCTAATATTGATTGTCAACTCCGCAGCATCTAGAATCATCCCGGGAACAAGCGGTTGGACACACCTGTGAGGGATTATCTAGGTTAGTTTAGCCTCTTGGCCTGCCTGTGAGGGATGGAAGACAAAGACCCACCTTCCAGGGATGGCCCAAGTATAAATCAGTCTAGAAGACAAGTTTCTGCTTTTTTCATGCTTGCCTTCACTGCTTGCTGGTGAATGCTGTTGTGTCATTGCTGCTACTGACCTCTTCTACCTGACATCAGAACCCAGCCTCTTCCAGCTTCTAATGTATATTGAAAATCAGGGCCTCTCCCAGAATCCTCCATCTGTGAGCAGTAGATTGGAATTTCTGAGGCATCAAGCCTCGTAGACTGTCTACCTAGTAGCTCTAGCAGCCTTTCTTACAGTAGGAAGACAGAAATAAAATCCCTTTGTAGTGCAGATTCATTCTATTTCTTGAGAGAACCCCGAAAAATACATGTTGCTGTCTTTACTGTGAATGTGAAGCAGAAGTCAACAGGAAGGTTTGTTAGCTAAATGATTAAATGAATGTTTTAACATTCATATTTAAGCAATATCTTATTTCTGAAGGCAAATTCTTCAAACAGACAAATACCGGGACAGAGTGGCAATATATGCTTAGAAGTTTGGAGCATGGACTGGCCGATAACTACAGGGAGAATATAATAAATCTCTCCACATACACCCAGAAATAGCTAGGTGTGATTATTTGCATTTTATTGAGGGTGTTCCTAGAAGGAACATACCTCTGTTGGCATGTAATAAAAGTTACAGGATTTACTTAATAAGCAGTGAAGTATGTTTCAGGAATGCCCACAGGTTCAGTCCCATGGTAGCGACAGTGTGCAGAGCCAGGCCACTATTTCCTCTCAACTGGAATATTCCCTCCTAGAGAAAAGAGGAAGCTTCAAAGACTGGAAACTAAGAAAGCGTCAAAGGCTCAAAAAGTTCAGGAGGTTATAAGACTAAGGAAGGTTAGGATGCAACCAAACTATAAGGATGTCTCCCCTGGGTTTTACAAGCCACAAACTATTGCTGTGACAAAAGAGCCTCCTCAATGGAGCTGCTGGCAAATTGCAAAGGGAATTCCTGGGTTGCAACTTTCAAGAGTTGTCACTGATGCTGATGTGGGCATTTTTGGTAGTGCAGCTGCCTTGGAGACCTCGATGGTTTGGTAGCTAACCCCTTGCCCACCTGCCTGTAGCTAACCCAATAACTGCATTGGTTTCGCGAGCACAAAACAATTGCTTTGGTCTGACGTCAGTGCCCTGACAGGGTGAATGGTAAAAGTCATCCAACACAGTGATCTTCCTTCATATCACCTGTTTGGTGGTGATTTATGCAAATTTGCAAGAGATTTTTAAAATGTTTTGTCTTCTCATTCCTCTCTTGAATTAAACATGTGCAGGAACACATACACCCTCCCAACCCCCACACATACACACAGGCTTGATTATGTCTTTATAAACAGAAGACAGAAACAGATGGCAGAAACTGAAT
Source organism: Nannospalax galili (assembly GCF_000622305.1). Lineage (NCBI taxonomy): Eukaryota > Metazoa > Chordata > Mammalia > Rodentia > Spalacidae > Nannospalax > Nannospalax galili. Next base: position 6,547,677 of record NW_008359442.1, on the reverse strand, counting down.
TCCCAGCAACAGATCCTGAGACTACAATATTGTTCTAGCAAAAACAACAAAACATACCACCATAGAAACTGATCAATATATAACTCTTTAATAAGTCCAAATATTTCTAGCAATTAATAAAGGATTAAATCATTGGTGATCAGAAATAAGTAGTCTATTTTGTTTGTTTTCACTCTCAGAAATAAAAATAATTTAATTTTTTTGGCAAGGAAATTTACTTATGCAAAAAGAAAACTGATGAAATAGATTTGTTTTAAAAATAGAACTGAGCATGGAAGCGTTTTACCTAGCATAAGGGAAAATCTTTAAACAAAGTAAAAAAAAAATCAAACAAACAAGCAAGCAAAGCTATTTCCAATCATTCACAAGGGCATTCCTAACACAAAATTTTAATGTTGGAAAACAGGATTCTAGCCTGTTAGGAAGAACACAAACACACACACACACACACGCACACACACATATATATATACACACACACACACACACACGCACACACACTAAACTATATCTCTGTTACTCAGAGAAATAATAAACCTCTAGAAATTTAGGAAACAAGATACTCAAAAATCTGAGATGCTAAAGGGGAAAATGACAGTTTTGTGGTATTTGTTTATAATTTGAATTGATGTCAACATCTACAGGGTATTCGAATAATCCAGCAGTTGTCAAAATACCATGTGCTATACTTTCAAAATCAAAGAGAAAGTTTAGGATACCAGTCAGACCTGCTAATTCAATAAATGATGAGTGTTTACTAGCAACAAATAAAATCTTAGGTCAGGAAAGACTTCTCTGGGTTGTTCTCATCTCTCAGGTAAGCTTTCCTTCACCACCACAGGCTTTGCTGTATGCTCTTCCAAATTCATTGAGTTAAATGAAGTTCTAAGGACTCTAATATTTAGAAAACACTTTGATAAAATTTCACCAATATGCCTGTAATTTTTTCTTATCCGCTCCTGTACAATGCAATCAACCTACAGACTACACAGGAAATTTGAGGTAGTAGAGAGTCCTCTGCATGGGGTTATTAGTTTTTCTCTCCAATCTTGGCATTTTAAAAATTAAATTTTAGAATGTCACCAATCAGTTGAATTTCAGTATTTATAATCAGCTTAAGAATGATTCCAGCAGGGTGTGGTGGCACATGCCTTTAATCCCTCATTCAGGAGGCAGAGGCAGGTGGATCTCTGTGAGATTGAGGCCAGCCTGGTCTCCATAGAGAGTTCCAGGCCAGCTGGGACTACAGGGAGACCATATCTCAAGAAACCAAAAACCAAAACAAACAAACAAAACCCCAATGTTTCACTATTCTACTAATTTCATGATTCCCCAAATAAATTTATTGATCTGTCCCCCATAAAAACATTAGTTTATTCTGTCCATCAGGCAAGATGCAGAAGAAAATCAACTTGACAGTCTTAGTGCTCAGAAAGACAGGCAAGGGTGTGTAATCACCTGGTGTTGGCTTGTGGGTTAGAGTGCTTTAAAGCATATCCATTCTTACGTGAATGTGATAGGGTTTGCACAGTATTATAGTGAATAGTTTATTTACTATTAGTAAGTACACTAAGAATAGAATCTTGATGGATAAACAGTTGTTTGATAAACAAGAAGTTTAGCTCAGAAGAAGTTAAGAAGGCTTCTTTACCTGGTGAATAAGTTATTGTCTTTGGAAGAAAACTGGTTTAACCACTTGTTGTTTAGATAAATAGAATTTGGAGAATTCCTGAAATTAACAAGGAGGTTAGTTATCATTTCATAATTTTATCTTCATGAAAAACAGATTTTTGGAGTAAATAGTAGAGGTATGTTGATGCAACGCCTCTGTTCTTTACCTCAATAATTTTATTACAGAGATGCAAAGTCTGTATTTTTATTATGGAAATCACATGATCTCCAAAATCAAAATAAGAATTTACACTAGAAATATAACAAAGCTTGTCACAAGGGATGTTTCTCAGATTCTCTAAAGAACACTGAGTTTAGGTAGAAAACTCAGAAGCTGGAGACAAAATGTAAGCAGTGCAAATCTGCCCACTCCTGTACCCCCAGCACTGATCTCTTGAAAGAACAAATCAACTTAAGCACAAACCAGCAGTCAGAGTAGCAAGAATTTATCTCCTTTTCTTTCCCACTGAGGCACTGAATGTAAACGCTGTGCTGGACATTTTCTGAATTGTCTTTAAACTGTGGATCTTAGTGGAGGCAAGTTACAAGACAGCAAGGTGGACCTTTCATCACTCTGCACAATGAGATAGCAAAAGCAGTGGTCACTGCTTCCACACATTTTGTCTCCATTATGATGCAAGAGTTTGGCACAGTCATCTGCAAGAGGAAAAACATGCAGGTGTGCTGTAGGCAGACGTTTCTGACATTACCTCAGTCTTGTGTATGCACATGTGGTCATCAGTAAAGTGGGTCGAAGCCTACAGTGAGCGGAAGATCATTACTGTCTTTCTTTGTCATCTCACTTGAGGTAAAGAATGCTTAGATCCTTCCATTACACCTTGCCAACACCTCTGTATTTCTCTGTATAAAGAACTAACATTTATATATATTCTTGCTCAAATTGGATCGTAGTTCCCATTTTATATATATACTCACACACCTGCAGTAATATAAAAGAAAGAAAAATGTGTTCATCCTCTAGGTGTAGTTCATTTTCTCATATTACTTAAATCATGCACATCAGAATATAAACATGTAGATGCAAGTCCAAGTCCAGAATATTCTTAAATGCCCTTGGTTAGGTTATGTTTTTGTTTTAGATTTAAAAAATTACAGTGGCTGATATTTATCTCAATGGTAACTTGCTTACCTAGCAAATATAACGAACAGGGTTCAAATTCTCACACCACAAAGAAAACCAAAACAACAAAAATGAAGCTATTTCTTAGCAGATAATATGTGTACCCCACTTGAAAGTTTTTAGAAAATTATTTGTGCCTTCATTGCCAAGATTTTCCATTTGTTTGAAAGGTAAATGTGAAAATGCAAGTGATAGACAGGTGTCTTGTACTGGGGTCAGCAATGTTCCCAGAGTACCAAAAATATAATAATATATTTATTAATATTTTATGAAGAATTACATAATGTATAAATGACTTTTGCAAACATAAAGTTTAGCTATAGGCAATAAAGAAAATGTCTAAAGAAATATCTTTGCCTCAAATTATTCTCATCTTATTTTCCATAATATTAACTTGACATAAAGTGAATTGTAATCATCAAAGGTAAAAAATTGATAAAAATGAAAATAATTGAGGCTGGGTGTCAGTAAGATACTGTGAGGGTAATTCTGATGGTTTCATATGAATAGTGTACAAAAGGTAATAGAAATTTTAACAATAACTTTCTTCTACTAAGAGTCCTCTATTTTTTCCCTATTACAGAGTACACTAAATAGACTTGTGAACTATTCTTTATAAATAATTTCTTACTTCACTTTATTAAAGTTTTGGTCAATCTGCCATTAGATTTTCTGGAAATATATATTTTTTCACTATTAAATTTTTATCTATTCCTTTTCTTCAAACGTATTCAATTTACAATATTTAGTCAATATCAAACTAATGCTGAATGACGATTCTCTACCTTTGAAGTAATGATTTCTGCCTCCCTCTTAAACCCACTATAAGACCCAGCAAACTTCTTTTCTGTTTATAAAACAATATTAAAAATAAACTAAGTAATCAAATAGCAAGCTAAAAATGCTAACTTTGCTAAAACATGAATTTAATGATTAATTTTTGCCCTCTTAACCTAGAAATAGCTTGTTTGGAAAAAAGCTACATTTGTCCCTGTCTTAGAACCCCGACTTTGAGGTTCATCTATGCATCTCACTGTGGTACTAAAATTTTGAAACCGAGTACCAGGAGAGTCGCAGCCTTGTTGGATTTCCTTAGTTCTGTGTTCTCTTGCACAGAACAATCTCAAAATGTGTTAAGCATAGAATGAATCTATAGTTAATGTGAGGAGACAAAATTCTTTTTTAAAAAATGTTAATTTACTATATTTATTTTTTTGTATAAGTGTGGATTACCTGCATGTACGTAAGTGCACCCAAGTCATACAATGCCCACAGAGGTCAGAAGAGGGTGTTGGATCCCCTAGAACTGGAGATACAGATGGTTGTTAGCTGCTATGTGGGGGCTGGCAATAGAACCCGAGTCCTCTGCAAGAGCACACAGTGCTCTTAACCAGTGAGCCATCTCTCCAGACCTGGGAGACCAAATTCTTATCCACATTGCACAACATTGTGTTCATGGTCTCTTCCTTAAGAGAGTTATGAGAAAATAGTTAATCACCACAGAAATGTGTCCTGTGGTTTGGCAGTGGCATACATGAAAGAGGAGTTGAACTAAGAGTCTTTACACCACGCTGTTCAGGCACTTCAGAGAAGTACTAAAACTTAAAAACTATTCAGGATCCATGTAGCAAAGTATTAGGTTTTCTGCTTGCTCAAAAAGATCCAGTGAAGGAGTACCATGGCAAATCCTAGCTCCATGGAAGCTGAGTGGCATATTAAGAGTGGGGCAGTAAGGCCTGGATGGGTAGCAGCTGGTGTTGATACCAGCAAGAGATCTGCTCTTAAGCTTAGGTAAAAATAAGATATGGCTAATAACCACCTGGTGCTGCTACCACTCACAGTCCTGACTCTTGGGTTTTTGCATTTTGACAGTCTTGAGGAATCATTATTCTCAGCACAGAGCAGGATAGGAGCTCTTCACAAAGTTAACTGGCTCCAGCTTCAAAGAAAATAATCACCCAATGATTGGAAATGGTTACTGCAAATAATCCAATCCACCAATGTTCCCATAACTATGGCTATGTTGAATTTACCTACCGAATTTGTTAGAGTTTGGCTATTTCAAGCACATTTATGAATATAGGAGAAATTACTTATGAAGATAAAGTACAGAAGAATTAAATGGAAATATGATATAATTTTACCTGTGTCAAATATAGCTGTCAAATTGTTAATTAGCCAGGAAAATATAAATTGAATGTATCGCAGCCATGGAATTCTCTGAGTAAAATGAATGAAATGAACAGTAATTTTGAAGCCCAGTCTTACTTAGTTATAACCTTCATCTAGGAAGTGGGCAATTATTTTCTCCTTAATACAACAGCAAATTATGTATTTCTAACTTGAATATTGTACTTTAGTATCTAAAGCATAACGATCATATACACATATGTAAGACAGAGATTCTAACCCTATTGGAAATAGTAATCTCTCTAGTGTTTATGTAGATCAGTATAAATTTCTTCTATGGAGAGTCCTATGTAGTCCTGAGGCTTAAAACAGTTTTTCCCCACAGCTAAACAGCTAGTAGGTAGCAGAGCAGCGTCTGAACAAAAGACCTTTGGACTCTAAAGTCAACTCTACTCTATGCTTTGAAAGTTCATATTAGACTCTAAAGCGTTATCAATAGCTGTAAAATTCATTGCTATCCAAATACTGCATATTCAAGAATTGCTTATATATTCAAATGTTGACTGTTTAATATTTACTGATACGATAATAATTTTTATAGATCTTATCAGTTCAAGCTCAACATAGCTAGAATTGTGTCTATGGAGCAGTTCTGTATACTACAAACAAGTTACTATATTAACCTTGAAACCTTTTGCTAAAAGAGTGCAATGGCTTCTTATTACTAATGAGAATGAGGCTGTGTATTGTACATATTTTATTACTAGAAAGTGTAATGTATCTAATTTTCCCTAAGTGAATCCATAAGAATGAGCTCTTTCTATCCTACTGTAACATTTGTATTTAAATGAATTGTGTAGTATCCTGTGCTGCAGGTCTATGCAGAAATTCAGTGGATTAGATCAAGAACATGATCTATGAGGCTGTTTCCCAATTTCTGCTACTGCCTCTTTGTCCATAATTGATAAATTAAAAATATCAATTAAAACTCTCTCAAAATGCATTTTAAAAGAAGAATTTGTGTGTCAAATGTTTTGAATCCAAACTGTCAAGAATAAAGGGAAAATTATAAAGCAAGAGATGATCATAGTCAGATTAAATAATAGAGAACAAAACAGAATAAACTAAAAAAAAAGTGGATGAGGTTTACGGAAGGCAGCTTTATCATCAGAGCACAGGCTCAAGGATCAGCAAAAGAGGTACCCTACACAAAAACAATCTTGGAGCTTAGTGATCATTTCCTTTCTTTTATCTGGTTCTACCTCTACTGTTGTGGGATGAGAAATCAGCTAACTTGAATGAAACTTATACTCCCTGAGCAGTTTCCTACTTTGTAAGAATGCACACGTATGGGTTTATATATAGCTAAGAGTTCAAGGAATGTGAGAAGGCGGGAGTCAGATGCTGTCGTGACTTTTTGTTGCTGTGAGAAACTACTTGAGAAAAGCAAGTGAGGTAGGGTTTATCTCAACTCACGATTTCAGACGTTTTAGCCTAAGGTGAGTGTACAGCATGGTTTCGGGGCCATGGTGAGACAGACATGCTCAAGTTAAGAATGTGTGACAGAGCAGAGCTGCTCATCTCAAGACAACTATAGAGAGGAGAGAGAGACAGAAAAGGGCTGAGGACAAAATTCCCTCCAAGAGTATACCTCCCCATGACTGCTCCCTCCAAACAGGCCACACATCTCATCTGCTCCCAATGATGTGAACACATCAATCTGACAATGAATTAGCCTGTCGAATAGGGCACAGCTCTCATGCCATGATCACTTCTCAAAAGCCCCACCTTTGAACATTGCTTTGGTGACCAAACCTTCCAATTCATGAGCCTTCTTGGGCCATTTCGTGTACAGAAGACCACAGATCCTGAAGTATTCCAATCCGAAGAGCTAGTAGGTATGGAAGACACTGGTTTATGTAAGTTCGATTCTAAAGATGATTAGAAATGGGGAATTTTTTCAGAGTTGCTGGCTGGGAAGTCCCTTCTGTATTAGAATTTTTCATATATAATTTGGCTCAAGAATTTATAATATGAGTTCAGAATGCATTTTAAGGTTAGCAATGGCTTGTAAATTCTAATTTATGCTAGGATCATAAGGTTTGGAGACATACAGGGTGATAATATTACTAAAACAGTATATCAACATAATTGCTGATTTTGGTTATCCAAAGATTTGTAGAAGTGTAGACTTATTAATGTGGAACTAGAAAACAACGGTAAGAAATGTTGGAAACATTTGAGACTCCTTATTACCTTATTATATATTTGTTTCTTGAATGAGTAGGAAATGCCTATTACAGAAATAGGAACCAGTTCAAAAGGAAGAGGATCAAAAATAACCAGACAATTATTTTGCCAAAAAGGAATCGCCATTAATTTTACTGTATTGTAATAATAACATTTCAATACCTCAGGAACAATGTTCTTGAAAAGTCTCCATCATCTGTAGATAAAACCTGTGATTACCAAGATGTGCTTTAAAAAATGTTTATAGAATTTTTATTCAAAATGTATCAAGTTTCATAGACACAGAACTGATAAAAAAGGTTGTGTGTGTTTGTGTGTGTGTGTGTGTGTGTGTGTGTGTGTGTGTGTGTGTGTGTGTGTGTATTGATAGGTTGGGTCATATGATTAGGAATCCAAGAATTTTCTTGACCTGCTATTGGCAAACTGAAAAAATAGGAAAGCTGCTAGTATAATCCAGTCAGATTCCAAAGGGCTGAGAAGTAATGTGTCAGTGGTATGTATATGTATTGAACAAGAGACTCAATAACCAGCAGCTGTAATGTGTAACAATATTGAGCAGAGAGTGAAAATTTTAGAAAACATTTTTCAAACTGTCTCTCAAACAATTGGATGGTATTCTTACACATCTGAGGGAGATCTTAATCCACCTCTTTCTTTTGTTTCTGTACTGGGCTGAACATAGGATACTGTACATACTAGGCTAGAGCTCTACCACTTATCAACATTCACAGCCTTCTTTTAAAATTTATTTTTAAGACAGGGTCTCCCTAAGTTGACCAGGCTGGCCTTGAATTCACCTGCAGCACTGTGTATACACAGTGAATTTGTGATTCTTTTCTTTCAGTTCCTGAACAGCTGGGATAGTAGGCCTGTGCCACCAGGCCCTGCTTGGTTTCTGAATTCAAATGTTAACCTCTTATAGAAACATCCTATGGACTCATTTAGAAATCAGGTTTCACTAGTTATCTGGGCATCTTTTAAGCCAGTCAAGTTGACACATAAAATTAGCTGTCACAATGGTATCAATGTGTTAAATACAACCAGTCAACATTAAAGAAAGTCCTGGCTTCCAGATAACTTATATTCATCATTATCTTAAAAAAGTGTATTTTTGAAACTTTTATTTTATGTGCATGAACATTTTGTCTACATGTATCTGTGTGCACCATGTGCATGCAATACCCACAGAGGACAGAAGAGCGTGTTGGGTGCCTCTGGAAATGGAATTTCAAAAGGTTGTAAACCACTAAGTGGGTGCTGGAAACTAAACTCAGGTTGTCTGCAAGAGCAGCAAGTGCTCTTAATCTCTGAACCATCTTTCCAACCCCATATTCATGGCTATATAATGAAAAATTTCCCATATAAACAAAAGTGTTATAAATAAATGTTATTAATAGACTTTTTTGTTTGTTTGTAACCCAGTCTTGTCTAAATTGCCTCTTGGAAGTCAAAGATACTGAGATTAATAAAGACTACAATGTTCTTGTATTAGTTACTTTTCTGTTACTGTGATAAATCACCATGACCAAGGCAGTTTATAAAAGGAACGAGTTTAATGGGCTTATGGCTCCAGAGGCATCAGACTCCATCATGGAAGAGAAGGAGCTGGAGAAGATGAGCAATCGCATCTTCCAGCACTTTCAGCCCAGAGAGAAAAGCTTCAAATGTGAACAGATTATGAACTCTCAAAGTCTGCCCCCAGTCACAGACGTCCTCAAATACTAGCATACTGCCTAAACCCCCAAAAAACAGTGCTACCAGTTAGGGAAAGGGTGTTCAAGTACTTGGGTCTATGAAGGATAATTTTTACTCAAGCCGTCAAAATCCCCTCAGTAAATATTGAGAACTGTACCTGAAGAAAAATAGAGATTCAAAAAATAATAAACATAGGCTGTGGATACAGTTCAGTGGGTGGCGTGCTTACACGGCATACACAAAGTCCTGGGTTCAAGCCCTCGTGTCACATAAATCAGGTGTGGTGGTGATTGTCTGGAATCTCAGCACTTGGGAGGTAGAGTTAGGAGGATCAGAAGTTCAAGGTTGTCTTCAGTGACATGAGTTCCAGGCCAGCCCGGGATACATGAGACCCTGTTTCAGATTTTTTTTTTCTTCCTGAGAGATCTTAACAAACTTTTCATGAAATGTTATAATTTATTGAGAAAGATCCTTCTATGGACCTTATGGTAGTAGTTGCCCTTTGATATTTTGAAATAGCCAACAGATAAATGGTCTTTTGCAGTTTTTTCTATTTGTTTAAGACCATTATGACACAATCTAATGTAAAAATACTGGATTTTCCACACGCTGCCTTGTAGGTTCCATCTACATGATCAAAGTTCTCTCCCTCTCTCTGTCTATCTCTTACATACATTACTTAGTAATGAAGAATGATTTCAGTTTATGCTTATTCAATTGCACTTCTAGCAAAGTTTTGATGCAAATGGAATATAAAATGTATTAATTTTGTGACATTTGGTGGCCATATTTTAAGAGTAGAAACTTTATGTATTCATTCATTTGTTCATTCATTTTAAGTATCATGTAGCCCAGGCTGGTCTTAAAGTTCCTATATAGTTGAGAACTTTGATCCTTCTACCTGAATCTCAGGTACTGATTACAAGCGAGAGCCACCACATCTGGATGTATAGAACTTTTATTTGTTTTGAACATTTTATCTATTTGTATTTTATGTGTATGAGTGTTTTGCCTACATGTATGTAAGCATACCATGTGCATGCACTGTGCATGGAGGCCAGAAGAAGCTATCAGATTTCCTGGAATAGGAGTTAAGGATGGTTGTTCATCACCATATGGTGAGAACTGAAATTAGTTTCCCTTCAAGAACAAGTGCATTTAACTGCTGAGTGCACTTATGTGCACTTAAATCCAGCCCTTCTGTAGCTTTATTTATTTATTATTTATTTATGTAATTTATTTATTTGGTTGGTTGGTTACTTTCTTTGTTTGTTAGTTTTAGTTTTTGAGACAGGGTTTCCCTGTAGTGACAGCTGGCCTAGAACTCACTATGTAGAGCAGGCTGGCCTTGATCTCTTAGAGATCCCCAGCCTCTGCCTCCCAAGTACTATGATTAAAGGTGTGTCCCTCCACAACCCTTGTATCTGTGTAGAACACTTAAATATACAATTTTTAATGTACTGTGATTTATTCTTTAGAATGCCTGAAATATTTTTGACAAACATTTCATACCCTGCTACTTGGAAGGTTGAAGACACAATGTTCCTATATACCAAGGGTCTAAAGGATGTTCAGCATTTCTGGAAAAAGTCAGACAGTCAGACATAAAGTATTGATTCTGATGAAGATTCTAATTGAGTAAATGCTACCAAAGGGCCTTGTAGGCTCTGCTAACTGAATATGCCCGCTTGTCAGTTATTTATATTTTTTGTAGTCAAATCAAATATGAGGGTACATTTGTAACCCATGTTGGTAGAATTCTGAAGCTTAGATGTTTATAGAAGGAACTTCTAGCAAGAATATCTGAGAGGGTAAAAGTTAAGGTCATGACTTTTCATTCATTCTCCAGTTACCATCTGGGGAAGAGAAGGCAGTGTTCCCTGCACCCGAGCTCCCGCCTAGCTACAAGCACTTCCTGATGTCCTCCAGCTGCTCAGTTGTCTCTCTTCTCTCCACCTGCACATCCTCCCAGCCAATTTCAATAATGTTTGTCCCCTTTCCCAGCCCCAAATGTGCCAGAATCTGGACAGTCTGTGGAAGGCTTTGCTTCAAAGTGAAATGGGGAATTTGTCCAGGACTTAGCTGCCATGGAGACACCTTTGATAATTTTTTTTTCCCAACAAACATTTGCCTGAATGGAAGCATTGCCTCACTTTTTTTTATTTTCTTCTTTTTTTCCAAAGCGTTTATCTTTTAAAACTTTTAACCTTTTGCTTTTGTGAATTTCATTCATAAATATTATCTTTATTTCCATCCTTTCTAGCACACTCTCAACTTTTCCCTTCCACTCCCTCACTCCCTCTCAATTTCCCCCTCCAACTATTCAGATGTCCTCCTCCTCTCGATTTCCTTGTCCTCTTCTTTGATTAGTATTGTTCATATACATAGATGTATAAATATACCAATCTATGTATAATACACTGAGTCCATTTAGGGATGCTCATGTGTATCTGTGTATTTGTGTTTAGGACTGCCCACTTGGGATTATATAACTTTTCAGGGAGCCATTCTTTGAAGAAAACTGATTCTCCTTCCCTCTGTATCCCATCAATTGCCTATTTTCTTCCATTTTTTAAAATTGTTTCTTTCTAAAAAGTCAGTTTTTATTATATTTAAAGAAGAAATCCATTACACTCATGTGCAACTCCAAAAGATAAATTTAAAAGAAGTCTTGAAGGGCTGAATCATCAAGGCCACCTCAGTAGTCGATATATAATTTCAAATGTAGGTATTGAGATTTAGTTCAGGATCTGGATATAATTGTCAAAGTTATGCTTATCCCTGAACGGGGAGCACATCACATTAAAAAACTAAGACCCTGAGTTTCTTCATTAGTTGACTTCAATTAAGGCAGTTCCATCCAGGAAGGGTTGACAGATCTTTCTTCTCCAAGCTGAAGGGTTTCCTGTTTTCTTCTCAATGGCACTTTTTCCTTCTGGTTCTGAGGCTGCTTCTTTTATTTTGTAGATTAAGAAAAAAAAAAAAAACAGCTTTTACTTAGTTTCCTTCTATTTAACATAATTTAAGCAGTCTTATATTTGAGGTCTGCACATCTGTTTATACAACTCCCTATGTTCATCTATCATTTTTTAGAATTATATTCCATTTCTATTGGAGGTGATTCACTCTCCTTTATTTCATTGAGATCTGATCCCAGATCTTAGCTTTTGTATTGAGGTCTGTGCTATACCCTGTACCTACCTGCCCTACTCACTTCAAATGACCCTAATCCCCCCTTTTATGGCATTATAGTGATCACTCTTCAACTCATCACTATATGGAACTTACTGGACCTAATGTAGAAGAGACAATGGAGCAAATCTCTTCAGCTTTCAGACCTCTGTGCTGGTAGTCAATGACTCTGATTTTTCTCTGAATCCTCTACTTTATTTTAATCTCCCTTTCTAAATCACAGAGTACTTTTTTTCAAAATTCATATTTGATTGTGATCCACATTATGGGCTTGTAGCATTTACCAAGTTTCCACAGTGTGCCTACTCCCTACTTCAAGTTAGCAATATGATAAGCCCAAATGCAGAGTTGAAAAACTGTGTGCCCAGTTGGCAGCAGACTCCAGGTACAGCCAATCTCTGAACTTGAGGTTTAAACTCTTTCTTTATCCATCCTTTCTAACCCACTGTTAGTCATAATCTGCATAAGACTCTGCACTCTATCCATTGTTGACCTTATTTTGTTTCTCAAATGTGCTGTGCACCCCCCCCCTGCCTCATTCAAATGGATTCCCAAGGACATCTCTAATTCAGTCTTGCTTGACCAAACTTAGATGTCATCTCTGCTATTTAACTTAGCACGTATTAATTATATAAAGTAACACAAGTAACACACTTGCTTACGAGCATTCATACCCATATATAATGTACTTGGGTCATATTCATTCCCTTTACACCATTTTGCCCCCTTTCCACTCATGTTTTCTGATGACACTTGCCCTGATTGCTACTGTCCTCCACATTAATCCAGACAGCCCCATGTGTGCATGGGAAGGATGGTGGATTTCTTCCTCCCTTAGGAGCACTGAAAGTTTGCCACTTACTTGTGCCAATCTTTCTTTCATTAACGTCCATTTCCTCAAGTGGAATGTGAGCTCTGTATGTTCAAGGTTAATCTCATGTAGCCATGTTAGTGTCATCAGTGCCTATACCCAGTCATGTTCTAGGACATAGTGGCAATAATAGTAAGAGCTGCACATAGTGAATGGAAAAATAGTTTTATCCTGCACTGAAGAGTACTTAGCTCCTACTTAGGATGGATTACTTGTTCATTAAATGACTAATTGAAGATTTCACCTACTCTGTTTCTTTGTTTCTGGTGTATTTGTTTTCACCGTTATATCGTCTTTATCAGTCAACCCAATATTATACACTCCTTACTTTCTTTCTGTGCTACAATTCTCTCCTCTGTTATATTCCTCAAAGACTGTATTCCAAATCACAAAATCCTATGTGGAATAAGAAAAATCTACCCTAAGCATAGTTTTTGAGGACGGGTGTGCTTATTTACAAGTGAATCCTTGAGTAGAATCTTGAAGCGTTCTTGATGGTACTCTACTATCAGCACTCAGGGGTGCAAGTCATTATATAAGTGGTAGATTTAATGAGCTAACTCTGACATTCTGATTGCTAATAGGGATGACATGTATGAATGAACCAAATAATTAAGGAAGGTTCTCATAAAATCACCAGTGGCATTTAGTAAACAAATTAGGATTTTAGTGAACTGTGTTATGTAGGTGTTGATACTTTAACATCAAAACCTAACGTGCACAAAAACAAACATACTAAATCAATATACAGTCTTTCCAGCTTGTAATTTCTTATTTTTTCCCTGATAGTAAGCTCAATGGAACATCTGCTGAAGTTGTTATTGCCTTAAAAACAATCTCTCCTGAAGGAAGGCAGATTCTGTTTAACTCTACATCTTCGGTTCATAAAGCCTTTTGTCTCTCTTTCTCCCCAAAACCTTTCTTCCAAAAGTAACCTTATAAATTAAGATACAGAGAATCTATTTCACCAAGATTTCTGTTCAAATATTATGTTTAAAGTGCTTATTGCACTAGTGTTTTAGGAGGTAGAAATTTTTCTTTTAAAGTGTCAATCTGACTATTACCATGAATTTGATTGTAATTACAGTGGAATGACCATATTTCAAAGCCTGAGATCAGAAATTCATTTTAATCTCTGCACTAAATGAATCTGGCAGGGTTTTTTGTGACTTGGAGTCCCAAATACACATTTGTAATGAATTTTGTTGTAATACACTCGACATTTGGATTTACCTGTCTGGTTGATTCAACTAACTAAATTAGGAAATATTTCTTATTTTAAAATGTCTCATTTTAAATTGCAATTTTATTTGAACTTTTGCAAGGGTAAACGATCCAACTACGACATCACATACTTCTGTGGGAAAAAAAAACTTGAGCATAATCCAACCACAACTGAATAGTATATATTTATTTACTTTAGCCTTTCTCGGGATAAATCATAAAATGTATTCTTCTGTGGGGAGAAGACAAAGAGTTCATGTCTTTCTTTGGTCCTCACTTCCAGTTATAAGACAAAATGGTGCTAAAAAAATACAAAGCAAATATATAATAAATCATGATGTAGTACCTGAGACTTATTGAATGAATTATTTATGAATAAAATTCCACTGCAGCTTCCCTCCAAAAGTAGCACAACAGGAGAAAAGAGAAATGAATGGGAATGCATAGTTTTGACTCTTAAATAAACTCTTCTCAATCCAATCAAGCTAATGGACAAAATGACTGACAATAGAGAAAATCAAAACAATGTAAAAATAAAGACCCCATTATTGCATATTTAAATAGTATTCAGTAGTAGTGAATATACATGCCCAAATACACATATATTCATAAAATATTCATGAAAACTGACAAGATGTTTAATTGCAAAGACTTGGTAGCAGACACCTTTACCCACTGAGCCATTTTGCCAGTTTAAGAATGTGTATATATTGGGGCTGGAGAGATGGCTCAGTGGTTAACAGCACTGGCTGCTCTTGCAGAGGACCCGTGTTTGATTCCCAGCACCCACATGGATGCCAACAGTCATCTGTAACTCCAGTTCCAAGGGATCCGATGCCCTCTTCTACCCTCCGCAGGCATTGCATGCTATGGGTGCAATTACATACATACAGACAATAAACTCATACACATAAAAACAAACTATTTTTGAAAAGAACATGCTTATAATTTTGAGAATACATAATTCAACCCTGCAGTACGTTAATGTTTATTTGATAAAGGAAGTGACAAACCCATTACCTATGTACTTATCTATTTATCTAGCTTACTAGTCATGAAGATTAAATATATATGAGTATTTTAGGGGGATAGAGTTTTGAATAGAGGAACCAAAAATTGGAAGTCAAATTCCCTCTGCAAGCATTTTAATGCAGTTTGATTTTTGAGCCACATAGTTCATATTCATAGTTAAAATATAAAAAATACACTAATTCATTTAAGCATGTACATACTCTACAATATTCATTTATTCAGTGATGCATATATCATCTATCCACTCAGAACATACAAATTTAGTAAATAATGTCTTGCCCAATCCCTGTTCTAAATACAACAGAGAAACTGGACATGAAGGAAAGAAGGTAATGGTTTAAATTAATCAAAGGAGGGACATAGTACAGATCCTTTTCTATGGACAGCCTTGACTTAGTTATTTAACTCCACTATATGCTCATATATGCTAAAGATGGAGTCCTGTATTTACAGATAAGTATACCAGTCAGCACTCATCAAAGAATCTTCTTTTTGCAACAGATGGGGATTATTATAGAGTTCCACAACTGGTCAAACACAGAGAACATATGTCTCAGAGGTGCCCAGCCCTAAGTGACACATCTACAATGGAACCTCTACACCCAAGGTTCAGGGAACATAATGGAACACAGGGGTAGAGAGAACACTAATGCATCTGTCAACTCTCACCAGTGAAGCTTCCTCATGCAACAGAAGACAAGGCACACAGAAGGCCACAACTGGCCAAAGTACAGAGAATAAGACACTGCAGAGTGTGTGTGTCCCTGGACAGGACTCCTATATTAAACCTCATCCACCCATGACTCAGGGACCATTGGAGAAAAAGGGGCAGAAGGATTCTGAGAGCCAATGGTGGTGGATGATCACAAGGCAACAGGAGTCTTCCAGGTCTCTGGGAACTTGCTCATATGATCTCACAGCAATGGTGACAGCATGCACAAGACCCACACAAACTCGACCAGATAAAAACCCAGCATAGAACTGGAGAAATGGGCAGAAATCCCCAACCTTTGCCAAGGAACTATTCACAGCTGATCACTGTTGAGTGAGGGAGAGTGTGTTTTCTTGTAGGAAGTGACTTTAGATAGGCTGACTAGATTCTTGTAGATTAATTCACACTAAGTGATATCTGGGTATACAAACTTGAATTGATAGGCCTTAATATAAATGACAGACTGCATGAAATTCAGTAGGGGGTCTACAGAGGGGTGCAGATAGGGGAGCTGGTCTAAATATGATTAAGATGTAATATATGAAATGCAGAAAAATTCAATAAAAATTATACATTGAGAAAAAAATGAAAATTCAATTATTGGTTTAGATATTGGCAAATAAGTGCTGTTAAAATGTCTAATGGAAGTCTAATTTAGTAAAAATCATCAGCAAATTTAATCTGTCCACATACTAATAATAATACTTCTACCTCACAGGAACAAAATATATATCAACCTGAATTAATTTCCTTAGATTGACACAGCAAACTACCACAGGCTAGACAGCTCAAACAACAGAAACATTTTTCCCCCTCACAGTTCTAGAGTTTGGAAGCCCAAGATGAAGGTATTAGGGGATTTTTCCCCTTTTGTGGTTGGCTTACAGGTACCTGCCTTCTCAGTTTGCTCACATGGCCTTTCCTCTGGACCTGTTCGTCCCTCAGGTCTCTGTGAGTTTAAATGTCTTCTTGTTATAAGGGCATGAGTCAGATTGGAGTGGGTCTGCCCTAATACAATCATCTTAACTTAGCAACCACCTAAAGGCTTTGTTTTCAAAAGTTGGAAGTTACTGCTTATGTATATGAATTTGGAGGAGGATAAAATTTGTAACACAGTTTGCTGGATAGGTTCGATTGTCAACATACCTGGGAAGAGGGAACCCCAGTTGGGGAATTTCCTCTGTTGAATTGGCCTATGGGGATGTCTGTGAGGCATTTTCTTGACTGATGAATGAGGTGGAAGGACCCAAGCCAAGGTGGTCTTGGGTTGTATAAGAAAGTAGGCTGAGCAAATTTCAAAGGCAGAAGCCTGTCTGTACTGAGCATTCCTCCAAAGTCTCTGCTTCGGCTTCTGCTTCCAGGTTTCTGCTTTGAGTTCCTGCCCTGGCTTCCATCAAGGATGAACTGTGATTGGTACCTGTAGCCCAAATAAACCCTCTTCTACTCAAGTTGGGTTTGGTCAGAGTATTTTATCACAACAATAGAAAACAAACTAGGACAACAACAAAAAACTACAAGATTATTTTAAAAAATAGGTTTAAGGACTGGAGAGCCAGCTCAGCTGTTAAAGACTCAGGCTCATAACTAAAATAGTTTTAAGTCAGAAACAAGTCAATATAATATTAACAGAATAAGTGGTTGAACTTTCCTATATCTATACAGAGTCATATGCATCTATTTTAAATAACTTTAGATGTGCAGTGATCAGTTTGAAAGGTCTATCATACAGTATTGTGAAGCGAGAAGCTAGTTGCTGGGGAATACAGATAGTATGATCTAAATATATTAAAGAACAAACAACACGTAATTCCTCCACATATGGATTATGTTCATATATGAACACGATGATGTAGCAGTCAGCGTTCAATTGTGCAAAAACATCTGAGACATTCAAGGTAAAGAAGGAAAGACTTACTCTGCCTGGTTGTTTGTGAGGTTCAGCTCATGGTCACTTGGCTTTGTTGCTTTGGGCCGCTGTGGTGAGCACAATCTGAGGGTGAAGAGAAAGGGCTGGTGGGGCGGAGATGCTTCTGCTCTTCGACAGAACACCTCAGTTATTTCCTTCTAATCAAATAGGTTCTGTCTCCTAATTTCCACCAGTTCACCATAGTGTCACCATCTGGGAAACAAACTTTCAACACATGGGTCTTTGAGAGAAATTCCAGATTCAAATCACAACATATGAAAAATTGGGGGAGGGGGAATGCTCACCAAACAAAAATTTTAAACTGGGAATAATTAAGCTGAAACATAAGAGAAGAAAGAATGAGTGCCCAGGTAATATCAATAATTTTTGTTAATATATTTTTGGATAGTTTTTTTTGGATAGTTTTACTTGATAGAGAAATAAGTGTTCATGATTGAAGATTTTAGTAAATGTTAACAAGAAAAAATGAAATAAATGTTTTGAGCACAAAAAAAGAAAGAAAATAGAAATTATTTCTTTCTGAATGTGAACAGTTTTAGCCAATTTTAACTAAAATTTACCAAAATCATGTTATTATGAGCAGTGTTTACATTTTTACAAGACCACTGCTTTCTCAGATTTTCCATTTTTTCTTGTATGTTTTAGCTGTGCTTTTGTCTTCACTGTGGTTTTGCTATTGTCTGTGGAAAATGTCAACAAGTTTTCAGAGTCTGTGTTTGTGTCTTTATTTGGCCCTCACTCTGAAACAAGTGTCCCTCAGTAGAAGCTCCAGATTGTCAGCTACTTTCTTTCAGCACCAGGAAAGGTCATTCTCTTCTGTTTTGGTCCTGTCGTCCTCCAGAAATCTCTTTCTAATCTATTTTTTGCTTACTTTTAGGTAACCTCTTTTCTATCTGCTAGCTTTTAAGGTTTCCGCAGCATTTCCTATTCCGAAGTCTCACTACAAGTTGTCTTAGGAATGTGTGTCAGTTTATTGTGTTCCTGGCAGAGAGTTAATAAGGATTTGAGATCATCAAATACTGCCATTTTAACATTCTTTCTCTCCTATTATTTTCTTGAGTTAGGCTTTGGCATCATATTCACTCTGTGTGTGTGTGTGTGTGTGTGTGTGTGTGTGTGTGTGTGTGTGTGCAGATGATGTATGCAAATTTTCTGTGTACTAGTTCCTCTGTTGCAAAACACATATGTAGGCACATATATGTATATAAGCATGTTTATATGTATGCTTGTGTAGATATACTTAAAAGACATATGTATTTACTAATTCTTTTGGAATCACATCTCTTTTTTTTTTTTTTTTTTTTTTTTTTTCTTTTTGGCCTTTTTGAGACAGGGTCTCTCCGTAGCCCCAACTGTTCTGGAACTCACTATGTAGACCAGGCTGGCCTTGAACTCACAGAGATCCTCCTGCCTCTGCCTCGCAAGTGTTGGGATTAAAGGCATGAGCCACCACACCCAACTCTCTTTACTATTTTTTTATATTTCCTATCTAGAGCTATGTCTCTTACTAATTATCTCTTCTTTCCACCCTATTTAATTTTTTTCTTATCTTTTCAGCTATTTCAATGAAAGCATTTTTTTCATTGCAAGATTTTCTTCATTTTTGCTTGTTTAACTTCTGTTTTTTTTCTCATGACTTTTTTTTTGTGAGTGTTTCATACTTCTTTTTTCCACAGACTTCTGTTTGCATTCTCTATTTCTGTTTACTCTGACTCACCAAGCAGTTGTGTGTAGTCTCTAACATACTAAGAATTACCTAACTATCTTGGGGTTATAGTATCTGGGATTTGTGCAGTGATTGTAGTGCAGAGCACTTTAGACACAGTTGCTGAGCCAGTGAGCCCTTCTGCTTAACTTCTGAGCCTCAGATGACCTTCGCTGGCTGACTTCTCTCCATTTCTCACTCTCTTTTTTTTGATGATGTAGCAAAATATGTTTGCTGGCAGGTTTTTATACTTTGCATATTTTGAGTTTAAAAGGTATTTGAAATTTTCTTAGTTTTCCTATCCGCATAATTGGCTTCAAGAAGTAAGACTACATTAAGCTCCACAGTTGGAAAGGAGCATTTCTCCAGTGCTTTTTCATTCATGGTCGGCACTGTGTGGTACACACCCTACATGACCAAAACATTATATGTAGTTTCTGTTTTGTCCTTTTCTACAGTACTGATATATATCGATTGTCTTAGTTTCAAACAAACTTCTAATTTTATTTTTCCTTCTGTTATTTTCCATTACTATGCATTGGATGTGGTATAAGATTCAAAAATGATAAAATAAAAATCCATAGTATCATCTTGATTATAGCACCTATTAGCATTTACTTTCAGTGCCTATTATTCAATAGCATTTCCACCTTTGGGAATCATTCAATTCTATTCCACAACTTGTATAAAAATAAAATATTTGGAATACAAAAAACATGCTATTGGAAAAATAACTAATAAAAAGACACCCAGGAGTATTTATTGCTTGCATGGGTGCACACATATGTGCGCTTTGAGAAGAGGGCTCTGAAAAAGTGTTCATATATTTGAAGGATCTGAAATACAAAGAGATTTAATTCATTTGTATTGGCTAAGTTAAGAACAATTTGATTAGCTATGGAGAATATTTTATATGGTCTAAGGTATGGAAAAAATCAAATCACAGTTTCCAGACACAGTGGTTTCCCCAACCCTACAGGTCTTAAATATATACTAGGTGGCCATAAATTCTGGGCTTAAATATAGAAAACATAGTAGATTAGAACAGATGCGTTCCAAGTACTTCTTATAACTCTGTGACTATAATTTTTTGGAAAGAGTAACCTAGAAAGTTTTGAAGTTCTCTTTTAGACTAGAACAGTCATAAGTTTAAGGCTTCTACATATTTCCAAGAACAAATGTATATTTGGGATACATTGTCAATGAATAGTGTTTGTTATAACTTTAGTTGGGTTTGTTATTTGGTAAGAAAACTCCCTCATCCTCAGATGTACAGCTTGGTGTTGCAGATCATGAAACTCTGAATTGAAGTTGAGTGTGCTTATTCATTTAGTGAAAAAGAGGAGCTGGACAGATGGATCTATAGTTAAACATACTTGTTGCTTTTGCAGAGGACTAGAGCTTAGTTTCCAGCACCAACATCAAGCGTAGCTCTGACAACCACCTGTAACTCCAGCTTTATGGGGTTCTAACGTCTGGCCTTCAAGAACACCTGCATTCATGTGCTTATACTCCACTCAGCTATACATGCATAGACATAATTTTTTAAAAAATGAATTGAGAGTGGTAGCCCATGTCTATGAAAATTAAGGTATGATGATCAGTTAAAAGCCATGCTTGACACCAGTGAGCATGAAGTCAGCCTAAGTTTCATAACACTCTGTCTCAAAAACAATAATAATTAATATTAATAATAATAAATAAACCCACATATGTATCCCTTACTATTGGTCATGACTATTCTAAGGATTTCACAAATATTTATTCATTCAGTTCAAAAGTAAACAGAAGTGCATCCCACTGTATAAATGTATAAAAATGTGGAACAAAGCAGTTAAATATGTCTGAGGTCATAGAAACAGTAAAGACAGTGAAAGGATTAAAATCCAGGGACACAGAATCTGAGACTTTAGTCTTAATTTTTATATTCCTTAACCACAAAATCTTATAATAAATTACAGGTGGCATCATATTCCTTAGCAACTATAAATTTTATAAAGAAAAGTAGCTTAATGCTATCTATATATGTGCTAAATTTAGAATTTATTTTATAGACTAATATACTGCAGTTTTACTGACAAAGTATATAATTTACATAATACATATGAAGGTAAAAATAATAAAAAGAGAGCTAGAGATGTCACTAGAATATCAATCTTAAATTTAATTATTTATTGTCATCTTTAAATTCATTGATGATCTACTTTGTGAATCAGTTTTGAGAGATGAGAGCAAAAATTAATTTTTAATGCCTGCCTTCCTCTCAAGAAGTGTTAATCATGTGAACATGTAAGTTTCACTAACAGACTCCAAGATGATAAAGCACTATTTGGAACCTAAGGCAATATTAATATTCCATCCATGTCTTGTCTGGCTACAGCCATATTTGTGGAACAATTTGCATGTAAATTTAAAAAATTGATATTGAGGTTATCTAAGGATGGCTACTTCATATGTATGATTTATGATCAATTGTGAACTTGGTGTTTATCACATCGATATAAGAAATAAATTGAACAACCAATGCAAATAATAAAAAATTGAAGTAAAGTATTCAGATACCCTTGTATTGACACATGTTCCCCAAAAATGTGCCTTTATGTTCCCTTAAATTTTGCTGTTATATACGTAATATAATGTCATACAGAATTTTTACCATGGTACATAAAGTATGATACAGGTTCACTCTGTATACATGAAAGAATTTCCTGGTTATAATGTTCTTCCTTGTCAGTTTAAACTTAACTAAATCTATCATACAGAATCACTGAGTTATTACTTTTAGCTCTTTTCTTTACCTTTCCTCCAAATGATAGACACATTTTAATGCCCATAGTGTACCGTAGCATTGAAAATATACTTTATTAAGTGCCTTCAGGACACCTCACGTATTTATGAAATTGTTGTTTGCATACCAGTAATTCGTAGGCATTATACTATGTTGTCCTACAAGCTGCTCATCTCTTGTTTCACCTTTAACCTTAAAGTGTCACTCTTTAGGGTGAAAACAAAATAATTTAAAATAAAATTAATTCTAAAATTTTATAATTAAAATTGAGAAAAACAATGCTAAAAACAATTTATTCTAGACCCC
>NW_008359442.1:6513669-6522525 GCF_000622305.1 Nannospalax galili | reverse complement strand
TTTATAATTAATAATTAAAATTGAGAAAAACAATGCTAAAAACAATTTATTCTAGACCCCCAAAATTCTGCTAAGACAATGTCTCTGAATTTTAATTACATATTGTTTGAAAGAACCATTATCACAAGTGATAAAATCACTTGAAAACAAAATAATTTAAAATAAAATTAATTCTAAAATTTTATAATTAAAATTGAGAAAAACAATGCTAAAAACAATTTATTCTAGACCCCCAAAATTCTGCTAAGACAATGTCTCTGAATTTTAATTACATATTGTTTGAAAGAACCATTATCACAAGTGAAGATTAATAAAATCACATTGACTTGAAAGAAAAAGACTAAGAAATGAATACGGTGCTGAAGGAATCTGATAGGCCAAATCCAGTTGAGATTTCATTGCTTTTTGACTTGATAGATGTTTAATTTTTAATATTCTCTCTTCAATGCCTATCAAAATTAGCTGTTGATAGGATCATGGGAAAGCATTTTGCTTTGCAGACTGGAAATTCCTTCTTTGATGGTCCAGGTCATCTATGTTTCCGTCCATTTAAGTTTCACTGTACTAATGGCCCTCTTCTGCTTAGCAATCTTGTCATCTTAGTAGTGACTGTTGACTGAGAGGTCCCATGGGGGTAGCTGGTTATGAAGGTAGACCACTGCAGTGATTTCCTTCTTAAATAGCAATAGAATTGGTGGGTTCCAGATGCTCTGTGTGCTTGTGGTAAAGAGAAATCCTAGACGGAAAATGCCTGCTTAGGTTTGGGTGGGCAAAAAAAATCAGAAGCTTTATTATTTAGAATATCACCTAGTATATTCAGACATTGCTGAGAAACACTTCACTACTTGACACATCATCTTCCTGTCTTGAGAGGACTGGAAATCTCTCTTTAGAAAGAACAACAGAGGGACTTAGTGAGATGGCTCAGCTTTGGCAGGTAAAGGTGCTAGCTGCCAAACCTGTTGTCTTAGTTTGTTCCTTCATTGCTGTGACAAAACACTCTGACCAGTACCAACTTGGGGAGGAAAGGGTTTATTTGTCTTACATGTCCCAGCTCACATGCAGTTCGTCAGGGAGCCTAAGGTAGGAACTCAGGGCAGGAACCTGGAGGCAGGAGCTGGAGCACAGGCCATGAAGGAACACTGCTTACAGGCTTGTTCCCCTGGCTCCTGCTCAGCCTGCTTTCTTATGCAACACAGGCCCACCTGCCCAGGGGTGGCACCACCCACAGTGGGCTAGGCCCTCCCTCATCACTCATCAAGAAGATGCATCTCAGACATGGCCACAGGCCAATCCAATAGAGTCAATTCCCTGATTGAGGCTCCCTCAACCCAGGTGTGTCAAGTTGACACTAAAGCTATCCAGCATACCTGTCTTGTTCCCTGAGACACAATATTAGTTATTTTTCTGTTGCTATGATAAAGCAACATCTTCATACATGGCTTATGGAAGAGTTTATTTTGGCTTACAGTTCCAGAGAGTGAGAGTCTATTACAGTGGAGAAGCATGGCAGCAAACAGCAGGTGTGGCCACAGGACCCAAAAGCTGAAGATCAGATCTCTACCTACAAATGCAAAGCAGAGAAAATGAACCACCAGAGTGGGGCAAGGCTATGAACACTCAAAGCCACCCCCAATGCCACACTTCCTCCAGCAAGATTCCCTGACTTCCCAAAGAACACCACTCTTGAGTGACATTCCTCACTCAAAGTACCACTGATTCATAGGGTGGAAGCAAAGAATTGATTCTTGACACTTGTCTTCTGATCTCACCTGTACAGTATCATGTGATCATTCCCTTGCCACAAAATAAATAAAAGTAATTTTAAAACTAATAGATTAGAAAATATCTTGTAAAAAGAAAACACAGGAAAATTCTCTTCCATAGACAATGTCTATAAACTGTATTACTTATGGTGGACAATTTGATTCAAAGTAGTACATTACAAAGTATTTATAAGTATAATACTACTAACAATATTGATTATTAGTGTTGATTTAGCATATACATAATACATTAAGTTTTAATATGTATTAACTCAATGAACTAGATTTCAGAAAACCTGCCTTCCAAGCTTAGCCCTTCCTTTTACTTCTCAATGGCATCAGTATTCTCTTATGAGTGAAAATTCTCATAAGAATGAAAATATGAATGAAAATAAAGCCTACTCTGTAGACTTCACACCACTTTGGTGAAGTTCAAATTTTTTTCAGCCTGTAAAATAGGAATGTGTAGAGCCAGGCATGTTGGTATGTATCTTTAGTTCCAACTCTTGAGAGGCAGAAGCAAGCAGACCTCTGTGAGGCTGAGGTCAGCCTAGCTTACATTAGAGACATTCAGGCCAACTGTGGCTACAGGGAGACCCTGTCCCCAACAAATAAACAAACAAAAGAAAAGGAATATATACTAAATTCTAAAACATGTTTTCATGCTACTGATGAGAAATAGTATAGTTGTTATTACATCTCAATTATATTTTCCTACACTTTTGTAAATTTCAAAGGAAAAGAAACTTTTTATTGCAATTATTAGCCTCTAAACTAACAAAAGTTTTCAGAAAGTATTCACTGGTTTTGCAGGTTATTATCTTCTGTTTCATTTTAATAACTGGCAAAAAAGGATCTCTAGGACTTATAGCCATGTTTAAGTGTGACAGCTGTTAGTAGGAGTTCTTGGAAGAAGAGCATTTTACCAGAGGGTTGTGAGTTCACAAATGATATTGGGTGGGTCAAACTCACTGTTTCAAGAGTTTGTTTAAAAGCAAAATGACAAGGTTTCACAACCCCCCCGACACACACACACACACACACACACACACACACACACAGAGAGTAGAGAGAGAGAGAGAGAGAGAGAGAGAGAGAGAGAGAGAGAGGAGAAACCTTAAATCAAGTTTATATCACTCTTGCTATTTAACTCCCGGAATTAACATTGCTTATCATAAAAATGAATTCTCTCTCTTTTTTTTTAGATCTGAAATCCCTTGATATAATTTGGTTGCTTCTATCTGTACATTCTCCATTTCAATAATAGCCTCCTGGTTCCATCATCATTGTTGTCATGAGATTCCATGTTTACAGAATGAATAAAAAGTGTGTGGGGCAACAAGAGCCTCTAAAAACAGGACTTCTAGCTTTCTGATTTCTTATGTTGGGGGAAAGACATATCAGTTTTAGCAGTTGCATTATTTTTGAGTTCTTACAGTGGTATGGTATAGTGATTCAAAATGAGGTCAGCTAGAGTGGATTTGTGAGAAATAAAGGCTAGTTTTGTTGAAGGCCAACCTTATTCCTTGCTTATTTTACTCAGGCAATACAGTCATCCCATTTATTACAAGTTTATCATTTCCTTCTTTTACAATGAAAGAAGAAACATATTTTTCAGTGTTTTATCAATGTCCCATTGTGAAACACAACCTGAACTTAGAATATTCAAATAATATTTCAGTAAAACTGAAAAGGAATTCAATTTGACTTTTTATTTCCCATCATTTCTCTAAATAGATTTGCTGACAAGAATTCAGATTTTCTTTATCAATATCTCTAGGCAACCAAAAATAAAACTAGACTTGAGACTGTTTATCCTTTGATTTGAAACACATTTAATCTGATTATTCACACTCTTAGATACTTACATGTTTTTATTCTTAGGTTGAGAAATCTGTGAGCAGGGTCTTGTCCAAAACCTTTTAATAGTAGGAAGGAAGAGACTAAAAGAATCTTCCATGACTTTTCACTGTGATGATTCAATTAGTTAGGTACCTGTTACCATGGCCATGTACATGAAAAGAATGAGGCTTGGCTGTTTGGACAGAAAAGGGTAATCTGGTCTTATAAAGGTTTCTATCTACTTCAAGAACCCAAAATGGGCACACTCCAGAGGAATGTTTTTCTCTCTTGGGTGATAAACTCTAGGCAGGATTTTCCTGAGTATAAGCCCCTGATTTCCCTTTTCTCAGGACACCAGAATTTGAGGATAAGTTCCACTTCTAAATTCTTTCTCTGCTCCTTTGAGATGTAAATTTTCTGCTAGTTTACAACTTTGAGCTGTACTTTCCCTTAGAAATAAAGTTCTTAAAAGGAAAGATAAGGGTCATTCTTGCCTAATCTTTGTAAAGGAAGTAAGACCCTGACTTTGATAGATGTTAGCCAACAAGTGGGCAATTTGGCTCCTAACTTCCATGATTTTTCCACTAGCTTATCCTAGCATTTGTAAAATTCCTGCTTTTTGGTTCCATGAATTAAAACTTGTTTCTCTAATGCAGAGTCCTTGAAGTCCTCAGTGCTCTTCCCTGTCTGTTCACCTTTGGAGAGTAGAATTTTATTGGATAATAAGACTTTTAGATTGTTCAGTCATTTTTCACATGTCAGAGGCTCAGTCTTTGAAACCTACCTGAAGCAAAGAAAGAGAGATGTGTGTGAGAGTGAGTGAGTGAGAGAGAGAGAGAGAGAGAGAGAGAGAGAGAGAGAGAGAGAGAGGAGACACTTTCGTTCCACAATGACAGTAAAAAGAGAGCATCCATTCTCTTCTCCATCCTTGGTAGTTCAATGGTGTCAACAGGAGAAGAGGTTCTCACTTCAAAGGAATGAAGCTGATGATTAATTCTGGGGTCAAATGTGAGAGACCATGGCAGGAGAACACAGATTTATATTTCCCCAAATACTCTGTTCCCATTCTTGAACAATTTCTTGAACTTTTGACGGTAACAGAACAAAGTCATAAATCAACATACTGTCAAATGCATGGGTGTGGACTTTGATTTGGTCATGGCAATGAAGGAAGAATGCTGCTAGCTTTCAGCAGCTAGCTGATGATGACGTTCTTAGCCTTTTAGCTGGTGGTGTAGAACCTTGAGACCCTCTTCATTCACCCGCTAGCCCCCAATCCCTCCAGATCCCCACTAATTGCTCTTTTAGCTTCTGTAAAATGCTTGGCTGCTGCTGCTGTAGACATGCCTAGACATACCCTGGCATGCACTGACCCCAGCCTGCTATTCCCCACCCTGCTTCCAGGAAACTATAGATTAAGCAAGCCCGCACATAAAAACTTCCCTATAAGGTAAAAAGTGAGACTCCTGACCCCACAGGTAACAGTCAGCACATTCCACAGCCTTGAGAATAGCACCTACCAATAAGAAACTTCCAGGGCTGCATCTTATATGTCCAATCTGTTTAAAATTATGTTGGCGCATACGGGCTCCTCGAACCAACCAAAATGTATCTTTGATATCTCACCCTTTGTCTAAAACCTATAAAAGGCTCCGCTCCCCCTTACTCTGGGCTCTCAGCATGGATCTGTTGAGTTGGTGAGGTCTGACAGCCCGAGCTTAAGCCCGAATAAACCATAAACCTTTGCTTTTGCATTTTGGTGTGTTGGGTCCTTGGTGGTCTTTTTGGGGTCCAGTGGATGAGGTACATTTGAGGGCTTGTCCGGGAGCCCCTCAGAGACCTCTGAGAGGAACTGACCCCAGAAGGTTTGTGATCAACCAGCCGGGTAAGTTTTTGTAAAACTGTCTTTGTCTGCCTGTCTTTTTGTCTGCCTGTCTTTTCTATACTTTCCCTTTGGTCACGGCCATCTGATCTCAGTTTTTTGTCGCTAGAACACTAGCAAGGCACCCTGGAGGATGCGGGAGAGGTCCCCATCCTCATCAGGGTGGGTGTTCCTCATCAGACACCCCACCAGGACACTAGTCCATATGAAACTTCAGAGGACCTCATCACCCTGTTGGGGCACACGAGTCCTATCTGTATGGTCTTTGGCACAATCAAGCCAGGGAATCCACACGGCCGAGTGTCCAGACCATCTTAAAGCCGCGGTAGTTTAATTTGGGCCCTCTGACTGTCTGTTTCGTTCTTGTGTCTTGTGATCTTAGTTCTAATTTCTTTGTTGAGGAAACGGATGGGACTGATAAATACTATGGGCAACACCCCATCTTCCCCTCTAGATCTTACACTAGTCCACTGGGGGCACGTTAAGATGATTGCCCATAACAATAGTGTAGATGTAAAGAAAAAGAAATGGGCAATTTTATGTTCAGTTGATTGGCCCTCCTTCAATGTTGGATGGCCCCCTGAAGGGACTTTTAACCTGAGTTTGATTTCCAGGGTAGAGGACCACGTCTTCCACCCACGGACGGGCCACCAGGACCAGATCCCATACATCGTGACCTGGTGAGGCCTCATTGAACGACCCGATGGCCCCACCGCCTGGGTCAAGTCCTTCCTTCCCCCGATTAATCCAACTGTTCCCCCTCCACCTCTGCAGGTCCTCCCTCTCAGACCAAAGGCGGAAGAGAAACCCATTCTCCAGGGAGGCACGGAGAACAACATCTTTCCCTCACCCTACTCCTCTCAGATGGGCACCCCAACAATGATGCCACAAGTGCAGGCCCCTAACCCTGAGGAGCCACCATCGCCTCGACAGGGACCTGCGCAGGCTACACGGAGCCGGAGGGGGGTAGCCCCCCAGCCTGACACCATTGTCCTCCCCCTCCGGCCAGCAGGGCCCCCAGACAGAGAGGGCAATCAGCCCTTTCGTTACTGGCCCTTTGCCACCAATGATCTTTACAACACCCTGAGGAGCCACCATCGCTTCCACAGGGACCTGCACAGGCCACACGGAGGGGTTGGCCCCCAGCCTGACACCATTGTCCTCCCCCTCCAGCCGGCGGGGCCCCCAGACAGAGAGGGCAATCAGCCCTTTCATTACTGGCCCTTTGCCACCAGTGATCTTTACAATTGGTGTTCACTGAATGCACCTTTCTCTGAAAACCCCAGGGACCTCTCCTGTTCACTACTAAGGAGTGATACAGGATCCTGGAGGCAGCCTGGAAATTGGTTCCAGGCCCCACTGGGGACCCTACCACAGACCCAGGCATCATTAATGCCAGCTTTCCCCCTACCTGTCCCAACTAGGACTACAACACGGCAGAAGGTAAGGAGAGGCTCCTGGTCTACTGCCAGACTCTGTTAGTGGGTCTCAAAATGGTGGCTCGAAAACCTGCCAGTATGTCTAAGGTCTATGATGTCAGACAGGGGCCCGAAGAGAGCCCAGCTACTTAGAGAGGTTACAAGATGCCTTCCGGCGGTTCACTCCGTATGACCCAAAAGCGGAGGAATCAGCTCAAACTGTGATGTTCGCTTTCGTTAACCAGGCAGCCCCTGACATCAAGAGAAAGTTACAGTCTTTAGATAGACTAGGAGAAAAGAACCTTAGGGACTTAATAGCAGTGGCAGAAAAGGTTTATAATAGAAGGGAGACAGCAGAATATAGAGAGGAAAGAAAAGAAAAAAGACAGGAAGCAAGCCTGACCAGGGTCCTGGAGAGACAACAGGCCTGCCACAAGAAGGAACTCAGAGAGATATTATTGGCAACCAACCCCCAGTAGGGAAGGAGCTCATTGGCGGGATCCAGACCATGAAATAAGGTAGGGAAAAAGCAGTGTGCATACTGCAAGGAGGAAGGGCACTGGGTGAAGGCCTGCCCCAAGAACAGTAAACGATCAGCTAAGGTATTACCCACTCTAATTGGGGGTGAAGACAGTGACTAGGGGAGATGGGGCTCAGGTCCCCTCCCTCAGCCCAGGGTAACCCTGAAAATAGAGGGGAAACCAGTTGAGTTTATGGTGGATACTAGTGCCCAGAATTCGGTTTTATTGGAGCCAAGAGGGCCAGTGTCCTCTAGAACTACATTGGTACAGGGGGCAACAGGAACAAAGCCCTATTCATGGACTACCCAAAGAACAGTAGATTTAGGGAAGGGCCGGGTATCCCACTCGTTTCTAGTAATCTCAGAATATCCCTACCCACTTCTGGGCAGAGATTTATTTGCAAAAATGAGGGCACAGATCCACTTCACAGCTAAAGGAGCCACCCTGCTTCACAACGGAGCACCAGTTCAGGTTCTAGTCATCAACGACCTGACTGAGGAATATAGACTCCACCAGGAGCCGATCCAACCAAACCCTGATATATCAGATTGGCTCCAAAAATTTCCCCAAGTCTGGGCAGACACAGGGGGTATGAGTCTGGCAGGACACAGGCCTCCTGTATATGTTGAACTCAAAGCAGGGGCGGACCCTGTTAAAGTGCGCCAGTATCTTATGCCCCTAGAGGCAAAACGTGGAATTAATCCACATATCAGAAGATTAATGGAACTAGGGGTGCTGAGAATGACCCAGTCTGCCTAGAACACCTCACTCCTGCCTATCAAAAAGCCCCAATCTGGGGACTATAGACCAGTACAAGATTTGAGGGAGGTGAACAAGAGAGCCATTGACATTCATCCCACTGTCCCAACCCTTATATGTTGCTCAGTACCCTGCCACCAGATCGGCAATGATATGCAGTTCTGGACCTCAAGGATGCCTTCTTCAGGCTACCACTAACTCCCAGCAGTCAGCCCTACTTTGCCTTCGAATGGCATGAGCCGGAGGCAGGCATCAGTGGCCAGCTGACCTGGACACGACTGCCTCAAGGGTTTAAAAATTCTCCAACTATATTCAATGAGGCCCTGCATGAAGATCTGGGTGAGTACAGAGCCCAACACCCCGACATAAGCCTGTTACAATATGTAGATGACTTATTGATCACAGCACAGGACCAGAAGTCCTGCCTGGAGGGGACTGAGGACTTACTCCACATACTTGGGGACTTGGGGTACCGGGCCTCAGCCAAAAAAGCTCAGATATGTCTGCAAGAAGTGACCTATCCAGGGTACATCCTCAAGGAGGGGCAGTGGTGGTTGACTAGGGCCCACAAAGAGACTGTGCTAAAGATACCTGCACCGACCTCCAGAAAACAGGTGAGGGAATTCCTGGGTACCACGGGGTTCTGCCACCTCTGGATTTTGGGGGTT
>NW_008359442.1:6457576-6512859 GCF_000622305.1 Nannospalax galili | reverse complement strand
GTCTACACAGATAGCAGATATGCATTTGCCACTGCCCATATCCATGGGACCATCTATCAAGAGAGGGTACTCCTTACTGCAGAGGGAAAGACTATTAAAAATAAACAAGAGATCCTAGACCTCCTGCAAGCCCTCTGGGGCCCAACAAAACTAGCCATAATCCACTGCCAGGGTCACCAAAAAGGAAACAATCCCACCCAGAAGGGAAATAATCTGGCAGACATGACAGCTAAAGAAATAGCCCTGACTCCCCACTATAGCCCCGAGGACTTAGCCTGGGTACACACTCTCCCTATGACTCAATGCCTAGAGGGCTGGTGGAGGACAATGAAAGGGTATCCTACCTCAGAATTTGGGCATAAAGTTGCTCAAGAAAATACATCAAGCATCACACATGGGCACCTGAAGGATGCAAGACTTACTAAAAAGGGCCAAAGTTAAAATTCAGGAAGGAAATCAAGCCATTGAAAAAATTGTTAGGCATTGTCATGCCTGCCAATTAACCAACTCAGCTCCATCCCATGCTAACCCAGGATCCCGGAGCAGAGGGACATGACCGGGTACGTATTGGGAGACTGATTTCACTGAGATCAAACAGGGAAAATTTGGATATAAATATTTACTAGTATTCATAGACACCTTCTCTGGATGGACTGAGGCCTACCCAACCAAGCATGAGACTGCTCACGTGGTAGCCAAAAAGCTAATCGAAGAGATCCTGCCCAGGTATGGTTTCCAACTACAATTGGATCAGATAATGGGCCAGCCTTTGTCTCTCAGGTAAGCCAGGGAATAGCCACTGCACTGGGGGCCAACTGGAAACTGCATTGTGTGTATAGACCCCAGAGTTCAGGACAGGTAGAAAGAATGACTAGAACTCTAAAAGAGACCTTAACCAAATTAGCTTTAGAGACTGGCGCAGACTGGGTGGCTCTCCTCCCCTTTGCCCTTTTTAGAGTAAGAAACACTCCATACCAGATGGCTTTGACCCCCTTTGAAATCATGTATGGAAACCCCCCTCCTATGATACCTAGCCTCCAAGCTGACCTAGTATCGACCTTGGGAGACCAGGACCTACTGGACTCACTCCAGCGGTTGCGGCTAACCCACCAGTGGGTCTGGCCACAACTCAGAGCCATATATGAAGCTGCTGCCCCCCCCTACAGGTTTAAACTGGACGGCTGGGTCTTCATCCGCAGACACCAAACGGATGACTCCCACCGCACTCAAAGTGGATGGCGTAGTGGCTTGGGTGCACTACTCCCACGCAAAACCTGCTGACCCGTTTGCAGTCCCAGAGGATTACAAGGGAGACACCTGGAAGGCATCCCCACACCCTTCGAATCCATTCAAGCTCTGCATCCAATGAGACCCTTCCTTCTAACCTGTCTATTGTTGACATTGAACTGCTTATCGGCTGATGGCACCTTTCCTGCAAGTAACGTAAATCCTCATATGCCCCTTAGCACGATCCCCCCAGATACCTGTGAGCTGGCCGACCAGAACCCTTGATTGGGTTCCCCAGTTATAAGACAAGGGGGGACTGTAGAACCCTGAGACCCTCTTCATTCACTCACTACCCCCCAATCCCTCCAGACCCCCACTAATTGCTCTTTTAGCTTCTGTAAAATGCTTGGCTGCTGCTTTAGACATGCCTAGACATACCCTGGCATGCCCTGACCCCAGCCTGCTATTCCCCACCCCCCCTTCCAGGAAACTATAGATTAAGCAAGCCCGTGCATAAAAACTTCCCTATAAGGTAAAAAGGGAGACTCCTGGCCCCACAGGTAACAGTCAGCACATTCCACAGCCCTGAGAATAGCATCTACCAATAAGAAACTTCCAGGGCTGCATCTTATACATCCAATCAGTTTAAAATTATGTTGGTGAGCTCGGGCTCCTTGAACCAACCAAAATGTATCTTTGGTATCCCCCTTCTCTCTTTGTCTAAAACCTATAAAAGTCTCCACTCTCCCATACTCTGAGCTCTAAGCACAGATCCGTTGAGTTGGTGAGGTCTGCAAGCCTGACCTTAAGCCCGAATAAACCATAAACCTTGCTTTTGCATTTTTGGTGTGTTGGGTCCTTGGTGGTCTTTTTGGGGTCCAGGGATGAGGTACAACAGTGGGAGTTAGTTCTTTGTTAATACAGTAATGGTATTTTTTTTTTAATCACTTAGTCATAGGATGTTGTCAGAAACCAACAAGAAGTGGCTATTTAAGGACTAAACATGACCCAAGATAAATTGTAAATAGGCTCTGCAACTGCAGCATTTGGAACATTCCACAGTCATTAAAGTGCTGATCAGTTAATCAGATTTTCAAGATGTTTATTCCAAAATCCAGTATTTTTCTGGGAACTTTCTTTCACCATGGTCTCTGACCCAATCTTTCCCAGGACCACACACTGCTGGAATGTGACTCTGTAGTAGTTCATTTAAATTAGCACTTTACAGTTTGGTAAAGGCTGCAGGAGCCTGATCCAGCAGCCACACTATAGTCACTCTGTTCCACCACTGTCTCCTGTGAAGTGACAGACTGAGGCAGTTTTTTGGGGGCTCTCTCTTGATTCCTGATAAATGCTTCACCCTGATTCTCCTATTGGTCACTCAGATCTACTATATAAATATGCTGTCTTAGTTTCCCTGTATTTCAAGAGAAAATGGTAAATAAAAATTGGTATGGGAAAGCAGATTTATTTTATAGTTGAGTCAAACTAGACACTGTGTCCTGTTTCTGCAGCTGTCCCATAGTCTGTAGAAAGCCATGAAAAAAGTCAAAAAGGTACTTTGATTAGGGTCTGAGTCCTAGGTGTCTCCATTATTAAGTCTTGGCCTGAGGAAAAACAGGATAGACATTCTGTCCGAAATATTCCCATCTTGAAAGAAAAAAGTCTCAGAGATTGAGCAGTAGGCATAAGATCCTGCTCTTTTCTGGACCTCGCGGAGTTCTTGGACTCCAGGTCCATTGCTTTGACAGCTGTGGGTCAGAATCTTTTTGTGTATTATTTTGGAAGGTCACCTTCAAACCCAGACTCCTGCATTCCTGCTAAACAGAACAATAGGAAAGGTGATGTTCTAATAGCTAAAGGCTATTAGGTACAAGGGTCTGATTTTAGAATTTGGACTGTCTTGTCTGTCCACCAGGACTCCAGCCCATTCTCTAGGTATAAGAAGTAGCTACAGTTTTTCACTTTCCAGTTCATGGCCTTACAGGATATGTTTTAACATGCTTCATCCTCTTTAAATTATCAAAAGCAAGGTAATTTTGTTTATAACTAACACAACTATTAACAGATAGAAGTGATAAGGTGGTAAACTGAAACCGTTCATGTGAGAGGCAGAATGCACATCAGCATCACTGAACCCAGAAGCCTCAGCATCACTTAAGACTGTATTTCCAGTTGTGTGTAGTCATTAGCTGAGTCCTTTTATCCTTTGAACTTCAGTTTCTTCATCTGAAGTAATGGCAAAGGGCAGGATCTATCCATCACCTTCAAGAATCTTGACGGTGAATCAAAAGCATGAGTAAAAGTGATACAGGATCTTTAAATGGGAAGCTGTGGGGAGGGGTATGCTGTAGAGTGAAGCAGCTAAGGAAAAAAATCCCCATGGAATGTTTTCTAGATATTCTTAGATTTGTTAGGAGTACATTCATCTAGAGCATCTTTTCTAGCTATATACAGGAAGTTTTGAAGACTAAAAAGGGATTCTTACTAATAGATACATTAAGTATAATGGAGGTAAAAGAGGACTAGGATGTAGAGTAGTTGCCCTGGCAGTGATGGGATAAGCTGCTCACAGACTTCCAATGACTGATCAATCAACACTTGTTGAGAGCATGCCACCACTGAGACATTGTGTAATGGGTGAAAACAGAGATATACAATGCTCTTTCTGCCCTTAGGAGAGAAATACATGGTGACAAATCCCATGAGTCCAATTTCTCCTTGTCAGCACACATCTCTACCATGAAAACCTGATTCTCTTCCTGCCTCTGAGTAGGCCTAACACAGAGACATAAAAAGAAAATCATGCCTTTGACTTATTTGGTATATGGATTTAAGCCTTTTTTATGAAGACATTAACTTTTAACTTTTATTTAGGCATTTTGATTCGCCTTCATGACATTTTAGTTTCTTCACTTACAAAAGGAAATGATAATAATTTTAATGTCTAAGATTGTCATATAGATCAAATGAATAAATGCATGTCAGGATTTAGTATTTTTCATTCAGTGATTGTTACAAGTGGTTAGTTATTATATTTTTGTAATATATAGAAAGTTCTTATTCATTGCTATGACTCACTAAGTAACATAAGCTAAAAGTGTTATGAAGCTAGAAATAAATGCCTGAAGGCCTATAGGAAAATGGTAGGACAGGAAATCCTGCTTAAAAGTTCACATATATGGGCAGGGAAAATTACTCAGCAAAATGCTGAGCAGACATGAGGACCCAAGTCCTGTTGGCCAATACTGGTATAAAAAGCTAGGCTTGGCTTCCATACCTGC
Organism: Nannospalax galili; assembly: GCF_000622305.1. Classification (NCBI taxonomy): domain Eukaryota; kingdom Metazoa; phylum Chordata; class Mammalia; order Rodentia; family Spalacidae; genus Nannospalax; species Nannospalax galili. The sequence goes on along the minus strand of NW_008359442.1, from coordinate 6,508,348 downwards.
AACCCTAGTGCTGGGAGGTGGGGCCAGCAGGATCCTGGGGCTTGCTGACCAGCCAGCCTCTCCAGCTGTTGTTTTGAAAAACCTTGTCTTTAATACTAGGCGGAGAATGATAGATGAAGACACTCAGCCTTGACCTTTGGCCTCCACACATGCATGTACTGGTGGACAAACACACATGTGCACATACATGCAGACAGTACACATTCGCACACACACAACATATAAAGCTGAGTATGGTGGCACTTGCCTGTGATCTCAGTATTTGAGAGGGTAAGGAGGGAGGACTCGAAGTTCAAAGTCTGCCTGGTTTACATTTGGAGACCTTGCCTAAGAACAGAAACAAAATTGAAACAAATCTTTCTACAAATAGATTGTGTGATGAGACAGGTGGCGAGAGGCAGTGGATGATGAAAGGGAAATTTCTGCTCCTGAAATTCATGTATTTTTTAGAATTCCATCTAAGTATAAGCTAAAGGAAGGAAAATTTACAACTAAATCTACACATACTGTTACCTAGGAAACCAAGTAGCATAGCATATGCAAGGAACATCAGTAAAGATAATGGTTCCCATATCAGGAAGAAAAACTGTAGGATTTAGACTCATGAACTTTTTTATATATACCTCAAGGTAAAACAAAAACATAAGGCCATATATTTGCCTTCTGATTAAATATAAATAGCTACATTTTCTATGAAAGTCATTAATGTTCCATCAATGAAAGACACTAAGAAATTTCAAAATCATCTGTTTCCTTAGGTAAGTAAAACTACAAACCAAGAATCTATAAGATTAGCCACTCTCTCTTTGTCTCTCTCCCTCCCTCCCATGAACTCCAGCCTTGCTTGAGCTCTCTCAGGGCTCTATTGCTGCACTGTAACTCTCCTTGGCACGATCACATCTGTTATTCCTTTCCAGAGACCGGATTCCTCCTTACTTCCATGTATAAAGCAGTTCTGCACTTCCCCTTGCTGGTTTGCATCACCTAAGTCCAGAGACAAGTCAGATGGAACAGTAACTTTTCCCCTTTTAAATTCCTAGGAAAGAAACCTGACTGCCCTATTTTGGATCACTTATCTGGCCCTGCCATCAATGACCAGGATAAAGGACCTGTTAGACATCACAATAGTACTCTCTTTTTATTTTTTCTTCGGCAGAAGAATCCTGGGGGTAGGGAGGGAGGGTGGACATGCTCTCAGAGGAAAGGATTTTATTAGGAACTGACCCAAAATGATTCCTGTTTCTTTTAACTTGCATAGAATACTCATAGTTTTAATTTTGTTGAAGTATTGATGAGAAATTTAATGAATTGAATGTTGATATCTTTTGATAAATTATAGTATAACAGATTTTCATAATCAAAATGCTAAACTTTTAAGACATGATATTTATTATTTTTTTATTACTCATCTATCTATCTATCTATCTATCTATCTATCTATCTATCTATCTATCTGTCTGTCTATCTATCTATCTATCACCTATCTATCTATCATCTATCAATCTATCATCTACCTATCTATCTTTCTATCTAGGTAATCTATTTAGCTATCAATCATCTATCTATGTATCTGTCTATCATCCATCATCTATTTGTTTGTTTTAGATCTTTTTGAGACAAGTTCTCCCTGTAGCCCCAGCTGGCCTAGAACTTGCTATGGAGACCAGGCTATCCTCTATCTCACAGAGATCTTCCTGCCTCTACCTCCCCAGTTCTGGGATTAAAGGCCTCACTATAAAATGATCTTTAAAATAAACAAGATTCAAAAATCTTCTCAACCCCCTGCTTATGTTATGCTTAAAATCAGCATAGATAGCTTGAAACTTCTACTCATCTACAATGTCTTAAAGTACAAAATGAAAGATTTCATGTAATTTTCATCTGTATTTTGGGGGTTCTTAGCCAAATTTTTTGATAACTCACTCTAAAATTTGGGAAATGTATGTAAAGACAAATTCTCTTAAACTCGTAATGATCAATCAAAAGTGAAAGGCTTAGATTTTAGGAAGAATTTACTTTTTAGTAGACTACGAAAGTAGGAAATGTCAATTTTTGTAAGAGAGAAATTCAATAAAAATAATTTTGATTCTGAAGGCTTTGCAAGTTCAATTCATATACAGATACATTACACATTATAAGTATAGCACATATAGTATTTGGCAAATAGGCATATTACATGTGTTATAATTAATTAGAGAAATGATTAAAAGAGAAAGAAAAGAAACAGAAAATACATGTCTTTCTGTGAATCCATATGGAGGATTTACTTACCATGCTATCCTAAGGAGAAGTTTTAAATAGACATTTAAACAAAAAATTAGAAAAGCACTGAAGATTCTTTCAAAGAACATTTATGTTCCATTGAAATGATTTCTTAATTTTTAGAGCCCTCTGATGCTGAAAATGATCTAGGACCTAAGACAGGAATATAATCACAGTGCTACGTGCCAAGGCATTTGGTTATGAAGTGGGAAGTGGAATGTGTGTTTGCCACTGTCCCCTGTAAGAGAATAATAATATTTCTGTGAAAGACCCATTCGTTTTACAGCCATTAAATTACCATGAGCAGTTTCCTTTTATCACTATTAATTGGTATTATTGTGAGGCCCTCACTGTCTCCACTGTGTAAAGGGCTACTTGAGAATAATATAGTTTTGTTTCCATTTATACTTACCAAGTAGATTTAATGAACATTAAAGATTAAGCACATTGTAATATCATATTTTTAATTGTTTAATTATTAATAATATTTGCAGAAATTTATGCATGTTTTAAACTTTCAAATTAAATTTGAATGATTCAAATGTATAAAGATTCAATCATATCATTGGGTGTGGTGGCCCATGCCTTTAATCCCAGCACTTGGGAGGCAGAGGCGGGTGGATCTATGTGAGTTCAGGGGCTACAGGGAGACCCTGTCTCAAAAAGACCAAAGAGCTAAAAAAAATTTAATCATATCTTAAATAATACTTAGCATAAGCAGTAATACTTATAAAAAGAAATAGCAGAATGCCATGGTGTGCTGGCTTTACAGCATGACTTTGTTCTTGATAATTCTTTTGTTTTTTTTAACATAACTCTAATTTCGAATAAATGAGAAGGTAATTAATTCATTTTTCCAGAAGACAGTAGTTAAAATGGCAAAAGGGTTTTGAAATTCCCAGGTGATACTTTGCTGTGCTTTCATCTCCTGAAGAGATTTGCACTAGGTTCTAATTGAAATGTGAACCTCAAACCTCAAACCATCTCAGCTTTGAGGTATATGGGAATTTTACATGCTGATAATTTTATATCAATGAACCTGTTTCCAATAACAGAAACTCAGTTTTATGTGAGTACAGCAGCGATGACAGGAAAATAGCACAGTTTGCTAGTAATGAGTGAAAAAAAAGTAGATAAAACTTCATTGGAAAAAGACATTCAAGACATATTGAGTATTGTACATATGGATAATTTGCTTTGAACAATTCCACAGATGTCAGTTCAGTATTGTGAGTTAAATAGCATTCTATGGAATAGCTTCCCAGTCCCCTGAAGATAAATATTGGGCTACAAACCAGAGTGGCATTTGGGTATTATTTTGATGCACTTCAGACAGCTCTGTTTCTATATTGTGCTGAAACATCTCACAACTTACATTTTTCTGAAATAGAAAGTGAAATACATTTCACATAAAATGACAATGTACTTAATAGAGACATAAGATTAAGTATTTGAAATAAAATGTGCCTTTGTTCATGGGGCTGCACAGTGAATGCACTCACGATTCTTCATAACTTAGAGAAGGCTAACCCTTGTTTCCAATGGCCAGACACTCTGGAATTCAACTGTGGTACTGATTAGAGTTCAGCCAACTCACAATCCTGTTCTTAAATTGATGTCAATGAAATAACACTACTAATGCCAGAGTGTTCACTAAGAAAATGCAGTACATTGTTTTCTGCATATTGCTCATTTACTATGACAATACTATATATTCCTGTGTGACACAGAGTAAATCCAGGGTGATCTCAGGATCTGGAATATCTATATAAGTACACTAAGAACTTGCTGGGCATGGTGGCACACACCTTTAATCCCAGCACTCAGGAGGCAAAGACAGGTGCATCTCTGAAAGTCCAAGGTCAACCTGTTTTACACAGTGAGTTCCAGGCTCAGCCAGGGTACATACTAATGCCCTGTGGAAAAAAGAAGAAGACAAAGAAGGAGAAGATGGAGAAGGAGGAGGAGGAGGAGGAGGAGGAGGAGGAGAGGGAAGGAGGAGGAGAGGAGGAGGAGGAGGAAGAGGAAGAGGAGGAGGAGGAGAAGGAGAAGGAGAAGAAAGGAGGAGGAGGAGAGGAGGAGGAGGACCAGGAGGAGGAGGAGGAGAAGGAGAAGGAGAAGAAAGGAAGAGGAGGAGAGGAGGAGGAGCACCAGGAGGAGGAGGAAGGTGGGGACTTGCCATATACGATGTTTGTCATATGATGAATATAATGAGAATTATCCAAGTTGGTCAAGTGCTGGACCCATATTTATCACTTTTTAACATGGTGAGCGTAGATAAAGGCTATGTTTGCAGTTATCACATTCAAAATATGTCCAGGGATCTCCAATGGGCAGTAGTTTTTCATAATGTATTAAGGAATAAAATATAGTCATTAAAGAAGGAAACGATCGGTGTTAAGAATGTTTGTCTCACAGCTCAGGGAAGAGGACCACTCTCTCCTCTTCTTAAAATTAATTTCCAATCAATCCATTCATAGTTATTCTACTTGATGCGGCATCACAGGATGGAACTAGAGGAGTTTTCATATGAAAATGAAGGTTAGAGTTGCACAGGATTAATGTCTGGTGCTGTGTACCCGTAGACTATAAACTGGGCTTGGCCTAGTTATAGGAAACTTTAATGACCATTTTTTACCTTCTATTTGAACAAATAGTTATCAACAAATCTACTGGCTTCCCACTTGAAGGAAGAAAAGAATAGGATTGCATACCTCTTTGAGTACATGCAAGAAAACTAAAAACAAAATCTTCAAGTCATTGTGAGTTTTAATTTTTACATTTCATGAGTGAAAATTACAGTAAGAAATTATTCTTCTCAGTAGCAAAATCTATCAGTTATGTATCTATATGTGTCATCTATCAGTCTATCCATGAATCATCTGTCAATCATCTAATCTTCTATTCATCCAACCCATGTAGCCATCAACTATGTGAAAAAAAAAAGAATTCAAGTTTTGACATATTTAAAAGTCTCTGGGATGAATTTTCTGATTACTCAGATCTGGAACTACAGTGTAATAAGAATGGTGGGTAGAGGAAAAATAACCTCCTCCTAAAAGCAAAGACTAAGAATAGGACAGAAGTGGTTTCTTAACAGAAAAAGCAGAGTGACAAAGCTAGAATAATGGAGAGCAGATGATGAGTAAGCTGATCAACAGAGATTCACTACTTAATTTGTGTGACTAGCTATTAATTTTTTTTTGTCTTTTTGAGACAGGGTCTCCCTGTAGCCCCAGCTGGTCTGGAACTCACTATGCAGATCAGGCTGGCCTCGAGCTCACAGAGTTGCAACCATCTCTGCCTCCCAAATGCTGGAATTAAAGGCCTGGGCCACCATACCCAGCTTTAGTTATTCAGTTTAAATGTTAAAATATATTATTATTTCCAATTACAAGCTAAAACAACCTTAAAATTCATTTGCTAAAGTACTGAAATTAAGAAGCTAGAGACATAGTTAGTGGTCTGAGTCTTGAACTTTGGTCCCATGTTCTCAAGGATCTCCTCTTCTAGCCCCTTCTTGAGTCAAGTTCGGAAGTGGGTGATTTTCCTTGTGTTTCTTGGGGAAGAGTGACATGGCAGTGAAGACAGAGTTCTGGTTCACTTACTCAGTGATATTCTTCTAAATGGGGGTCACACCCTGGATTCTGTCTCTTGCCATCTGAGTCCTCTGACTTAATTTAACTTGATTAACCAAATTTTGCTTTTCATGCTGTTTGCTTCTCTGGGTGTTCATCTTTGCCTAGTATGCTGTTCATTGATACATTTATGGTATCTAAAATATTTTCTCCAGGAATTTTCATAGTTTTCCAAGAAGTGAGTCGACCTTTGTACCTGCACTATTGCTAGGAACTGATGTTTGTAACTTTATTTGCTATTGTGCTGGATAGCTTCGGTTGACAACTTGCCACACCAGGGAAGAGGGAATTTCAGTTGAAGACTTTCCTCTATCATACTGGTCTGTGGTCATGTCTGTGTGTCACTTTCTCAATTGTTGAGTGATGTGGGATGGCCAAGACCACTGTGGGTGGTGGCACCCTGGGCAGGGTGTCCTGGCTTGTATAAGAAAGAAGGCTGAGCACAGGCTGGAGGAGCAAGCTAGTAACCGGTGTTCCTCCAACTCTGTGCCTCAGTTCCTGCCTTCCAGGTTCCTGCCCTGAGTTTGTTCCTTGGCTTTTCCTTGATGATGGACTATGAGCTGTAAGCCAAATAAGTCTTTTCCTCCCCAAGTTGGTTTTGATCAGTGTTTATCATAGCAACAGATAGTAACTAGGACAATTATGGAAATTACTGGATTTTATTTTTATTATTATTATTTTTTTGACCATACAAATTCTGTACTTTAGAGATGTTATCAACAGTTGCGGAGGAGAGAATTATGCATTTGGAGATTGAAGTAAAAGAGATAACTTATGAAACAAATTAAGTTTTCTAAGCAATATCTACTGAGATTAGCTCTTACTGAGGTTAGATCTTACGAAGAAGAGGAAATTGATACCAGAAAAAAAAAAAATTCTAAGTACAGAGATACTATAGTATCAGCCCCAAGTAGCTAAATGTTTTATCTTGAATTCATATTACTGGAAAATTCCAAGTAGTAATTAGGCTAAATTAAGTTTGTATGCTTGAAATTAAATTATATGTTGCTTTGAATCACAAAAGGTATGAGATGTTTAAAGATCTTTTCTCATTGCAGTAGCATAGACTATTTGTTTCCATTACTAAATTGGAATTAACGTTATCAAATGTTTTAGAAGATCTCAGTAGCATCTGAAGATATAGAACTGAGAAGACACTGGGCATGGTGGCTCATGTCTTTAATCCCAGCACTTGGGAGCTTGGGAGGCAGAGGCAGGCAGAGGATTTCTGGTGACATAACCAGTTCCAGGACCTGAGAAGACTTGGCATGGCACTGGAGTGACTCATTGGTGCCACCTAGGTGAGAAAGTATGTAGTTTATCAAGTGAACATCAACATTGAATACAGACACTTTTAGAGTAAAAATTATTTGGAAACATTAAAATGTTTGTAAAACTAAAGTGCATAAGTATGTGTGGCGAGGACCTCAATTACATTGTGCCCATCCAAATGCAGGAAAAAAGCCACCAAACCACCCTCCCCCTAAAAAAATCTAGCTAAGGATCAGCTTTACAACTTGTTCACTGGCTCCAGAATTTGATAATCTATTTAATATTAATTTTTCAATGAATTTGTTGATGCAGCACACAGATAATATCCTCTAAGATAAACTGGTTTGTATATGCCAACATAGTTAATTGATCTCCTTGGAAATACTGTAGAGTAATAGTAAGAGTGTACACTTTGGAGACACTAAGCCAGCTACCACAGTTTTCTAGATGTGAATCCAGCTCCATCAAGTCTTAGCTGATAGACATTAAAAAATGTTGCATTTTCTATGAACCTTAATTGTACAATATGTCAAGGAAAATTATTTGTACTTTTGAGGATTTTAAAGTTTTGAAATAATATAAATTGACAAGCACTATATTTGACATGTATTAAAATGAATGTTCTAAATGTATTGAGTCTTGTAGGATGGTTTATATCTTAAAATAAAGTGATGAAAGTTATACAAGTACATGAGAAATCAAGTTTTTTCACTTTTTTATTCAAGTGAATTAAATAATTGTGCCAAAGGTCTAATCTACCTCAAAGCCCGCTTCTGTGGTAAAATAATGTCAAGTATAAAATGTTGGAACAAAGATGTGCTGATTATCACTTGTTAAAATCCAAACTTTTGAATTTTAGTATTTTTTCTCAACTTTATGTGTATATGTGAATTTTAGCTTTTACATACAAGTTAAATTTTCATGAGACCTTTTCATTCACATGTTTCTCTTTATGTGTAAATAGAAAAAATTCTATTTAATAGAAAAAATTCTACTAAAATATTTTTTATTTTTAAAATTTCTTTCTCATAGCTATGAAAATCTAAAGTTATAAATTATAAAAACATAAGATGGATGGTGGTTTTCTTCTATCTCTATTAGCCTTAAAAAGAGCTGTTGGAACCAGGCAAGGTAACTCACACCTTTAATTCCAGCACTGGGGAGACAGAGGCAGGCAGATGTCTTTAAGATCCAAACTAGCTCAGTGTACACAGCAAGCTCCAGGCCAGTTAAGGCTACAGGGAGACCCTGTCTAAAATAATTAACAAAAACAGAAAAGAGCTGTTTGAGCTTTTGAGATATGTGTGTGTGTGTGTGTGTGTGTGTGTGTGTGTACACTTTGGTGATAAAGAGGGAAAAAGGAGGAGGAGGAGGAGGAGGGGGAGGAGGAGGGGAAGGAGGGAGCTTAGCCAAACATTGTTAAGTATTTCAGTGTGTCTTACAATGACCAATGACAGGGTATAGAATGACTCAGATGGTGGTGATCCTGGAACCTATAGAGTGAAGTACTTTAAACAGATATAAACAGAGAGAGCAGGAAGTGTTACTTTTGTGTTTCTCTGTGAAATAATTAGAAGATAAAGGTTTATGTTGAATGGAGAGATCATATTTTTTCTTCCTAAACACCTGTATAAATAGTTACTGAATTTCTACTTTTTACATTAGGGTAGGTAGGCATTTTGGATGGCACCATGCAGTGAAAATCTTTGGTCTCAATAAACTTAGATTTAAGATGTAAGGAAAGAAGGAAAGGAAAAACCTGGAAGACAAGGGGGGGGGGGAAGGGGAAGAAGTGAAGGAAGTGGAAATGAGTGTATGAAGGAATAAAGACCGAGTAAGCAGACATGTGACATGACAAGGAGCTTTTAAGACATGCAACCCAATAGGGTATTATTAAGTCATGCAACATGGTCAGTGCTCTTATGGCACACAACATGTCAAAGTCTTCTTAGGACATGCATCATAACTTGTTCTTAAGGCATGCAATATGACAAAGTATTCTTAAGATATTTGACATCATAGGTTTTTTTAGAGTTACTTGCAAACTCAACACATTCACATTTACTTATATAGGATGAATAAATAATTATACAATAAGCTTTTTAAAATGTATTATCCTGTAGTCTATTTTAAATTCATTTACTCCCAAAACAGAAACTAAACACTGAGATTTGACTTGAACTGAAAATTAGTGAATTAAATTAGCCAAGAGTTCCGGGGAAGATTTATGAAAGAATTGTCTTTTATTTGACTTTTGGTAGCTATTCCAACATAAATCTTTTGTTTTTATTTATAGAGTTTTATACACAAAATACAGTGGAGCCTTTGCTTCCTGAATATCTAAATTGAATATCAAAACAAGCAAAAATATGCTGCCTGTTGCCAAAGTCTCTCAATAAGAACTCTTATGCTGATGCCTCTGCAAAAAGAGTGGATGTTTTTCTGTAGTCCTATGTGGATATACCATTCTACCCAAATGATGAATAATGTAAAAGGAAAACAAGAAAAAACTAAAGACAATTAACTATGATTGCTTTTGTCTTTACATTTATGGCCTATAGATCTGTCCTAAGTGATAATTTTCACTAATATGTTGTTTCTACACTCAAGTTACCTGGGAGATTAAATAAATCATTTAGTTTCAGAGAAGATTATGTATAGAAAACTATTTTCTGCAAATACAATGAAAAGGATTTATTGGGAATAGTTAATGATCCCAGGAGTTACCCAAATATTCCAATCTATATGCAGGTATGTGTGCATGGATGAGATCACTATTTCTAATTCTATCCTAGAATAAATTAGTCTCTTACAACGTTATTACTTCTGTTTGTTTCTTTTAACCAGCAATGCAGTTCAGAACAGCAATTTGAAGGGACATAGGTTGTATGAATTATTACTTTAGGAACTACCTAATGTTGGTTATAATTCTAAGAAAGTTATTGGGAATGATACGCATACTTCTGTTGATTTACCCATGTATAATTATATAAAGGCAAAGTATTACATATACAGAGCTCTCATATACAGAGCAACACTATAAAGGATTTTATCATGAAGTCAAAAATGATAAGTATCAAGCTGACTTTTCTCTTTCACAATTTTTCATGCCTCAAAATTTTAGGACTTATTTCATATTCTTTTTCTGTTTATGCATATGTGTAATATATGTGGGTGTGTGCAACTGCATGTTTGCAGGGCATGTGTGCATATGGTGATCAGAAGTCAATTTGGAAATATGGATGTTGATCCTCTCCTGTGTATACGTTTCTGTGTGTGTGCATGTGTGTGTGTGTGTCTGTATCTGTGTGTGTGTACAAGTGCAGAAGTCAGAGGATGATGTCAGTTGTCTCGTTCTGTCTCTTGGCACCTTATCTTTTTGCTGTAGGGTTTCTCACTGAACTTGGAGTTAATGGTTTTGGCTAGACTGGATGGTCAGCAATGTACAGCGTTCTACAAGTCTCAGGTTCCCAGTGCCAGGGGGCGGTGGTTATAGATATTCCCAGCCACACCCAGCTTTTACATGGATTCTGGAGTTCTGAGCTCAGGTCTTCACTTTTGTGTGTGTTTCAAGCACTTTACACACTGAGACATCTCCACAGCAAAACATCTTTTTGTTAATTTATTAAGCATTTCAAAATTATTTTTCTGAAAATTCCATACATAGTATATTATTTCTACCCCTTGTCCACTTTGAACTCCTCCCAGATGGCCTTCACTCTCTCAAATTTGTGACTTCTTTAATTATTATTGATAGGGTCTCTCACTGATCTAGTAAGTTGGGTGCTTGGCTATTGAGTCCCAAGGACTGCTCTATTTCTGATTCCCCAGAACTGGGATTACACCTATGGGCCACAATGCCTGGCTTTTAAAATTGGGTTCTGGAGCTCAAAACTTGCACAGTGAGCGTTTTACCTACTGAGCTATGTGCACTTTGTGCACTGCCCTACCTTTCCTACTGTTTCTTTTTCTTTTTTTCTTTTTTCTTTTTTTTTTGGAGAGTCAGTAATTGTGAGGTGGTCAAATGATGTTAGTTATTTGATAGCCATCAGATTCTACAAGATCAAGAGCATTAGCAAGCTTAACTGTATAAACCCCAAAATGTGCAATATACTGAAGGAAGTATGCTCAGGATGAGAAAATAAGTTTGGATGGAATAACATTCAATGTAGGACTAGAGAAAGTGGTGAAGTAATATTCACTTAAATATATTGAGCAAAATATCTTCTATCATTAAAAAAGTTTATTTTTCTGGCTTATTTCTAATTCACTGCTTTATATAAGTAAAGCAATAATCAGATATAGAAGATATCCATTTTATTCCAAATGGAAGAGAATCAGCCTTTCTCTCTCCTCACTACAGGGTTTACTTAATAGATTCTCTATGTCATGCCAACATCCATATTGGCATGCTTATAAAACAAAGTTTGATAAGGCAAGTATTGCAAAGAGAAAACAGAGCCTATATATACATTAGGAACTGAAGTACAGTTGAACACCTTAGCCAAATTTATGAACCTTTGATAAAAGAATCACAAGTGGCATTAGTTCTACTAATATGACACCTTTGAGATAACTCTGGAACGTTTTCTGAAGAAGAAATGATATATTGTATGACATTCTCAAAGAATTAATAGAAATATTTATTTGAAAATACTCATAGCTATAAGTCTCATAGACCCTCAGATAATAATGTCTCTTGTCTTGATCTTGGTTATCCACCATATTTGATGGCATGATTCTGTTGCTGAAGACACTATACACATAAGTCATAGAACATGAAGAAATCATGACCTTGAAGTCTCATCTCTACTGGCTAGCTTCCAAGGACTGGGAAGTGCTATGCGTGTTACTGGAAGAGAAAGGTAATCATCAACCTTACCCAACTGTGAACCCTTTGAGACACAGTAGTGACTGTCATGGCAAGCTATGCCCACTGGTGCAATAGTGGTAGAATGTTATAGGTTGTAACCAACCACTTTCTCATCAGATTAAAGTCTATCTCACAGATTGAACCCATAGCTGAAACTGTTATCAGGGCCAAGAACCTGTGGCTAAGCAGGTCACTGGTCACAGGGGAGAACCTACTACTACTATTCTCCTAATTTATAAGAATTATTATTAATATTCTGCCATTACAGGAACTACTAATAATTTATTGTTATACCCACAGATTAGTGTATCTTTCAACTCTTATCAGAGAACCTTCTTTTTGTATCAGATGGCAATTAACACAGAGGCCCACAACTGGTCAGACTACAGAGAATAAGAGACTGTGGAATGCTCAGCCAGGGCATACCTATATCACAAGCTTTCCTTCCAAGACCTAGAAAGTTTTGTAGAAGAGGTGTCAAAGAGATCGCAAGAGCCAGACATGGTAGATGAATATAAGGAAACAGCAGTTTCTGTATACAACAGAGAATTTACACATATGAACTTACAGCACTTGAGGAAGCACACACAAGACATGTGTAAGCCCAAGCTAGACAAAAGCCTACAAAGGACAGGGGCAGTGGGCAAGAAGCCCCCATCCCTAACTGAACAACTATTGCAACTGGTAGCACCAGGGAGAGAGAAAATGTTAGGTTGACCGGGCTCCATGGGATGGACTCACACCTGAACACACACCCAGAGGAACACAAATTAGACTTAATAGGCTTTGTCAAAAGAATCATAACAGTAGACAACATGAAGTCTGAAGTGGGAGGTAGTGAGGTAGGCATAGAAATGGGGAGATGGGCCTGAATATGATCAAAATATGTTGCAGGAAATTCTCAAAGAATCAATAAAAATATCTTTAAAAACATAGCTGTCATGATACTTTGAACCATGGAAACTGTGTGGTGTAGTAAGCATGAAGATATGAATCCAGTCTGCTGGAGTCTTGGTACAAGTCTCATTTTCACATGATTCCAATCATTTGGAGTCTTGTTTGACTTCAGAGATGTGATTCAGCATCACAGAGTCATTTCTTCAATTGTTGAATATAAATGATAATATCCAATTCACAGGAGTCTGTAGAGCTTTCCAAATTATGTAGTGCACAAAGGTAGCCCATATGTGAAAAGCTATAAGTAGATATGGCATATTCCACTACTACTGTCTCTGTCCAACCTCATTAACTGTTAAGTATCTGAATCAGCCTCTTTATTAGAAAAAGGAATGGATGTAAGCCAAATAAAATGTCTTCAGATTAAAACACACCACTGACAACCTTTGTCACTTACAGCAAACCGACTCCTCTTTGTTCTTCCTGTTATCTGATACCTGTCTACCAAAACTAAATCGACCTTACAGCAGTGTCCCAAATTTATCAACTTCTATTTATCCTTGGGTCTCTCATACTCCTTGTACCTTTTATTTTATTTTTATTGAATTTTTATGGTTTTCATAAAATATTGTTTGATAGTATTTATATTCCCTCCTCTAGTGCCACTCCACCCAATGTACTCTCATTTTTGTGTATTTGTGTGTGTGTGTGTGTGTGTATGTAGCCTATAGAGTCTGATTTGTGTCTCTAAATGTCTATCCATTGGGCCTACCAAGAATCCCAACCCTGTAAGACACTGTCTCTTCTCCCAGCACCCATGAGTTGCCAAAGTTCCTTAGGTTGTGTTGGATTTCTTGTCCACTTCCCATGTCTATTCTGTGATTTTGACTGGTTTGAGCTTGCGAAGGACTTGTGCATGCTGTCACCATTGCTGTGAGTTCCTATTAGTAACTGACCAGCTGACTGGAAGATTCTGCTCTCTTGTGGTCATCCACTCTCTCTGGCTCTTACAATCTTTCTGCTTCCTCTTCCTCAATGATCCCTGAGCCTTGCGAGGCAGAAGTTTGAAATAGCTGTCCTATTCAGGAATGACTTAAGGTTAAGTGACTCACAGACACTTATTCTCCCCATTTGATCAGACCTGGAACGCTGTGATAATCTCCATTTGTTACAAAAAGAAGCTTCTTTGATGAAGGGTGAAAGATACGTTTGTCTTTCCTTTTCTCACTTTCTCAGACCAACATAATTTCTTACTTAACTCAAAATATGTATGTTTTTTCAACTGAAAAAATTTAAATGTGTGTGAGTGCTCTGCCTGTATGTATTGAAATATACCATATGCATACAATGCATGTGGGGACCAGAAGAGGGAGTCAGATCCCTGGAACTGAAGTTACTAGCCACCACATGGTAATCTGGGTTCTCTGGAAGGACAGCCAGTATTTTAACTGCTGAGCCATCTCTCTAGCCCCATTTTCTTGTATCTTTTGATGGGAATGTTTAGGCTTCAGTCCTTTCCATGGATGAATCCTTCTTATAATTTTTACCTCAACTCACACATTAAACATGCTTCAGGTCCAGGCGTTGTAGCACAGACCTTTCATCCTAGCACTTGGGAGGCAGAGGCCAGTGGATCTCTGTGAAAATGAGGCCAGCCTGGTCTACATAGCATGTTCCAGGCCAATTGGGGCTATAGGAAGACCCTGTCTCAAAAAGAAAGAAAAAACTATGATTAGAGATAGCAAAGTAGAAATAGGATAGACAGAAAAATGCCACCAAACCGTATTTATTTTGTATGATACATTCTCTGGTCAAAAAAAAAAAAAAAAAAAAAAAAAAAAAACCTAAAAAAAAAATCACACTTTTTCTTTTGTCCCATCAGTTTGAAGGCTGCATCCCTGGTACTCATCATATTCTGCAATCATTTAATGTTTTACATTCTGCTCTCTGTTTCCTTAAGGGACTTCTCATTAATAATATTTTAGGTTGCAGGACAAAATAGTAAGGCCTATCACAATCATTATCAAATATCTTAAGGAAAGACATATACAATGAGTACAAATATTTAATAACGCAGAGTAAGAAGCACTTTGGCCAAAAAGTATTCTGCTCTTTTTCTGTAATATGTTATTTATTATTGCTATTAAATATTTTTGTTTTTATTTTATGTGTATGCGTGTATTGTCTCCATATATGTAAGTGCACCCATGCCGTGCAATGCCTGCAGAGGACAGAAAAGGCAGTTGGAGTCCCTGGAACTGGAGTTTCAGACAGTTGTTAGCTGCCATGTGGTGCTGGGATTCAAACTTGGGTCTTCTGCAAGAACAGTCAGTGTTCTTAACTGCTGAGCCATCTCTCCAGCCCCATTACCTATTCTTTTTATCATTTTATGTGTATGAGCATATTGCCTACATGGATGTGATTGCACCCGTGTCATGCAATGTCCACAGACGTCAGAAGAGAGTATCGGATCCCCTGGAACTGGAGTTACTGACTGTTGTTAGCTGCCATGTGGGTGCTGGGATTTGAACAGTAGTATTCTGCAAGAGTAGTCAGTACTATTAACTTCTGAGCCATCTCTCCAGGCTCCCTGCTGTTGTTTTTAAGACGCTGAAACTAAACAAACTCAAAGGCAAACACCTTTGAGGATACCTTTCTTAAGCAAGAAAAGCATCTTCCAAGATTATAAGAGGTGAGAGACCAAGGTGAGTATTTAGCACGGACCAGGAAAGGGTCCAGAGAAAGAGCACTCCAAGTTGATACAGGAGAAAGGTGAGGGACCTGAGGGCAGTGATGTGACCCGAGAATACCAAAGAACATGTTAAAAGGACTCAAAATACTGATTCAAGTGCAAAGTGTTTTGTTTAGAAGAAGCAAAAAGAAACAGAATTGCAAGGAACACTATTCAGATCAGCCAGACATGAGAACATTGACTTGACTCTGCAAAAACCACCCCAGTGAGTTTCTAATAAGTCACTTGAGGTCTGTAGAAATGCTGAATAAGGAAATGAAGAAACGAGTTTTAGATTCTTTTTATCCTTTAAATTTCTTGATACAAACAAATTGGTATTTACTTTTGATTCTCATAAAAACTTTCATTTAAGTGATAATTTTTAATCTAGCCTTAATCATTCTTGCAGAGTAAATTTTACTTTTTAAGATTTCATTAATAATCACCAATTAGTTTCTCCTCATTTTTTCAGAATATTTTCCAATTTATAGCATTCATTAAAATAATGATAGAATTTCTATGAGTGGATGCTAGAATATTTGCCTAGTTTGTGTAAGGTTCTGGTTTCAACCCCCAGAAATTCAACCCCCCCCCACCACATACAAAATAATCTATGTCTAGTGTTGTTTATCAGTTTCCTCTGAATTGAAACATTCCGTCTGCAGGAAGGCTCGTAGGGTTCACAACTGTTGAATGCAGACATTCCCTCCGATAAGGAGTGGGAATCTTGAGACTCAGGAGTAAACAACTCGGGAGTCTGAAGAAGTTTCTGAAATTAACAAGATACAGAGATGGCTTCCAGGTTTATTGTAGACAATAAGCAATTGCTGGTGAGAGGAGAGGAGGCAGCTGCGCCTGGAGGAGGCCTGCTGATCTGTTCAGGTGTCTGCACAACATGAAGTTTGCTTCAGGGTTACAGCTTTCGTGAGTCGGCACCTGTGCTAGCTGAGCTTTCCATGATGCAGCTGCCTTTGTGTGGTTCCGATCCTGTAACTCTACCCATTTCCTGTAAGTAAGCCCAATAGCTCACTGGTTTGTCAGGGCAGACTTCCATAGAATCATTACTTTGTTCTGCCACTGGTTTGCTATGTGGGGTAAATAGATACTTGTGTCTGGGCTGGAATGATGGCTCTGCGGTTAAGAGCACTTTTGTAAGAAGACATGGGTTTATATCCCAGCAACCCACATGGCAGCTGACAACCATTGGTAACTCCAGTTCCAGAGGATCCGGCACCCTCTTCTGTTGTCTGTGGGCATTCAGGTACACACATGCAGGCATAATACTCTTACAAATAAAAATAAATGAATTCATCAATGAATTAAAAGAGGTGTTTGTGTCGTATTTGCTTAAGAAGTGTCCCAGACAAGAGTGCGGCTGTGTTGTTTGTTCAGTTCCTTATATGAATACTGAAACCTAAGCTAAGGCTTCCACTCATGTGCTCATCTAGAAACACTGGCCTGCATATGAGTATGATTTATATTTCTTAAAAATATAACTGCACATTTGTAACATTAAGAGACTGATGAGCAAGACAGAGCAGAAATCCTGATTGAGGTCACCTCAGCAATTTCAACAAATCAAAGAAGGAATTACAGGGAATGAACTTAGTTCCTTCCTAATAGCATTCCGGCTTGTTTCCATATTGCCCTTTTCTTCTGTTATTATGCAGTTAATACAATCTGATTCAGTAATGTCTTCTGAATGATTAAGCCATTTATGATTGAACCTGATGAAGGAAATGAGAAAAGCCTCTTAAACATCTAAATAGAATAATTCCTATTAACTGCGGTAAATCACAATCAGAATGCTATTGAAGTCAACATTCGACTCAGGCACAAATATTTCCAGAATTGAGACACTTTCATCAATATTTGTAATGAAACTTGGGAAATTAGAATTCCTAACATTATGCATACTTTTAGTGTGTGCAGTTTTCTTTCTAACTGATATGCTATGAGAATATTAGTGCTCCCACTGCATGAACAAGTGAAAAGTTCAGGATCATTAGAGGATAGTTACTAGTACTCTGCCTCATACCAGGATAAGAAAGTAGCCTTCTCAGTTCTAAAGAGATCTGATATATTATTTTCCCAGAAGAATTTATATCATGTGTTTTGGTGCTCACGATTGAACTCAGGGCCCTCCTCTGCATGTGCCTCAGAGCCCCAATAAACTCACTGGT
Source organism: Nannospalax galili (assembly GCF_000622305.1). Lineage (NCBI taxonomy): Eukaryota > Metazoa > Chordata > Mammalia > Rodentia > Spalacidae > Nannospalax > Nannospalax galili. The sequence goes on along the minus strand of NW_008359442.1, from coordinate 6,490,492 downwards.
TTGTCATGATGGACCTCCATAGAATTGTTACTTTGTTCTGTCATTGGTTTCCTATCCAACCCTTATTTACCCTTAAAAATGTACTTTAATAATTTAAATATTAATTAACATGATACCCCATATATAGTTGTCAAACAATCTACTTGTATAATAAAATGTATTGACTTTTCTAGCAGGCTTGATAGTGTTGATATAACCATTGATACATGTTTTCATGATATGATTTATGCTCTTAAATGATTGTACGTGGTGAAAAATTAGCTATGCATAGATTTTTTTAAAGTGTAGATTTAGACATATATCTGTGACCCAGCTTGTACAAGTGGGGATATTTCTTTGGTCTTCAGTTTCAGACACAGCTGATTCAGGAACAAACATGCTATCCCTTGTTCTTGGGTAGAATATTGGTTGGTTGATGAAATGAAAAGGCTATGTTGTGTTGGAAGTAAGTAATTTCATATAATATTTCTTTTTATTTAGGTGTTTTATTTAGGTGTTTCTTATTTAAATATCCTTATATAAATATTATCTTATTTTAGTAGAGATGAACTTTTTTAAAGAGGATATTTTATAGAGATAAGTAAAATAATTTCCACTTACCAATAATTTTAAAAGGTATTGATACATAAGATCAATCAGGATTCACATGAAATGATACTGCTTACCAAGAACTATTAATTCTTCAGTTATTATTGAGAGACCAGGAACTCCATGAAATGAAAGACTATAGCAAGTTCCTACTTTTAAGTAGCCTCTGAAATTTAAGAGTGTGTGCACTCTGGGGTGAATGAAGATCTACCGGTAAACATAGACAAGTAGCACTTATGCTATTTGTTCTATTACTGGGACTCCACGTTGTAGAACATCATCCTTGAAACATTGTAAGTTTCTCTCCCCTGTCATCCAGGATAGGGCCTATCTGATGGTATCATGTGGATAGTGTGCCCTGAATTTAGGCTGGAGCTCACATAGCCTCTGGGAAACTCTTCAACACTTAACCATGTGTGACATTAGACAGGTATTCCTAGGAAAGGTTCAGCAAGATCAGGTTACCAGTCTGGTTCTGACAAGGATAATTAGATGTCACTTTTTCCAAATAGAGAGGAAACCCCAAATGTTTTTCTCAAGGACCTGTATATCTCAGGGACAATCTGGATTATTTGTCATTACAATTCACCTGTTTGGATGACAAAAATTATATAATCTTATAGGTGTTTTATTCTTCATATTTCAAAATATCTAAGATACTTGACAAGGTAATTGTCACTTTGAAACAAACAAAATGAATACTAAAATAAGTTTTGTGGGTTCATAAAAGCTGAAACAAGATGATGCTACTAAACTTATCAAAATGTCACTAAAAATCTCTTAGAAGAAGGTGGTAAACAGCATCTGCCCCTCTGCCCAAGGTCTCAACAACAAACCAAGGTACTCCATGAAAGGCCACTTTGGGTAACCAGTGAGCTTTACTGGATATACTTACAGAGCACTGGATGAGGGGTCACTTGCAGGAGGTGAGTGTACCCCACTAAGGCCACACCAGAATGTCTTCAACCCAGCATGCACAAAGGCTTCCCCATAGCTGCATAAACAGAGAGCCCCTCACTTAGTTGAGATGAACTAGTTTTTCAACAAGCTTAAATTCTACCTAAGATCAAGCCAGATATTTCCAAGCAAAAACATAGGCTAGAGGTTAAGAAACCCTTACCTTACCTGAGGAAACATTGGAAGCCATGGCTGCTGGGAAAGGGAGAGTCACTTTCATTTAAGGGTGTGACTCCTGGAAGGTTGATCTGGCTCCAGTGGATGAACCCATACAGAGGGGCATTTGAGGACACAAAGTTGACTCGATAGGACTTTATGTACATATGTATTAGGGCACATGAGATTGAAGGGGGAGGTGAGTAAGGAAGAGCATAGATGAGGAGGGGATCTAAATACAATCAAAATATATTATGTGAAATTTTCAAAAATTCAATTAAAAGGCAGTCAGAACAAGAAGATGTTTTACAGAGATGCGTAAACAGCTTCTTCCCAGCCCGTATACTCTGGTTCTTCATCTTGACCAAGCATAATTAGGGCTGAATTGCCCACCGTCATTTGCGAGGTGAAGCTGGATACTCAGGTGAAGACCCTGTGACTCTCCTTGTCCCTCCTTCTGTGAGGGGTTTGGGATCAGCAACAGATCAACATTCTAGCTGTGATGATCATCAACAAGTGAGCACAACTGAACTCAGGGTGGTGGTGTCTGACTCAGAGGACAGCCGTGTGCAGCACAATTCTTTTGAAAGCATTGAAGACGCTATTCCAATACTACTGAGGGTTGTGACTATGTTATCTATGAGGAAGTAGCACATCAGTTATTGAAATGATATTGGAATATGTTTAATTGACACAGTGGAACTATGGCAAAAGATTTCTCTAAAACAAATCACTTTAAAACTCTGGGGGTTAGAGCAACAACAATAATTTATCTTTCTCATAGACTATCAAATTGGATAAAGCTCATGAGGGAAGGCTTTAACCTTCCACACAGCTCTGCAGGGCCAGGGACTGAAATATTTATTATTATTTTTATGCGTATGAGCGTACTGCCTGAATGTATGTAAGTGCACCTGTATCATGAAACACTCTTGGAGGTCAGAAGAAGGTGTTGGATCCCCTGCAACTGGAGTTGTGGATGGTCATTAGCCACCATGTGGGTTCTGGAAACCAAATCTGTGTCCTCCACAAGAGCAGTCAATGCTCTTAACTACTGAGCCATCTCTCCAACCCCTCACTAAATTTCTGAGCAGAGCTGGTCCTGGGTGTTGGCTGGTAGCTCTGTCAGAGCCATCAGTAGTCATCAGCTCTTCTCTCTGTGGGCCTTGATGGTTGAGCTTAATTGTACCATGGTAAGTAGGACATGTTTTCCAAGAAATAAGAAGAAATTATCAGTATCTTTAAGACTGGACAAAGAAAGTGGCACAACATCGCTTGTCAGATGTTTCATTGGCCAAAGCAGCCACATGCCACATGGCTTCCATCTGTATTTAGAGGTGAAAGATACAGCCTGTGGTTCTCAGTGCTCCTAATATCAAAATATCCACAGTATTTCAGTGGTTCATTGGCAGAAAAATGGGTAACTACAAGATAGAATTATAATCCTTGATTTCTAAAGAAATTTTCTAGACTCCAATAAAAAATTTCCCATGCTAAACAATACAGTATGAGAAAATGACATAGAACAGTATTTACAGTTAAACTTGGAGAGCTAAGCAGATGCTAAACTTGCCTCCATAGGAACAAGAGAGCAGAAGAAGTTTAAAAGTCTCAGTCTGAGTTTTGTAAGTTTGAGTAATCAAATTTCTTACTTGTTTGTTCTAATTTCAGATAACTTTTATATTCATTTCAAGTATGATTATATGAACATATAGATATTTTACACATGTCCAATGGAAACCCAGCCAATGAAAGAGACTCTTCAAATACTGAACAGCACTTTATACAGTAGGAACAGTATTTTATCTAGAATACTCTGCCCCACATAGTTTGATCTTTTCTATTTTAATATTTCATTTATGCTATTTTGACTACCTGTTACATTTTCCCTTATATTTTATCTTAAATATACTGATTAAAATTTCTTTTGGGGGCTGGAGAGATGGCTCAGTGGTTAAGAACACTGATTGTTCTTGCAGAAGACCCAGGTTCGAATCCCAGTACCCACATGGCAACTAACAACCATCTATAAGTTCAGTTCCAGAGGATCTAACACCCTCTTCTGTCCTCTGCAGACACTGCAGGACACAGGTGCACTTACATGCAGGCAATACACTCATACATATTAAATAAAATAATAATAATAAATTTAAATTTAGGATCATGTTAATAAAATTTCTGACAGCCTCCTCTGACCTCCGTGGGCATTGCACGACACGGGTGCACTTACCTACATGCAGGCAATACACGCATACATATAAAATAAAAATAATAAATAAAATATTTAAAAAATTCTTTTGGAAAATGGCAGGAATAAATTAACACATTAAAATGAGCTAAGCACTGGAGGTAATTGGTCTTTAAAATTCAAGTAAACACGTTATTTGACGATTCATTTTGCATAAGGAATTTTCTCTTGGTTTTTGTAAGGAAACAGTACAAAGATGTCCAGATCAAATACCAGTTGTTGAATTTTCTGAGGGTCTGTTACGTGACACGTCTGCAATGTTGTGATGAGTGGTTTAGTATTTTCACTTTGAAATATTTGAAAATTACTTCCAGAGTGGAAAGTTCTGCCTAAAGCCTTTTGAAACACATTCTTCTACATGTAATATTTTTCTATTCTTCATTAACTGTCTTTTGGAAAAGGATATCAATGAGTTTTACCACAAGCAAGACGACCTCAATTATAATTTCCTCATGTGCCAGAAGCACATTTGTGAGCAAATAATAATGACGTTTAAATATAAGAAGGCTTTAAATATTTAAAAAGTGTTTTTGAAGAATCTTGAATACTGGCTTAGTAAAGCTTAGCACTAATATTAACTCTGATAAATGGATCATGAAAATTCATTCTTATTTCAACTACTGCTATGGAGTTTGAGTTATAAGGAAAATCCATTTACATGAAGAATGATGTAGTAGGGAATCAGATAAGAAAAGCTTGTTGTATTCGAATGTGTTAACTAAGAACAGCAGCTGACATTAGTACTTTATTCACCATATGCCCCAAACTTGATGCTGTATTGGCAAGCATTATCTTGTTCGTGGCTCACCATGATCTTACCACTTAGTTTCCGTGATGATTTCTTTTTCAGAGATGAGGAAACTAAGAGACACATACTGTCTCAGTGCTTTATGGGAATAAGATAGAAGAGATATTTCCTAAAAAGGTGTAGTCATATTTGATTGTACAAGTTATTTTCAACTCAGAATTTCTATAGGAAACTGTTCTTGCTCCCCTCTCACTTGCCATTCTGGCAGCTGCTAGGACACCACAGATTAAGGAATGAGAGCGCGAAAGGAGACAGAAAAAAAAAAAAGTCAAAACTTTACATTAGCTATTCAAATATGCAGAGTAAGCCCACAACAAAAAATTTGGAAGTTGGATCAGAGCTTGTTGTCCCGCCCTAGAGACAATGAATTTTACCTACATTAGAGAGAAAGGAAAGTCCAGGTTGAAAATAAACAGAACCTCAGTAGCTTCTGTGAAAGACCCTGACAGTTACTCTTCTGCTTATGGTTGGGAAGTGAGAAAAGAAGGCCAACCCAGGAACCAGGGGGTAGAAGATACGTGTCTTGAATTGTTGCCTAAAGTCTAATGAAGTGACCAGACTTCAGCTCTTTGGATGAATAAGGCCAATAAAGTATGGTTGGCTAGACATAAGAATCCGAGTGAGCTCTGCTGTAGTACATGTGAATACAGATAAGCATAAAAGAGTGGATGTCATTATCTATCTATCTATCTGTCTGTCTGTCTGTCTGTCTGCCTGTCTGCCTGCCTGTCTATCATCTATCTATATATCTATCTTCTATCATCTATCTATCTATCTATCTATCTACCTACCTATCTATTTATCTATCTATCCGTCTATCTATCTATCATCTATCTATCATCTATCTAACCTACCTACCTATTCATCATCTAATCTTTCTATACCCCACATAATTTCTATTATTTTATTTTATATCAATTAAGGAAAACATCATCATGAAGTATGGTAAAACAAGAAATATTATCCTCTATAAGATTTTACTATGTTAAATTCATATCCTATTTTTCCAAATATATTCGTAGCATGAATTATATTTAGGTTGTATGATTAAGTATTAAATGAATCTAAATTTCTCTTTCTTTCCTTCCTACCTTCCCCTCTTTCCCTTCCCTCCCCTTCCCCTCTTCTTCCCTGTCTCTTCCTTCCTCCTTCCCTACTCCCCACGCCCACCCCGGCTCTGCCTCCCTCACTTCCTTCTATTTTGCAATGATGGAGAACAAATACAGCCTGCACATGATAGGCAAACAAGCTGCTACTGAACTACACTCCTGGTGACTGGAGAGAGGCTCAGTGCTTAGAGCACTGACTACTCTTGCAGAAGACCCAGCACCCACATGGTGGCTAACAACTGTCAGTAACTCCAGTTTCAGGAGATGGGACACATTTTTCAGACCTCCGTGGGCATTGTACAACATAGCTGCACTTACACACATGCAGACAATACACTCATATACTAAACATAATAAATAAAATATAAAAAATAATAATAATTAATAATAATAGTAAAATGAACTACATTCCTTGGCCAGAAACCTAAGTGCCTTCATTTCTCCATAGGACTTAGTTAAGTACCATTATGTAAAGTAATGGATTTATCTTGAGTTAATCTTGCTCAAGTCAAAAACTGTATTGTCAAAGACTATATCTCCAACTGTTTGCATTCAAGTATGATTTCAGTCAGGGAGGGTGACAAATGGTGGTATGTGGCTGGCAATGTTGTCACCTATTGTTGAAGACAGAGCAGTTGTCCCTGCGTTTTCACCTGGACTTCATTTACTGCCTTAGAGTGGCTGTTCTTTCTTTCTAACTATAAGACCTTTGGGCCTCAAGGCAAGATTTCCTTCTTCCAAAAATTAAGATTCACTGATTCCTGAAAAGCAAAACTTAATAGCTAACTGAAGAAAATTTTATAAATGGAAAGAAACATATTTGGATTAATTAGAAGATGGAGATATTCAAGCAACCATGCACATTATAGAGTGATGTGTGTCTTGTAGTTCCTAGTTTAGAAAATACTTAACATCTTGAAATATATAACAGGTAGGCTTTGATGACTTCTGTTCCCCATGAATAGTTGATGCAACAGTATTACAGCATTGAATGGTAGTCATAGCAATCAAGAACACGGAAAACAATGAGAAGCTTTAAGAAATTTTTCATGCTATCATAACTGTATTAATAAGTTACATTAGTACCTTAATTCACTGTGCAAAAATTATACCATAACATAAAAGATAAAGATCAGCCCATGCAAGGAATGTACGGAAAATAGATGACACTCTCACAATCATAAATACAATTGTCTCAAGTGATTTTCTGAGCCTCTTGTAAGAAGACATTAAGAAGTATGAAACAAAAAAGCCACTTTCATGGGCATGCAAATTGTTATCCTAATTTTGTTATAGTTTTAAAGTATTCATAAAATTTAGCCCAGAAATCCCCATTCTGGAAATGCCATCTTAAAAATACAATGTTAATCTTCTTTAAATTTGCATATAAATTTATTCTCCAGAAAGCTATTTGTAACCATAAAATACTGAGAACAACTTAATTTCTACCAGAAAAAAAGGGATTCACTTGTATTAACATATCTTAACTATTGTTTGAAAGCTACTTAGTTGCATAGTTAAATATGTCATAAGAGAGAAAATGAATAAAGCAGATTAAATACAAAAACAATATGAAGTTTTGTTATGTGGAATAAACAGATTAAAATACAATAATTTTGTCTAATGTTAAGCTTATGGATAATTTTATTTTTTCATAACTTTGTTTTGTATATTTGTTTTCTAGATTCATTCATTTCTATTACTTTATAACTAGGTATAACTAGGCATTATTTAAAATCATGAAATGAGCATTTAAATTGTAACATGAAACTTAAAATGTTACTAGCAACTCTTAGTATTCAGCTTGTGTGGGTCCAGCTTTGATTGTTGCAGAGTAGAAAGATGATCCAGCCACAGGGTCAACGTACACCAAAACTCAATGAGTCTCTAAAGACTCAACTTGGATAAGACCCAAAATATTCAGCTGTGCTATTGAAAATTAACCTGTATCATGTAACCCTCTGAGGTTTACTGTACTAAAGATAAAATTAGACTGAATTGAAGTGATAAAAATAAAAGGTAGGAAGAACACTTAAACACTTGTTCAAAATTTATTATTGGCTTACAAGTTGATTTTTGTAGGCTATTATTATTACTAATTATGACTAGGAGATGGATAAAGAAGCTAGGAATATTCTCAAAATATAATCTGGAATATGCTTATATAAATTATGTTTGCATTAAACCTAATGCTTTTATGATTAATTACAGATGGAATAGCTTCAATATTTTTGTTATTTTCTATATTTACTTTTTAGGAACACACCTACACTTACATATTCACATGCGCATGCAGAATCCAAATAAGCAACAAACGGTAAGCTAAAAATAAAATATGATATAAATCCTATTCATTGAAAGCACTTCTGTATAAACAGGTGCACACACAAATACAATTCTTCAATAGCATTCACTATAATACTTTAATACATTTCTCCAAGATAAAAATGAAATTGAATAAATATGCGCTTTACTTTTGATTTTATAATAGCATTATAAAATAATGCTATTGAAGTTGCTTTTATGATTCAGTGTAATAAACACTATTTTCATCAATAAAAATAAATCTTAGTCATAGTTTCAGTAGCTTAGTAACATTTTATTATATAGCCAAACTACAATGCATTTTATTTTTCCATTAAAAATATATAATTTAGATTATCTGCTGCAGGAATCACTATGTAAAGTATATGCCTAAGACAATTACTACCTCAAAAATTTTTGAACGTTGTTTGAAATGTGTAAAAACATTTATACAATATCAGGTACAAAGCAGAAAATCGTTATAAATTTATGACAGATAAATGTTACCACAGTCCATTAAAACGTAAGTTATATTTCAGATACTCAGTGAGAAGCAATTTCAAACTAAGGAATTTAAAAATTATACAAGTGACACATGCAGAAAAAACTTACAAATACTCTATGCAATTTTTTTTTTTTTGGTCTTTTTGAGACAGGGTCTCCCTGTAGCCCCAGATGTCCTGGAACTCTATATGTAGACCAGGCTGTCCTTGAACTCACAGAGATCCGCCTGCCTCTGCCTCCCAAGTGCTGGGATTAAAGGCGTGTGCCACCATGCCCAGCCTACTTTTTTTTTTAAATTTAGGCCTGTGGAGCTGGAGAGATGGCTCAGCAGAAGGCCCAGGTTTGAATCTCAGCACCCACATGGCAGCTACCAATCGTCCATAACTCCAGTTCCAAGGGATCCAATGCCCTCTTCTGACATTCAGGCATTGCATGACACAGTGCACTCACATACATGCAAGCAGTACACAAAATACACATAAAATAAAAATAAAATATTTTTTTAAGAAACGTAGGCATGTTTCATGGAGGACAAATTGGGTATAGTGTATAATTATTAGACGATAAAACCAAGACCAGTAAGTTACACAGAAAAACACAATGGTTCTGAAATACTGTGAGTTTGCAGCATTGAAGGCTCAATCAACATTGATGGTTTTGGCATTGCTACATGACCTCATCATCTACAAAGATTCTGCTTGAGAGAACCACACAAACAAGTTACAGATAAACAGACAGACAGACAGACAAACAAACAAATAAATAAATAATAAAATAGACTGTATTCATAGTCATCCTCAGACATGGGCAGCTGGATATGACCTCCAGGATTCAGGTGGGACATCCCTGGTAGTCATCACCGTATAAGTTGGAGTAACAGACACCAAGTTGGTAGTTTCATCTCAAACAATCAAAAAGCTGGCAAAATTCATTAGCTAATGGTTCATAAGAAAAGTGATCTAGGCCATAAATAACAGTGGCTACTTAGAGACAGAAAAAAAATGAGGCAAACTCTGTCATGGCCCCAGTTTAATTACTTATGGGAAATTATACTGTTTAAATGACAACTAATGTAATGTGGGAATTTAAACACATGTAACAATTTATTTCAATAACATAAAAGACACATGGGCAGAAATGGAAGAGCTTTGCATGGTTGGTACATATGAAAAAGATTGTGGTAAGTCAAAGACGCACATTATAAATGCCAACGCAATTATGTAAATAACAGGATTTCAAACAAATCAACTATAAAGGAGATTAAAATATGAGATATACTGGATTCACAAAATATAAAACAAGTCCAAAGTGAACAGAGAAAAGATGGGTAAACAGAACACAGTACATGGTGATAGATTAAAAATTAATTTTATGAGTAATTGAATTTAATATAATCTATATAATCCAGTTGTGTAAGGGATGGTCTCCTTTGATGCAAAAGAAAATAAAACTCAAATTTCCAGCAAGCCTGATGACTTCAATGCCCTGGAACATACATGGTGTAAGGAGAGAAATGACCCTTCCAGCCTCCACAGGTTGTTCTCTTATCTCCACATATGTGCCATGGTGCATGTGCGCGAACACAGACACACACACACACACACACACACACACACACACACCTTGAAAATAAAAGTTAAATAAATAAAAGTAAAAGGAATGTACTTTAAACACAAACACATGAATATATTTAAAAAGGTAGAAAAATATATATTATACCAAATAAACTTAAGCTATTACAATTAAGACAATATTGAAAAAATGAAGGAAAGAATGCTGTCAAGGCAAAGAAAAGTCGATGAAAGAGGTCAACTAATTAAGATAATATAAAAATCTTAGTGATTATATACTTAAAGTTTCAAAATACATGTAATAAAAACACACCATGGAGAAATGAGAAAAATTCATAATTATAATAAGGTAACTAAATGTTTCCTCTCAGTAATTAATAGATGAGGTGGTAGAATAAATGTCAATAAATGTGAAGATTTGAACCACACTGTCAAACAACTTCATTTCATGGCAGTCATAGAAGATGTTTCTTAAAAATGATAAGATAACTATTTTCAAGTAGGCACAGAAACCACAAAGATTGACTGTATTGTGGGTCGTAAGACACTTGCAATATATTTTAAAGAGATTCAAAGTATATTCTCTCTATAAGTTTCACTCAAAATGTGTTTTATGACACTATTTGAATTTAAAATAAAAATATTCAATTATTTATTAAACTATGAGATGAAACATTCTGATCGCCCACAATCATCCAACATTGAGTTGGTGTTTTTAAGTATAAGGCGTTAACAAGAAATAAATGGCATCTGATAACAAATAAGGAATGAAATAGTTTACTCTCAAACAGTAGGACTGCTCCACTACAATCTGATGGTATATACAAAAAATCAACAGACCTGATTCCCATCGGCTCTGCTTAGTCATTGATTCTTTCACCCTGAGGCTTCTGGAGAACACTGGCCTAGCTGTGGTGACTTAGCCAAATCAAACCACTGCATACATTCCCCTGCTCTGGGACCACCCCTAGTCCCACTTCACCAGAGCTCACATCTTCTCCATTAACTAATAAGAACCAGCCATCTTGTTCCTATCAGTTCTCCTTGGGCCTAGGCCCCTTTCTGCTGAGGCTGTAGGGAAGCTCCTGATTATCTGGGGTGAGTTAGTCAAATCCCACAGTGGGGCCAGTTCCCCTGTCCTAGGACCACTACATTTGAAAATCTAAAAGAATTAGATAAATTTTTAAATTCATTGAAACCACGAAATTTAAACCAAGAAGAGATCAACTGCTTTAGCAGACCTGAAACAAATAAAGAATTTGAAACAGCAATATAAAGTGTCCAGACTAAAAATGGCCCAGGCCCAGATGGATTCATGGAAGAGTTTTACCAGAACTTCAAAGAAGATCTACAACCAATACTACCCAATTTATTCGAAAAGATAGAAACAGAGAACTCCCAAACGCCTTCTATGAAACCAGCATTACTCCAATACCAAAACTAGGAAAAGATACACACACGCAAATAAAGATATTGGGCTGGAGAGATTACTCAGTGGTTAAGGGTACTAGGTGCTCTTGCAGAGGACCAGGGCTGGATTCCCAGCACCCACATGGCAGCAAACAACCATCCTAACTCCAGTTCCTGGGTATCCAACACCCTATTCTTACCTCCACAGGTATTGGATGACATGGGTGTGCTTACATACATGAAGGCAATGCATCTATACAAATAATAATAATAATAGTAATAATAATAATAATAATAATAATAGTAAAAGACCTCAGTGTGAAGAATCATGACAGTGAATGGGAAGACAGAGTTCCAGAAAGAGGCATAGTAGGAGATAGGTATTATGAAGGGAAAATGGGATAAAGGGGGATACTTTAACCTGAGAGGGTGTAGGAAGGGTCATAGAGGGGAAGTAAGACATAAAATACATAATGCCTAGATCGTGTGAAAAACTAGACTGAGATATAGTAGCTCCAAGTCCTACTGAAAAATAAACACGCAACATGTATGCAAGTGTATGGATGCTGATGGTTAAATGTGCTTGTGGCTACAAGCACAGTGCCAAGCAGTAGAAACTTCCCTTGGAGTCGTTGGTCAAGATAGTCCAAAAGACACCAAAAATAACACAGGCTATTGCCACAGCCCTTGATTGCTTCCCAGAATGTGAAGGAAAGACCCTATTGCTGAAGACAGATCATTCTCCTGACACAAGATGGGGAAGAGTTGGACTAGAACTGACCTCAAAGCCTCCTTCCTGAAGAGTACCTTTCATGGTATCAGAGGATACACCACAAGCTGTCAAAGGAGAAAACCAATCAGTGATCCTACCTAGCTACAAAGCCTAATAAAAAACAATCACTAGCCAGCAATCTATAGCTGTCTAGTTGGGCCTAAGTTTCACTCAGTGAGAGGGAACTTATGTGTGGCACTGTAGCCATAGTCAAATATACAAGGCAGGAAAGGACATAGTCCTAGAGAAAATTCTTCTTTTGCCACATCCCTAGACCAACATAATTTCTTACTGTATTCTAAATTTGCATCCTCATACTGACAAAGGGTATCTCTCACCACTAATCAAAGTAGCTTCTTTTAGCAACAGATAAAGACTAACAGAGAGTTCCACAACTGGTGAAGTATAGAAAATAAGAGTCCGAAAGATGCTTAACCCTAAGTAACACATCTTCAGTGCAACCTCTATACATAGGAATGAATGCATCTCTCAAGTAGCAGAAGAGATTTCCTTATGCAACAGATGGTGATTCACATAGAAAACCACAAATGGCCAATGTACAAAAAGCAAGAAGTCACAGAGTTCTCCTACGATTATAGGACACCTGTTTCAAACTTCTGCCTCCCAAAGCTCGGGAATCATCACAGAAGTGAGAGCAGAAAGATTTTAAGAGCCAGAGGTGGTAGATGACTATAGGAAACAAAATTTTCCAGACAGCTGATCAGTTTCGCATATGAACTCATGGCAATGGTGATAGCATGGACAAGTTCTGTGCAAGTCAAACCAGACAAAATCCCAGCACAGACATGGAGAAATGGGGAAGAATTCCCAACACAACCTAAGGAACTTTTTGGCAATTGATGGCTACTGGGAGTGGGAGAGATAGTCTCTTATAGGGTCGGGACTTTTTGATAGGTTGACTAGGCTCCAGGGAATGAACCCAAGCTGAGGGACATGTGGAGCCCAAATCAGGCTATAGATTGTAAGGGCCAGGGAGGAGGTACATGGCCATATGGAAATAGAGTCCTACAAGCTCCTGGGACCCTGCTCATGTGAACCTACAATAATGATGTCCGGATGCAAAGGACTCATGCAAACTCAAATAGACAAAAATCCAGTATAGAACTGGGGAAATGGACAGCTAGCCCCAATCTTAGCTGAAGAAGTATTGGCAACTGATTACTGCTGGGTGAGGAAGGGCTGATCTTCCTAAAGAGAGGGACTTTAGATAGGCTCACTAGACCTCAGTAGATGAACCTGTACTGAGGGATGTCTGGGGACACTAATGACACAATAGACCTTAAGACAAACAACAGAATATATGAATTTCCAGGTGGGGGGCTCTATGGGAGGGTACCAGATTGATTGAAATGTTCTATATGAAATACACAAAAAATTCAATAGAAAAAATGCTTCACAAAAGACTACACACACACACACACACACACACATATATATAGTGGAGTGCATTGAATTGGGCTGGGTGTTGTGGAGGGAGGTGTGTATGGGGGGATGTAAACACCCTCAAATTATATTGTATGAAAATCACAAAAATTCAGTAAACAATTGAAAGTATTACTAGACCCAAATGAGCACTCTGGTAATCTCTAAGGAGGCTGAGACTGAAGTATTATGGATTCAAGGCAAGCCACAGCGGTACAGAAATTTTAAGACCAATCTGAATCAAGACCATGTCTCACAAAACAATGGGAGTAATGAGAATTTAATTGAGCTGCCCAATAGAAGATCAACATCAATTTTTAGTAAAAAGCAAATATTATACATTTGAAGTGGAAAAAAATCTTCTACAGCATCAAAATATGAGTACCCAGTGAGAACTTGAGAAAATGTATGAAAGAGCCAAGTACTGAAACCCAGAGCTGACTGTTCAGATAAGCTGTAATGTGTATGTGCATGTGTCAGAAGATGGACCTGTTCAGATGTTGATTCTATCCTAAATGACAAAAATTTTGAAAAATATGACCTAATAGTTTTTATTTTATTTACCAATTGACCAACTGATTGTATAATTCATACAGAAATGCAAAAGCACAGAATATCAATGACAATGTTGAAAAATAATAAAATGGAAGCATAATATTACCCTACAACAAAAAGTATTAACTTCTAATAATCCAACCAATGTAGGATAATTGTTCAGGAACACAAACAGATGGAGTGAATGAAACAGAAAGGCCCAACATTTGAAGTGATGCCAAGAAAATTCAGTGAATAGATGGTATTCTTTTAACAAATACTGTTGATACAATTGGAAATTCATGTGTAAGAAAAAATAAACTTTGTCAATTTCTCATGCTAGTCACAAAAATTAAATAAAATGTATCATCCTTCTTAAAACACAAAACTTCTTGAAAAAATGCAACAAAACAAAGGAGAGGGGATAAGCCCTGTAACATTGGATTAGCTGAGGAACTCTTGTCTTTGAAGACAAAGGCCTGGCCACCGTGCTTCCACTCCATGACAGTGTCCCTTAAAGAATGAAGAGACAAGGTATTGACTGAGAAAGAATACTTGTACATCTAATACATGATAGAAAAGTCTGTACACAAACTATGTGGAGAATCTCAAAACACAATAAAAAGTTAAAAATGTATGAGATTTAACAGGAAATTCAATAAAGAATATAATAGAATATTGAGTAATATAAAAGGATATTGAAGTTCATTAGCTATTATGAATATACAAATCTGAGGTCAAAATGGTATATGAATACAAACTGTTAGAATGAATAAAGCTTAGAAGTCTGAAGTGCTTGTTTATCAAGGATGGAGAAAAAATGGAACTCATACTCTTGGTAGGAATATACAGTTTAACCATAAATTGGAATATCTTCTTGGAAGTTTGTCAACTACCCTAGCTGTATGATCCGTATCATTCCACACTGAGATGTTTATCTAGAGAAGTGAAATCATTTGTATGTTCCAGGAGCTTTCATGACAGTGCACATTATTCATTACCAATGTCATAGCCTTCAGCAAGAAATGAACCCAAATTCAAACCTGTAGGAAAGTAAGAAAAAAAAAAACTGACCCTTACTTGTAAAGAAATGATGTACAAAGTTAAAATGGAGTAAACTTTTTATCTCCACAAAATAATTGATCCATGAACTATGCAACCTGAAAATTGCATATATTATTGTTTCATTTATAGGCAATTCTATGAAAACTAAATACAGAGTGAAAAATGAACCATCAGCTGCCTGAGGATTGGGTAGTGGGAAGAAGAGGGTGATCACGAGGGACATGAAGAAACTTGTTTAGAAAATGGATATCTTCTTGATTGAGATTATAGTGTCATGATATAGTTATCTTCAAGGTTAACCAGTTGCATACCTTAAATAGAGTCAATTAAATATATTCACTTATATGACACTGAAGCACATTACCTAAAATGAGAAATGTTCTAAGAAGAGAAGAACTAGCTGTGGCAGTGTTCTCTATGAATTTCTCTGTGAATAAACTATAGAGATATATTGCCGTTTCAGGAAGAAGGAAAATGATTCTGATATACGATTACAAAACCTATGATTTGACTCAAATATATTTAACATTGTAGTATACGTAGTCTCTAGTCTAAAAAGTAAGAAAATATAATTAAATAAGGCCAAAGAGATGCAATGAAATAGGAAAGAACTGGGACAGAGAGATAGCTCAATGATTAAAATGCTGGTTGCACAAGAACAAGGACCGAAGTGTTAATAAATATCTTAATGTAACTGTAGAAGTGAGGAAAATGATAAGGAACCGTGGGGGTGAAGGAGAAGTTAAAGAGAGAACAGTAAGAGACAGGGGTTATTAAGGGGGAAATGGGGGAAAGGGGCACATTTTTACTGGGGAGGGAGGAGGAAAGATTATATAGCAGGAGAGATAAATACCACTTAGGTTGTAAGAAAAAAACAGAGGGAAATATATTAGTTTGGCCTCAAGAAAAAATACCAATATAATATAATATAATATATATACATATATATATGAGTACATGTGTATAGCTGAAGGTCATACAATAAAAAACACAGTGCTAGGCAGGAGAGACCTCCCTTTGAGTTGTTGGTCAGGGTGGTCCAAGATACTTCCAAAATATTACAGGTATTACCAGAGTCCTTGATTGATTCCCAGAACTTGAAATTAAGATCTTATTGTTGAAGACAGGCCACACTTTGGACTTAGAGCAATCAAGGTGGAACTGATCTGGAAGCTTCCTTCATGAGGTCTAGCTCTCATAGTATTAGAAGATACTGTGCAAACCACCAAGGGAGAAAACCAATTAATAATCCTATCCAGTTGTAAGACTGCAGACCACAACAACGACTGACTAGTCCAACAAATAATCTTTACTGGTGCAGTAGTGATATTTTTAACTTGGGGGTAATCAATAGATGTCTAATTGAATTTAAGGCCCGCTCAGTGTGGAAAATTATGTGTGGTACTGTAGACATAGCCAAGTATGCATGACTGCAGAGGCCATAGATCCTAGATATAAACCTACTTTTGTCACATCTCTAGACCAATATAAATGCTTAATGTATTCTAAATATGCATCCTCATATTTACAGACAAGTGGACCTCTCTCCATTCATCAAAGAAGCTTGTTTTACAATAGGTGAAGATGATTACAAAGTTCTACAACAGGTCAAATGCAGGGAATGAGTGTCTGTGAGGTGCCTAGTCTTAAGTGATACATCTACAATGTAACCTGTACACCTGACACTCAGGGAACATAGCAGAACAGGGGAAAGAAAGACTATTAATACATCTCTGTACTCCCAGCAGCAAAGCTGCCTCATGCAACAGATGGTGATTAACCTGGAAAGCCACAACTGACTGAAGTGCGGAGAATAGAGACTGCAGAAAACTTATCTCTTGATAGGACACCTATATCAAAAGTCTGCCATTCAAGGCTCAGGGACCATTGTGGAAGAGGGGGTAGGAAATATTTTAAGAGCCAGAGGTTGCTGATAACCAGAAGGAAACAGTTTTCCGGATGGCTTGGATGTTACTCATATGAATTTATAGTAATGGTGACAGCATGCATAAGACTTGTGCAAGCTCAAGCCAGACAAAAATCGAGCATAGATGTGGGAAAGTTTTGAACTAACCCTAACCCTAGTTCAAAAACAATTAAGTATATTTACTGGGATAGGGAGAGTTGATTTTAAAGATGTGATGCTATATAGATTAACCAGGCTCCAGTGGATCTATGATCACAAAAGGACAATTGGGGACACAAACTTGGCCTTAACATATATGACAGGGCACATGAAATCTGGTGACGAGGGCTATAAGAGGTGTGCAGATGGGAAAGGTCTTAATATGATCAAAATACATTGCATGAAACTCACAAAGAATTCTAAAAAAAAGTTAAATAGCCAGGCATGGTGGCACACGCCTTTAATCCCAGCACTTGGGAGGCAGAGGCAGGAAGATCTCTGATTTCGAAGGCCAGCCTGGTCTACATAGCAAGTTCCAGGTCAGCTGAGGCTACAGGGAGACACTGTTTCAAAAAGACCGAAAAAAAAGAAAAAAAAGAAAATGTTAAATAACACTAGCATTGAAGCTAAGCTGTATGTAAGCATAAATTTGAATGATGTAAAATATTAATGTTCAATGAAATCATGCTTGGGAGGATACATGACAGGAATTTTTATGGGCATAGTTTGTTTTAAAAGAAGAAAATTCATACTGAAAACTTTGTCAGGGTTGATAGATGTTGGCAAAACTTTTCTTTTGTATCCTGATGATTATTTACAAAACATGTAGGTTAATTTTACTTATAAGGGAGGTAAGATTATTGACACCAAATTTGTAAGCTGCAAGTACTTTTTCTTACATATGTGCGGTTCGTCAAGTGTTGATTATCAATTATAATCATTAGGACAAAAATAAACATAAACCAGAAAAGTCCTCACACACTTTAAATACTATAATCCAACAGGCCCTAAAACAGGGCTTCAGCAGAAGGCGGATGTCGTTATGGGAGGCGAAAAATCTACTCAAAAGGAGAGAGATGCCAGTAACCTGGCATTGTTTCATAAATTAATTTGTATTTACTTTATCTAGAAAGTTAACTTCTGTTTCACAGTGTGACCTCACCTACTATTCCAAGGCTAAAAGGATCATTTTTAGGATCCATGGGCAGTTATAATGAAAAATATTCAGAGAATGGACATGGGAGATCCAAGTATCTACATAATAAAGGTTGCCTGCAAGCTCACAGTATAAGGAGGGATTGAGATACATTTCCAGATGCCAAGTCTGTAATTTAGACGAGTCAAAAGAAAAATCATGGAATCTTTCTGATAATCTGTCAGAGAAGTTTCAAGGCTTAATGAAACTCGGATTTGAACTGAACATTTTTTGGAGCTATTATCTTATCATATCCTTGTAAGGC
Organism: Nannospalax galili; assembly: GCF_000622305.1. Classification (NCBI taxonomy): domain Eukaryota; kingdom Metazoa; phylum Chordata; class Mammalia; order Rodentia; family Spalacidae; genus Nannospalax; species Nannospalax galili. Next base: position 6,471,657 of record NW_008359442.1, on the reverse strand, counting down.
TGATTTATTTTTACTAGTAAGTTAATCTGAAAAAGTAATATAACAAACTAAATTAGATTAAAGGTTATTCTATTGTCCTCATATTTATAAAACAGATACTATTTTGATGTGCTGTAAAATGATCCCTAAAACATCACATGTGCTTTTACTTAATTCTTTTGTTTATTAAAACAAAAGCAAAATTTATAAAACTAAAGATTCTTCAAACTAAAACAACAAAGAATGAGGACCTGTGTTCAAATCCCCACAACCCATGCAAAGTAATCCCTGTGTTCCTACTGGGAGATGGAAGGTGGGGACATGATAATTCACAGAATTCACAGACCAAAAAGCCTGGTTTTACACACTGCCAAAACAATAAGAGCGTGCCTCAAACATAATGGCACTCCCAGACTGGCAACTGAACCTCTGATCACCACATTTATGCCATCCATGGCACCTGTGTGCTCACACTCACACATAAACATGCATACACAGACACACACAGATACACACATGTACCCAGACATACAGGAAAGAGAGAGAGAGAGAGAGAGAGAGAGAGAGAGAGAGAGAGAGAGACATTTAAGAGAAAGAAAAGAGGACAGAAAGGCAATCTAAACTTCAGAGAACTATTTACCTGTTTTCTTTGCATGACAGAGCACAGGTTATTTCCCTTCTTTTAATGACCTGATCATTACATAAAGACTATGGACTGAATTGCTTTTTTGAGACAGGGTTTCTATGCAGCCCTAACTGCTCTGAAACTTGCTATGTGGAAGAGACTGGCCTCGATCTCACAGAGATGGGCCTGCTTCTGTCTCTGCTGAGATTAAAGCTGTGCACCACCAAACCCAAGTGAATGGTTTTTGTGACTGTTTTGGTACCATTGTCTAACAGTGTTAGGGATTTGAATTCATATCTTTTGGGGCATTAGACCCTCAAAAAATGTGCCAGTTCTTATAGCAGCTGTAACCCTAGCAAACAAGTGATTCAGTGGTCTCCTTCTTGTCAAGACTAAAAGTGCAAAGCTCAAACCAAGTCAGTCAGACCAGCACACTTCTTTTAATTCCTGAAAACCGCTGAATTTAAAATGAAGTGTAAAATAGCATTACTGACTCCAAAATGGAATTACTAGGTAGGTGTAGGTATATATTGTGCCATCTCTAGGGTTTAAATAGTAATGAAAAAATTCCTTCAGATCTAAGGCTGGAAACAACTTGATTTATGTTAATGATATTGTGCACTTAGTGTTTTAGAAAAGAATTTTATTACTATCTAAAAGCAGCACTGTATTAAACCCACAAATTAGCCTCTGTTCTGTTTAGAATCTAATTATCTTTATGTAGAGCAAGAGTCCAGAAAGCCAGGGGCAAAGTTTTACCTTTCTAAATGGAAGCCTGAACAGGGAAAGTAATGCCACTAGCTAGACAGTACTCACTGTGGAGTCCACATAGGGCAAGGCAGCAGGTGTGGATACCACAAAGACATGGACTGCCCCCTCAGTGGCAGAAAGGAACGTTCATTTCCCCTTAAGTTTTGGTATTGCTTTCAACCTTCTTAGACTGTAAGCAAAATTAGCTTTTATATTCTTGCTTTTTAAAATCGCTTTTGGGTTTTTAGTTCTAAATCAAAATATATTCTCGTCGTCATCTCTCTTTTAGGCTTTTGTAAAGATCAAGTATTCATCTTCTCTGGACTTAGTGTGAATTCAGTGATTTAAAATTTTTCATATTTTTTATCTTTCACTTTTATGATCTATCAATTATTCTGTGTATTTTCTTAGAATCAATGGTAGAGACTGAGAAAGAAAGACATGCTTGTAATATATCCATTCAGCTATAAACCTGTTTAGGAGACATTACTGAGATATGTTCTTTATCAGAAGTGCATTATCTTGAGTATCTGAACTATTTAGGGGGGCAGATAATTCCCTCTTAGCAGATGGCAGCAGACAGCAGCAAAACCGCCAGAAGGCAGCTTAGTATGCACCCAGAGTACGTTTCCATTCACATTAACAATAAGTTTCTTAATGTTATGGATCCTTCAGAATGTATAGCCTCTTTTATTTTTAATCCCAGGAGCCTAAAGAAATATAAGGAAAAATGTATTCAATGTCAGGTACATTTGGGAGGGAAAAATGGTGAGACATGATTCCTCCACTGTCCTGTAATCATTACTTCACTCTTGGCCTTAGAATGGAAAGCTCCTGTGATCCGGAATCTGCTTCCTCTAGGTAGATATGATGGCAATTATATGGATGGCTGTGTTCATACACTAGAATGGGTGACTCCTGGTGAAATGGATAGAATGCCAACTGTAGTATTCCTGATCTATGTCTAGAGGTCTGGATGATTTTTTGTTTTCCTGTCATCCCAGGAAAAATGACACTTAACAGTGTACTACATTGTTTCCCTTAATTCTTTCACTAATAACCCTGCTTCCAGCTAACAGCAAGGAGGAAATGAGTATTCTTTCTTTTACCGTAGTTTGGATACTCGTATCAGTTAAAATATTTTTATTTATTTTTATTTTATGTGTATGAATAAACTTGCCTGTATCTGCACTGCACACCATATGTGTGCAATGCTTGCAGAGGACAGAAGAGAGCATTGGATCCCCAGAACCAGAGTTATGGAAAGTTGTAAACCACCATGTGGTTACTGGGAGCCAAAACAAGTCCTTTGTAAGAACAACCAGTGCTCTTAACCACCAAGCCATTTCTCGGTCTCCTTGTACCCATTTTCTTTGTTATGCATATGTTCACCACAATGGTTTTTTTTCTAACTATACAGAAGGCTCCAGCATTAAAAACAAGCAAATAGAAACAAAAAAAGCCATCTGCCCTTTGTTTTTTAGTAAAATTAAAAATAGAAGGCAAAACTGATTTTAACATGAGCAAACCTATAGATTGCCTTTAATAAGATGACTCTTTTCCTAATATTAATCCTACCAATCCATGTATGTGGGAAGTCTCTCCAACTACAAGTGTTCTTAGAAGGTAGTTTTTCTTTGTTAACAATCAAATTTAGCCTATTGATGTCACAATCAAGGTATATCATTTGCTCATTACTTAATTCAGTAAGAATTCTGTTCATTCCTGCCATTTCCAGTTCATCCCAATACATCACAGACATGGGTTTCCACAGAGTAAAATGGATATTGTGGTTGATGAGCATCACCATATGGTGCTAACTCTAAGGCTTTAGCTGCCTAATTAATCCTTGCTCAGATTTTCAGGTTTTACTAAGACTGACTCAATTCATCTATACCTGATTTGCATGCAACTATGAGCTAAAATTCTCTCCTGAGGGTAACTTAAAATCTTTATTCTGAATACAATTTCTCAGTTACCAAGATGTTTTCACTTTTATTGACTGAACTGTTTGATGATTTTCTGAAAAGTTCCAAGTAGAAGAAATGTATAAAATTAATGTTTTTTACCAGCTTGTTTTAGAGTTATAAATAAAACTGATTAGTATTGTTATTGGAAAGATATAATGAATTTAATTCTAGAAATAATACAAACTTGATGGGCAGTGAATTATGGTAAAATTTCATTTTGTTTTAAGAGACAGTTAATAACCTTAAAAATACTGACTTTAAAAATGTTGCTGAAATCAGATTTTTACTGAGATCCACCTAAGGTCGAAGCTTGTTATGATTCCATACATAGTCTGTTTCACGGAGTTGCTTCTGAACACTAACAAGGGAGTTTTCAGTCCCTAACCTCATCAGTACAACCTAAATTTCTACAATAGTATTAGTTTTTCTAGAATCACAGGTATGTAAGAACCGTGCTTCTGAGAAGCTCTAGGGCTTGTTCAGAAAAAGCAAAGTAGGATAGGTACCTGGTGATAACACACATGTATTTAAAGGTAGCAAAGGACACTACTCAGATCTCTGTTCCCAAACTTGGCTATTTATTTATTTTTTACAGAAAAATTCATTTTTAATGCAACTAACACTTAGATGTTTGAACATGTGTCTTTAATCTCTATATATCTAATTATTACTAGTCACAGTTGGTTACTTTCTGAGATCCTTGGCACCTGAGCATGGATATAAAGTTATTTAGGAAGATAAATATTAAAAATAATAGTAAAGAAAAAGTTAAAATTAAAGATAAAATAAAATATAAAGTTTAAAAAAAACCTTTCACTTTGATCAACTCAGGTTTTTTGTTGTTGTTGTTTGTTTGTTTGTTTGAGACAGGGTCTTCTGGTAGTTCCAGATTACCTGGAACTTGACCAGACTGACCTTGATCTCACAGAGATCTGCCTGCCTCTGCCTTCTGAGACAAATAACACCCAGCATCAGTTTTTTGTTTGTTTTTTTTAAGACTTCATTGTGTGTGTGTGTGTGTGTGTGTGTGTGTGAGTGCATACCACATGTGTGCAGGTGCTCAGGGTGGCCAGAAGAGGGGTGGGGATTCCTGGAGCTGGAGCTACAGGTGGTTGTGTACAGTTGGACATGGGTGTTGGGAGCTGAACCCTAGTGTTCTGGGAGAGCAGGAACTCTCTTGACCAGTTAATCATCTCTCTAGCCCTTAACTCATTTTTCTACCATTTGCTTGTATTTTTATTGAATTGTTAATAACTGACTAAAATGGAAAATGCAAGGGGCAAGGGGAATGTGAGAGCCAGAAGAGAGGGAGAAGGGCTGCAAAGTGTCACCTTCTGAGCATGTCATGGCCATGACAGTCTTGAACTCACAGCACAAGCCACATAAACCAGACTTTCCTAAGAGTCAGCTCTGGGTGGAGGAAGGCTGTTCACTTTTTCCTGTTCTATTGGCAACTAACAGATTATGGGAAGGGGAGGGGATAGTATCTCATTGTATACCCACTGAATAGCCCACCAGAATCTAATGGATATTAACAAACCCAGAGTCACACAGACAGCCCAATCAAACCGTGTTGGACATAAAACAAAACAAGTACTGGTAAGAATGAGAAAGAGATTTGTAAGGAAGAAAGGGGTCTGGCTGGGGTAGAAGGGAAATAAGAGAGGTTTGGGGAGAGTAATCTGATGTATTACGTATACATATGAGATTGTCAAAGAGCAAAATTTATTAATTAAAAGAGCAAATACATATGCCATGTTTTAAAATCAGCATCTTTTCATAACATAAATATTTTGAGATCCATCTTCCATCTTTAATTCCACATTTTACTTTTCATTTCTGAAAACATATGTAATTTTTCCCTCTTATCTGAACCAATATTCTATATTATTTTATTTTATTATATGTGAACTTTCCAACGATATCTGTGTTTCTTTGGGAGGGGGTGAGAACACAGTCTGCCACTATGAAAAATTATGCAGTCAAGTTTCCCGCATTTGGGGAAACTGCAGGGATCAGCACATCTGGAGCGTAATTGGGAAAACCACCTTTGTGATCATGGTATCTCCCCTGCCAGGTAAATGTAATGATCTCTATTTTTTACTGTAAATAGCAAAGTGGTTGTTATTAATAGCAATTAACTGTTATTTTTATTTACCAAAATTTAATAGCAATTAAGTGTTATTTTCCTTTACCAAAATTTTACTATCAAATGTCTGTCTCTCTTGATTAGAACATGAATAGCCATTACTATTAATATGGGAAGATGTGGTTCTCCTTTTTATTTTTCCAATACAGTAAAATGCCTATAAGAATATTTCAAGGAAGACCTAATTTTCCACAAATAGCTCAGATGATGGATTTCTATAGTTACTATTGTGAACGAATCAAAACCAAATAAATTTAGTTGGTTTTATGTCCGTAGCTTTTAGATTTCTCTCTTGCCAATTGAACATCACTATAAATCTAACAGCAGGAATAGATAAGTGTCACAAGTTCTCTGTATAGTAATTCGAAAATTAGCACAGTGGAAACACTAGCCTTATATCTTCCCCCAGCTAATCAATGGTGTCTTATACACTTTAGTAATAATATAAGAAGGGAGATTTGTGGTTAAACAGCATTTTCTTGCCTGGCTTATGCTCTCTGCTGGGCAGATGTAGTGTAGCTACAAAGAGAGGATGAAATGGCAACCAGCAAGAGTGCACGATTCATGTGATATCAAAATATTGTTGATTGCTAGATTTCTTTCTCAGTAGACTGCACTGTTTATTTTTTTAAAGATTTATTTTTTTATTTCTGTGTGTCATTTATTTCTGTATGTGTGCCACATGCATGCCCACAGAAGCCAGAAAAGAGTTTCTAATTCCCAGGATCTGGTATTATAGGCAGTTGTGAGCCCTATTCAATGTGGCGCTGGGAATTGAATTCAGGTCCTTTGGAAGAGCAGCATGTGGTCTTATCCACTGAGTTATCTCTTCAACTCTTCATTTTAAACACTAAATCCATCAAGTCTACATTAACATGTTTGATTAAAGCAGCACAACATCCCATTGATGGTTTCTGAATAATAATGATGTACTTTGTACCTGGTAAGAAAGTGGATCGGGAAGGAAAAATCGCAAATCTCTAAATGCTCCTCAAAGCCAATCTGAAAACGTATCTGTGTATCTCTCTATACACATATGTATGTCCATATTTATATCTATGTCATCTGTAGCTACAAATGAGGAGAGATGTAAATAGATACTTTTATGGATTTTGTTTGTAGCTTAAAAATAAATTGTAAAGAAATTGAACGTTTAAATTAGCATCCCTAGTTAGTGGTGTTGTTTTGGGAGGATTTAGGAAGTGTGTCTTTGCTGGAGGAAATTTGTCCCTGGGAGCTGGCTTTGAGAGTTCTTAAGCCTTGCCAAACTTCCAGTCACTGTCTGCTCCCTGTACCTGCTTGAAGATGTGATCATTGAGCTTTCTGCTCAGGCCACCTCCCACCACATCATTATAGACTCTTACTCCTGTAACTTTAAGCTCAAAAAAAAGTTTTTCTTCTGTAAGTTGACTTGGTCATGGTGTTTATCTCAGCAACAGGAAAGTTGCTAATACAGAGTTATCAAAATAGTAATATGGAAGTGATCAATAAGCATATGGGAAACATATTTAACATATTTAGCCATCAGGGAAATGGAAATTAAAACTACACCGAGATTCCATTTCACCTCAATTGCAATGACTGTCATTAAGAAAACAAATGCTGGTGAGGATGTGCAGAAAAAAGAAGTTTCCTGCAACAACTGTGGAAATCAATTTAAAAGTTCTTTTGTTTTATTTTTAAAACTTATTTATTGCTGGGCGTGGTGGCACATGCCTTTAGTACCAGCACTCGGGAGGCAGAGGCAGGTGGATCTCTGTGAGTTCAAGGCCAGCCTGGTTCATAGTGAGTTCCAGGACAGCTGGGGCTCCAGGGAGATCCTGTCTCAAAAAAAAAATTATTTATTTAATATCCACATGATTAGGAGAAGAATTTCATTGCAGCCTTAACATATTCAATAGCAATTTCCAGAGAAGGATACATCTCTTTCAAAATTGGTTTTAAATTTTTAGATTCACAGTTGAATTAATACAATATTGAACTCAGTATAAACCCTGTAAGACATAAAACTGAATGAGGTTTTAACCTTTAAAAAAGATCAGAAGTTCTTTTAAAAAATTCCTCAAATGCCTGGCATGGTGGCACACACCTTTAGTCCCAGCACTTGGAAGGCAGAGACAGGTGAATCTTTGTGAGTTCAAGGCCAGCCTGGTCTACATAGTGAATTCCAGGTCAACTGGGACTACAGGGAGACCCTGTCTCAAAACGACCAACCAACCAACCAACCAACCAACCAACCAACAAACAAAATACCAAAACCAGTTCCCTAAAATAGAACCACCAGATGACCAGGCATACCAATTCTTGGAATATACCCAAAGTCAGCACACCACAAAGGTACCCACACATCCATGTTTATTGCCACGCTATTCACAATAGACAAGTTATATATATATAAATTGGAGTTTATTCAATCATAAAGAATGATGTAATTATGTCACTCACAGAGAAATAGAACTAGAGACCATCATGTTAAGCTAAGAACCCAGATCTGGAAAGACAAATATGAAAATTTCATTTACTTATAGAGTTTAGATTCAAACACACACACACACACACACACACACGCACACACACACACATCACACACACCTATGCTCTCAAAGGTGAAAGTGGACAAGAGTGTCTAAAGGGAGAAGTGGAGATGGACAGCCAGCTAACGGGTACAGAGTCAGAATGAGAGCAGAAGAGGGACTAGGGACTGTGTGGGGAGGGGGCAGGGGAGGGCAATGAGAAATGGACATGAGGAAAGTACACAGATGGATACATACATGTGAAAATGTCTTCATGAATCCCACTGATCTTCAGGCTACCAAAAAAATAAAATAATAAACATCAAAAATAAATAAATAATAGATAAATAAATAATAAATAAATAAAACCCAGTTTAACATTTTCCATTGGCACCCAAAACTACTGATCTCCCATCCCAATTTGAGTAAATATTTATTGAGCAAGAATTTTAAGTTCTCATGAAATTAAATTTTCCTCTCAGTTTAATTAAGAACCAGTTTCAAATTCAGGGCATTTGGGCAGAAGGAGCTGTGAATGAAGGATATTAGGGTGGAATTCTAATGTGGGAAGTTGGGCCAAAATTGGTGCTTCATTTTAATTATAGTCATCACACATATAAAAAAGTTTTCTTTCACACAGGAGCAGTTTCATAGACTATTCCAGTTTTACTTTTCTCATGTTAAATTACAACAGGGCTCTTGAATAGGTTTTGTGCCTTGTCTATTTGGCAGTCTGGTGAAACACATGAATCCTTTCCCAGAATAAAGTTATAGAAACCACAAAATATATAAGACTATAATAAAACCAATTATATTTGAATATAACTTATTTTTAAAATATAAATTTGAGATATAGTTCAATATATACTTCTTTATTAATATTTAAAAATGCTCTAGGATTGGTTATAATCAAAATTGTAATTTTAAAGTAGTGAGGAGTGTACATTGTGTTTTGAAATATCTGCATCAACAATATATGAGTTATTTTTATTCATGATACCACAGTAGGGCCAACTAATCTTACTGTAATTTGTTGCCTTCATTTTTTATAAAAGGAAATAGAAAATTTCTATGTAAGAGTAATTAGTAAAGATGCAATATTTATCTTATTTATATTCACAGTCTCCTTAAATGCTGTTAATAAATCTCTGGTTACAAATCCCTTATTTATGCAAAGCTATTATTAATAAGTTTTTGGATATTTTACATTCTGAGGTGTGCTAGCCCTGTTCCAGAAAATACACACATTAAACAGTATCTTGATCAGTCTTTACAGCAATTTTTAAAAGTAAGAATTTAAAGGATCACAGATAAGCAAACTGAAGATAAAGCTAAATATATAAAAATAAATAGTTTATAGAAGTAGAAGGTAGTGAAAGACAGTTTATATAGTAAAATTAAGGGTCAAATTATTGAATTAAAATAGCAAAATCATTAATCACTGTACTTGACAATGGAAACATATGGAAACATTTTTCTTGCTCTACTTTACAGAATACATGTATGCAAATAAAGTTTTTATTGAAAAATCAGAACTAGAACTCGGGTCTTTAGAATTTTATTTTGCTGTTTTTTCCAAAATGAACAAAGAAATGCACACACACACACACACGCACACACACACACACACGCACACACACAATCACCATCTGGTAATTGCTGCAATTCAAGAAAATGTTCTTTCTAAATAGTCCTGTGACAGAGTGCCAATCCTCTGAAAACTGCCACATTAGAAAGGGATTTTCTCAGGAGATCATAGAAGTCATTCCCCAATGAGAAGCCAATGATGAGTAGAATCATCTCCATCTGCTAACTGAAGCCAGTGCTTAGCAAGATTGCACAACCTGTGCTAAAGCTGCATCAGCAGTAAAACGCTCGTTTCTGAGAATCAAGTTCACTCTACTTAACTACATGTGGTTTTGAATAGAATCCACTAAAACTGTGGAATGGAAGACATCATCTAGATATCATCTGGCTCTCAAGACTGATTTTACATCCAAAGCTCTTGAGCTAGTACTGCTAATATTAATTAACTGATTAGCATGTGACTAACGCAGATGAGCACAGGAGGTCAGAACACTCAGTTCAACAAAGTCTTAGAAGTGTTAGCCCATGAACACCTGTGAAGGTGATTGATATTTGCCATCAAGAAACTGCGGCATTTTGTCCCAGGTCTTGAGAGTTACTAACCCTCATTGAGAATCGACAGACATCTGAAAGCTGGACATGAACAACAAAATTTTGAATGATTCATCTTAAGAATTTTGATATAAACTTGCAAGTATTCAGAGTCACTGAAGGAAATGATAAAAATTCTTATAATTAAATTTCTAGTAACAGGATAGAAGAGCCCATGGGAAAAGAGATGATGATGTGTATCAGAGAACATTTAGAAATGAATTTAAAAAATAATATATGAGGGGCTGGAGAGACGGCTCAGTGTTTAAGAGCACTGACTGTTCTTGCAGAAGACCCAGGTTTGAATCCCATCAACCACATGGCAGCTAACAACCATCTGTAACTCCAGTTCCACGGGATCTGATGCCCTCTTCTGTCCTCCATGGGCACTGCATGACATGGGTGTGCTTATGTGCAGGCAAAACACTCATACACATAATATAAAAATAAATATATTAATTAAAAAATAAAAATAGTTATTCAGAAATATCATATCTCCTAGAAAATTCTTCTAGAATAAAATTTACAAGATTAAAACCACTCTAGAAACAGAAGCTTTATGCACAGAAACGGTTGCATGTGGGGTAGAAAGAAGATGGTGGCCAGAGAACATCAACAGCACCTGTGAATGTTGGTGAGTCATGATAACAATTCCTAAAACAGGAAATGAAGTGCAGGGGGATAGGGAAGTCATGTGATTATTTCATTAGTAACATTTTGAAGTTCCCATGAAAGATCTTTGTAATGGGTCCTGAAGAATTATTGAAAACTGGTTTTAGACATCAAAGAAGGTACTAAAATCAGTAATATGGTGATTTGGACACCATAGTCACATGAACAAAAAGAAAAAGTCTAAGAATGGATAAGATTGCAGGGGTGGGGAGCAGAGAAGAAGTAGACCTCCATATGAAAGTATAGGCATGCCCCAGACAGAAGGAGGGAAAACAATGAACGCACTGAATTAGCACAGAAAAGATGTTAACTAAATATTAAACTGCCAAATGAATATTTGGAAACTAAGGAAGATAGAACGAGAGATAAAAGGGAAAAATGTTGTTTTGCAAAAGAATGAAGGATGAAATGTGGCTTAAGACATAGCCAAACACAAGCAATTTTGTAGAAATGATCTCTAAGAAACTGGATGATTTGGACAATTTGGGGTCATTAACTTGTCTTTATGGTCAGTTTGAGGGGCCAGAACAAGATTGTTGTTATTTTGAGGCATTAGTACAAGATAAAAATTAGACATGGGTCTGGAGTGATGGCTGAGGGTTTAAACAGCATTGGCTGCTCTTGCAGAAGACCTGGGTTCAATTCACAGCACCCACATGGTGGTTAAGAGCTGTCTGTAACTCCCATTCCAAAGGATCCAATGCCTACTTCTGACCTCCAAGCATATTGCACAACACAGGTGCATTTACATACATGAAGGAGTGCCCTTAGACAAAAAAAATAAAAATAATAATAAAATATTAAAAAAGAAATTAGATAAGAAAATCTACACTTAATATTTAAGAATGATTTCTAGTTAAGATAAAACTATGATACTTGACTAAGAAGCAAGTTTATGATTTTTGTTTCAGGATGTAGAAAAATTAATAATCTACTTGACCTTTTGGACCAGCAATAGAGATAAAGAGAATAAGGAATGTGTAAAGTAATTAGGCTGTATCCCGGGGGAGAAAAGAAGTCTATACTTAAGAGCAAACATATAAGGTTCATATGTGGAAAAGCATGCAGTGTTTATGGACAAAGCAATGTTCTGAGCCCTTTTTCTGTTCCCTTGGGATAGGCTAACTGGCTCTTTAACAATGCTAAGTGATGATGTCATGCTCTTCCAGTGGAGCAACCTACATCAAACTGGGAAAACAGCTGGTTGGGTCCTGGCATGTGGCTGTCTATGTCTGAAACTGTAGAACAGTGAGGCAGTGCTGACAGACATTATTTACTTATTTATTTATTTATTTATTTATTTATTTATTTATTTTTATATTTATGTGTGTGTACATATATATGTATATGTATTTTTACATATTTATCTACATATTTTTGAGCAAAGGTCTGTAGCTCAGGCTAATCTTGAATTTGATGTGTAGATCAGGATGACCTTGACCTTGTAATCCTCCTGCTTCTACCTCCCAAATGCTGGGATTTCAGGCATTTGTTACTACACCCAGTTTTTAAGCAGTGCTGGGGATCAAACCCAGAGCCTTGTGCATACTAGGTCGGTACTCTTCCAATTTAACTGATTTGATTTAGTTTGGTTGTAGATGTCATGCCAGTGTGGAAAATCATGTCAGACAAGTGCTATATTAATAGATCTGGTTTCTCTTGATCATTCCTACTCAGTTCCTGGAAGTCAAAAATTGTCATTCAATATATACAGACCAAGAGCTATGCTCTCAAAAGCACTTGTTTTTTGAAGGTTCAGTTACCATAAAGTAAAAGATATTTACAAGTTTATACAGCCACCGTGTGAGATATTTATGAACATTATTTTTAAATTTCCATATTGCTTTTATTCAGATATATTTATGAAGTTAATATAATTCTTCATTTCAAAACTGATCTATGGTGCTCAAGGACTATTGAAGTCACCAAAAATGAGTCTGAGGAAGAGAAGGTAGTCAAGGGAAAAAGTAAATAGAATTTAGGGGAATGGGTAAAAAAGTAAAGCTACACTTCAGAGGGGAAAAAAAGTGTTAAATGCGTAAATAGAAAACAACTATCAAAGCAATAGGAAAGAATCAACTCAGATGGGGAGTGTAGTGTTGCTTCCTGAGCAAAGTACTTTGGCAAGCAGGAGTCTGTACACTGTCTGCCCACTGATACAATGCTTTCTTTGTATTAGAAGTGTATTAGTAATTTATATACCACCCACCAAAACCAAGTCCCTCAATTCAGACATCCTACGCATTTTGGGGAGGACTGTTCATTCTGTCTTCCAATGGTTGGGGTTTTAATGAGATGGCTAAGCTTGGTCCTCACTGCTCAAGTCCTGACAAACACAGGCCCTTGGTTCCCCTGCTTTCCTTATTCACGGGAGATGGACATCTGAGTCACACGTCACAGGTTCTTCCCAGTAATCCTCTCACTTTCCAAGTTTTCTTTGAAGAAGAGATCAGGACTCTGGACCTCATTGTGGAAAGGTAGGAGGGAGAGTTGCCTTCGTCCCATGTATCAGTCACAGCAGTCTGTTAGAGATAAACAACATATGAAAGGGAGCTGCGGAAAAGATAGAATCACACTGATGTCTAAAGTTTTCAGTTTCTTTTGTTCCTACAAATTGAGCTTCAGCTTTTAAAACAATCTAAATACACTTTGCTACTTAATTATTTTGAGTTGAGGAGTTTTCTGTTTTTAATAACTGAAAATCAATACTGTTTATTTTTAATTGAGTTTCATTTAGTTTGCTGGATCCTATGAAAGATAAATAATTAATTCATCAAGCTCTGATTCTGTATTGATGATAATTAGGGCACAGTAAAAGTTAAATATTTGTCGTGGTGTATATAGTTTTCAAAATTAAAAACAACGAATAAAATTGTACAAACAGTATTTTACCTAGAAGAATAAAATTGTACAAACAGCATTTTACCTAGAAGAACAAGTTATTTGCAGGTAGTTTGTATTAAAAATGTGCAATTACAAGTCATGTTTGGTGTTTTACTTCAATGTATTTCAGTAAACACCTACATGGAAATCAGCTTGCATTTTTGCTAGGAGGTATTTGACAATAAAAATTCATTTTATTATTGTTGCATAAATGAATACATTTTTATATTTAAATCATTATACTCTACTCATTGTGCTTACATTTCTGTTGATGAACACACAGACCAAAGTGGATATTCTTCCAAAAGAGATACTTCAAATCTCATGTGTTTTGGGATTATATCTTTCCATGTAGGTGTTTA
>NW_008359442.1:6447747-6457474 GCF_000622305.1 Nannospalax galili | reverse complement strand
AGAGGCTTATATATTTGTGACTGCTTTTCGGTTTGTATTTTAATATGGATGTGGTATGTTATATAACATTGGACCCATTCTGTTCATTAATATTTTTCATTTTTTCTAATAAGCACACAAAATAAATCATGTTAACTCATATTAATATATTTATGATAGTTTGCCTAACTTAATTCATTTTTAGTGGACATCTGGGTAGAGTGGAATGTAGCAAAATGCCAACCATATTTTTCTGTTTTGTTTGCTATCAATAACAAACTAACCCACCCCTTTCCTGTGTCAAGGCCCCGAATACTCTAATGACTTAGTTCTTTTACTGCTCTCCACATCTTATGGTGCCAGTATTACCTCAACAACAAACACACACTGCCCAGCTTCATTCTACACACTGTAAAGAGATATGAAAACTGTAAATTTCACAGTTAATTACTCACTCAAAATAGTAAGCATAACAAAAGCTCATAAGTTTTAGAAGAAAATTACACATCATTATTACTCTAAAACAGTATAAAATAATTCCATTCAGAAGGAGGGTCAGGGCAGATGATATAGTTCAGCAGGGTAGCATTTATCTAGCATGTGCAGGATTCTGGGTTTGATCACCAGAATTGAAAACAGAGGAATAGGATGATACATTTAAAGCTTAGTAAGCCAAAGGAGGGCACACGTCATAGTCAACAGTCATAACCTATTTGAAACATCTGTGTTTTCTTATGTCATATTCATTTTTTTATAAGAGTGGCCTGTGAATTGATTTTGGAAAGCTCCTTACTTCTTTCACAATTAGAATTATTGCTTTGTATGTGATTTGTGTGATGGTGAATTCATTAATCCTTCACAGTATTGGTGGAGAGCAGTTATTCTTAAGGTCTTCATAAATGTCAGAAGCTCACCAATATTATCCAAAGACAAAATGATCTGGTGCATGATGTCATCTAAGGAAAGAAATAATAACAGTAAATGAGTCAAAGGCTTGTCAGTTCTGCTAAAGTAATATAGCCAGTATGTAACTTCAGTGATATTTTGAGCATGTTGTTTAGTTTTTAAGTGATCGATTGAAAAATGGTCATTGAGAACAATTATCTTGATAGCAAACAGAGGCAACGTGAGCAACTATAGGCACTCTTTGTATCTGGAAAACAGAGAAATGGAAAAGTGAAGAAGGGGTGTCCATGGTAACAAGCATAAAATGATGTTCCGGAAGGTTGAAAACATCTGCTGTTGATTTTATTCAAATATTGTTTGTTAAGTTGAGAACACTCTTTTGTCACACTTTGAAGCAGCCATTCACTGAAGCAGAGGAGGTACTCACTTTAGAAGGTTCTCTCTCCACCTATCTCTCCACCATATACAATCTCACCACCTAGCTACATAACAGGATTGGGTAAGAGGAGTAGCTGAGATGTCTTTGGAACCACATGTTCCCAAATATTTTGGTTTCTATCTATATGGAGCAGAAATAGCTATAATGTAGGCAAGAAGTAAATATGGCAGTCTAATGAAATAAAATATTATTTTGGACAGGTAATTTTTGATAGGATCATTGTATATATTTTCATTCTGGAAAAAAAACAACACTCATCAACTTTATACAAAGAACCATCAATAGAAATCAGACTACTGAGTGTTCTCAGAAATCAAGAAGGTACTGAATACTTAGTGCATCTTAACTTAGTTATCTAGGAACCATTCTATTTGTGAGATATAAAATCTGTCTTGTATGCTCTTCTGTTTCAAATTTAATCCATGCTGTATTACAGAGCTTGCATTTAAAGGTGAAGCACTTTATGAGTTGAGCAGATGGTTCTATTACTATACCACACTTGAGTTACTTAAACCTGCAGCATTGTTTATACAGAAGTTATCTTAAAGGCACCTCAATAAGGACATGAATAACATATTTTATGAAATGTCAGAAAAGGCTTATACATACATATATATATATATTACACAGATATGAGAAAAATAAAACTAGTCCTACGAATTTCATATATTTAAATTATCTATGTAATATAAGCTGACCAGACTCCTGTGGATGAACTGAAGACATCTGAGGACACAACTTGACTTGATAGGCCTTAACATATATGATAGAATACATGAGATTTAGTCAGGGGGCTATGGGAGGTACAGATTGGGTAGGAGGTCTAAATATGATAAAAGAGGTACTATATGAAATACACAAAGAGTCAATAAAAGTAGTTTTAAAAATTATTGGCATAAGCTACCTTTTATGTTTATTACACAAATTAGGGCACATTTAATGAAAAAAAATATTATCAGTTTTGGGTGTATGAGTTTCCATATAGGAGTCCCATCCTACACTCTACAGTCTCTTATACTCCAAATTTGGCCAGTTGTGGCCTTCTGTGTGTATCACACATGTACATTCCATGTACATGGAGGCCTCAATGGTGAGAATTGAAGGGTGCATTAACTCTCTCTCTACCCCTTATTCTGCTATGTTCCATGAGCCTTATTTGTAGAGATTCATGGACCATAGTGGAAGAGGAGGTAGAAAGATTATAAGAGCCAGGACTGAATTCATGAACACAGGGAGGTGGAGGCTTCCAGGACACTGGAGGCTTGCTCGTGTGAGCCTGTGGCAGCCATGGGTATTGAGCTCAGGACCCGTGTCAGCTCAACTAAACAAGGGCTGAAAGGGGAAGTAAGAAATAGGTTGTGGGCCAGCACTAGACTGAGAACTATTTGAGACTGATTGCTGCTGGGTGAGGGAGAGTATGGCTTACATATGACCAGTGGATGGGCTGACTAGACTCCAGTGGATGCATTTACACTGAAGGATATTTGGGTACTAACACCTGAATAAGACTCAGCATGTGCCGCAGACTGCATAGGGTTCATTGGAGGGCTAGTAGTAGGCATGGATGGGAGAGGGGGCTCTGGATTTGAGTGGGAAATGTTCTATGAAATTTAAAAAGCTCAATACTATATATGTATGTATATATATATACATGAACAAAAAACAAAAAAGCTATCACTTGTGTTCCAAAGCTTAAATATATGTGAAAATACATTCAAAGGTTGGTATTGTTTTCCTTGCATGTGTAAGTAATAGTATAATTTTTCTTTAATGGAATGCATTTTTATTTAAAAAGAGGAAACTATTAACAATGTTTAAAGTTCATAACAAGTATTACATATAGAAATCAACTTCAATAAGTAAAAGAAATGTTTAAATAATTTCAAAATGATAAGAGGAATGTTATACCTTACCTCTCAATTTTTTGCACACCATGCTTTATGCCTGAAATACAAGGTAAAATGCAGAAGATAAATCTTTCCTCAGACTTTCTGTGATTATTGACTATAAAAGAACCTGGCAACAGGCCCTCTTTTCCTTTGCAATGTTTTAGGTAGGAGGGTCGCAGAAAGGGAGTTAACAGAAGTGTCTGACTATCTGGGGCTTCCTCTGCCTTGAAGATTTATTTAGTAACATGGAAGCCACTCTCCCTTAGTTCTGTGTGAAGTGATCATGAAAATTTATTGCCTATTAGGACTGAGCATCTAATTTGTGCTGACTTAAAAATAACATTGTTCATACAATTATATGATATGATTTTACTGTTCTAGGGCTTCTAAAGAGTATCTCATGACGCATTATGTATAGTTGCAATGCATTTATAGATATACATGGTTAATACCCACATATGCAGATATGGGCATATCAGGAACAGAACATTATCTAAGTGATGAACCATTGCCATATTTACCTCATACAAAGTCAAATCTACATCCTTTTCTGTACAATCTTTCAGTCAGTTCTCTTCTTCTACCATGTGGATTCTGGGAACCAAACCCAGGTTGTCAGGTTGTTAGCAAGTGCTTTTACCATTGAGCTATCTCTCCAACCTCAGTGTAAGTTCCCCTAATATGCCTTTCTTTTTTAAACTAGCTTGTGTCATTTTTCGTATATTAATTTTTTCCAGTACAATCATGGGACAAGAAATAATTTTGCATCTTTTGATTTTCAACATTTTGGAACAGGACCAGAAATTACTCAGAAAACCAATACAACAAATATTTACAGTAATGTTTGGGAGTCCAGTAAAAGGCATTTAACTGGATTAAATAGCAATCTGCCCCCCATATTCATATACATTCTTTGGTGGTTTCCTATCAAATATTGTCATATTTTTAATTCTTTGTATGTATACACACACTCATACACACACGTGCTCATGTGTGTGAATATTAGACAGTGATGTACTGAGGGAGATGAAAGGGGAACTCAAAGCCTACTGATATTTTAGAAATTTTTCAAGGAACTTAGAGGCTGGAGGCTGATGCATGGGTTGATAAGAGAGCTACGTGAAATGCCGATTGACTCAACATATGGAAAAGTGTGGTCTGACACGAATCCAAATGCTTAAGCCTAGAACTCAAAGAGATGAACCAACATATTTGAAATATAAAGGGGGGGCTTGCTGGTTATTAAGGTTTGGCCAATGGGAGAGTGGGGCTGCCTGGAAGAATTTCAACTCTGTCTATAACGCATTCAAGCTCAAGTTGAGTGACTGCTGGCTAAAAGAAGGATATTGAGTGTAATTAGCTTTGATTGAATTTTTGGTCTCTTCCAATGACAAAATTATAACAAAATGAAAGTGAGGAATGGAAATCAAATCCAATAATATGATACAAATCACAGTTTTGTGATACAATTAGTCACTCTTCTTCATTGGAATAGAAATAGCTACTGCTTTTGTTTTGTTCTGAGAAATTTGTTAATATCATTAATGAAATCAGTGCTTGGTTGAATTTATATTTTAGAAATATGAATAAAACACAGCGTTTATATGTTCCTGTAAATATAATATTTATCATTTCATCTCTATTTCTTCTTCTAGGAGTTTGGCATTAGTTCATTCAATAGATTTGCTCCAGTTATAACGGCCAAAACAAAGAACAAAACTCTACCCAAATTAAGACTATGTCAAACATTGCATTTGCTATTCTTAATAAGTTGGCTAAGAGCCAGCAAGTAACACATCACCATTTAAGCATAAAAGTAAGCAAAATTACAGAATAAGAAAATGAGAATAAAAATGCTACTTACTTTAAATTTGCCTTCTCTTCTACAGCCCGGGGAACTACCCAATTCTCTGGTGAATTTTTCTGCCCCTTTTGTGTTGGTGATGGTATTTTTCTTTATTCTTGTTTTTCACTTTGCTTTTTCCTCTTTCCACATCTCTCTTCACTTTTTCACAGCTCTCCAAACTATCACCTGTGGTTTGTTAGCAATCCAGAGTAAGGCAAAGGCCTGGCGAGCGGACTTGGGCCCACCTATGGGAAATGGTGAGGTGAGGGTCTCCTTTTCTGTTGTCATAGTGGAGCTGAACTAGAGAATGTTCCAGGGACACAAGAGCTCTCCCAGAAGAGTTTGCTAAAACATCTGCAGCTTCACCTCTTCTCAGACCTATAACCTTGATTTTTATCAAGTTCAAAGTATTTCAGAAGAAAGAAACGAGAGAAGGAGCTGTAGGCACAGTGGGATAGTTAATGACAGGCTAGTTGCTCTTAGTTTAGACTTTGCTGGTGCAGAATGATCAAATGGTGTCTGGAATAATATAACATTTCCTGCCATCTTTCCCGTATCTCCTCTTTCTCTTTTTTACTTTATCAATTTGAAAACTTCTCTAGGAAAAATAGAAATTTACTCTAAGATAGCGTTTCATTCTTTATATTGTGAAGAAAGAGAATTTATGATACTGTGTTATATTTTCCAAAATGAAAGAGAAGAAAAAAGAGGCAATTGAATCAGGGCAGAAACTAAGTAAAAGATGCTTTTTTTTCCTGAATGGACAATGAATTTATTGCACACAACCAAAGCACTAGGTACTCATAATTCAGGAAGGTGGTCCCTCAAGGACCTTCTTCTTTTGTGTGTATCCAGGTAAGGACTCTAGGAATCAAGACACGTATGTTTTTAAAAACTGCTTTCCCTGACTATGACGTAGGATAATGTGAGCTTGGACAGAGAAAATCTTTCAGCATCCAGATGGTTGAAATTAATTTGTTTTTTGCCTCTGTGTACCAAGTAAGCCTGTGAAATACTTCCTTCTTATTTCTAGAACTAAGAGCTCACTGGGATTGAATTCGCCAGGTCTGTTGGATGAGGGACAGATTACACGTAATAGAAAATTGTGCAATAGATACAGGTAGAAGAATATTATACAAAAATATTTAACATACCTGATATGATATGCAAAAATTAATAAACACCACACAAAATTGTGAAGGGACTACAAGAGTTCATCACAATCCCCAAATATCAAATTACATTAACAAATTTATTTTTATTTTAAATTATGTGTGTGTGTATGTTCTCATGCGGGTTTATGCAGTGCCCATGGAAGTCAGAGGAGGGCATCAGATTCCCCTGGAGCTGGGGTAGTTCTCAGCCATCTGACATGGGTGCTAGTAATGAAGCAATGGTTCTTTGTGAGAGGAGTAGTCACTCTTAACCTCTGAGAAATCTCTACAGTCCCAAATTACTTTTCATAATGTTGTTTATATTTTAATGCATGATAGAAAGTCAAAAGTAAACTCATCTATATTTCCATGCCATAAGGGAACGTATAGAAAATGCAACATTAATTTAGATGGCCAGTTGATATTATCTGGAAATAAATCTCCTGAAGTATATTTTAATTACTAATCAATGCACAATTAATTATAACATTCATAGATCTGCGCTGGTCATTTAAAAAATTAGGACTATTCTCAGGAACATGTATAAATAAACTTACTACATCAGTATCCATAGGCTAGTTGACTCGAATATTAGATAAATCTCAGATATGTCTCATTAAATATGAAAAGTCATTGTGCAGTTACAGGTAAACATACAATGAATTTTGTCACAACATTTGATTACAAGTTTTGCTAGTCTTTGTAAATTCCAGGTGTATGTTGTCTAAAAATTAATTTGTAATAATAAAGTCAGAAAAGCTCTTAAGATGTTCTTATTTTTCTCTCAATTTTCTGATGGTAAGAGTCGAGATATCTGGAAATGGAAGATGGGTTGCTTAAAATGTATAATATTCCTGTTTCTTGATATCAAACAAATAGAACAAAACCAGTCACTTGATGCCTGGAGCTACCAATTCAAATCACAGTCCTTTATTTTAATAATTTTTATTTATTTTAAAATAAATTCACTTATTTTATGCATTCATTTTATAATATACAATTGTCTTCGATTCGATGAATGAAATTTTTCTTTTTCATTCCTGGGTGATATACACAAGGTTACTGGAAATTAGTGTTAACATTAAACAGAAATCTAAAACATACCATCAAATTTGATTTACCTATGTAAGTGTAGCCTAACACTTAAATACATTGCTTCAGTCCATCAAAGCATGAGATCTTGACCTGCTGTACCTGGTCCTTTGCTTCCTCCTCTGCAAGCTACAGTGAAACAGATACTTACACAGCTCAAGGTCTGGAACTATTCAGATAAGCTCAACAAATACTCAGCACATGATAGCATTAAGACACATTAAACATAGATCTGCCACGTATCAGATTCTTACTTTAAGTTAAATGACCTTATAAGAGGCTCACTTGATGCAAAATTTGACCCTATCTATTGTCAGTTGAATTGTCTTCACACAGAAACTAAGAGTTCCTAGAAGGACCAGAGGAAGAAGTTCATGAAGAGGAATAATTTGAGACATGCTAGCATGTGCTCATTGAAATCAACAAAAGTGTCAAAGAAAAAAATAATATACATGTTTGTGTACATATATGTATATATATGTGTAATATGTATTTATTCCTTTTAAGAAAATGAGTGAGACTAAACTATTTAGAGTTTAGATTACTTTTAAATCATGTCTTTAAAAAGCACAAAAAAGCAAATGGGTGAGTTATATCCCCACACTTGGCTGTTTTTACAGGTCAGTTATTTTGCTAAGAGGGTCTTTGTGGCACTGCTGGCTTTTAGAGGACACCAGTATCCCATTCTGTAGTTCCTTTCTAATCCTATGTTGGGGAACTAACTACTTTGGGTTCCAAGTTGGAAAGGATAAGGAAATTCAAGTGCAGAATATGTGGTGGTTTGAATGAAAATGTCCCCCATAGGCTCCAAGTATTTGGACATTTTGTACCCAGGTGATGGCGCTGTTTTGGGAGATTTTAGAAGGTGTGGTTATCCTGGAGGAAGCATGTCACTGGGGGTGGGCTTAGAGAGTTCTTAATCCTTGTCAGATCTCCAGTCGCTCTCTTGCTTTTGTGCCTGAGTGATGATGTGAGAGCTCAGCTTCTGCTGCTCCTGCTCCAGCCACCTCCAGCCACCATGCCTCCCTGCCATGACAGACTGTAATTCCCCTGGAACCGTAAGCTCAGATAAACTCTTCCTTCTATGAATTGCTTAGGTCAGTGTTTCTATCACAGTAACAGAAAAGTGACTAATACAGAGTATTTGGAATTACAAAGTGTTAATAAGAAATGTTTTCTGCAAATAAAATTTTATTAATTATTTGAGAGTTTCATGCAATGAATTTTGACCATATTCCCTGTTCCCCAACTCCACCTAGATCCACTGTCACCCCCACCCACCCATAATTGTGTTCTTTTTTTCCCATCAAGTCCAGTTTGTGTTGCCCCATTACTAGTGAGTACAGAACCAGTCTTGTTGTTGGTTCTATCTACAGGGGGCCATAGCCTTAAAGAAAACTGACTCTTCCTTACCCAATGGCTATCGTGTACAACTAGCTCCTTAGTAATGAGTGGGACTTCATGTCTTCTCCATGCTGGGATTCTGGCTGGCTGGGCTTGAGCATGTCAGGTGCATGTTCTCACAGTTGCTGTGAGTTTATATGTTTCACAGCCCTGCTGTCTCTAAAGCACCATTTCCTTGTAGTTACCCACCACCTCTGGAACTTACAGTCTTTACACTCCCACTTCTGCAGATTCCTCAGCCTTGGGAAGAGAGGTGAGATTTAGATGTACCATTTAGGCCTGAGCACTCAGCAGTCTTTTTCTGCACATTGACCAGTTGTGGATATCTGTGATACTTGCTTTTTATTGCAAGAAAAAGCTTCTTTGATGAATGCTCAGAGATACCCAATGTATGGGTATAATAACATGTCATTAGGAATAATTTTAGTACTATATAAAAACTTACTAAAGTACTAGAAGCAGGTTCCCTCATAGGGCCCATTATCTATCTTGCCCCAAGTTCTTGGCCCCCATAATTGTGCCAGATGTGTTCTATCTGGTGGATCGGGCCTTAAGTCTAATTAGATGTTTGATTAAATCTAACTAGATGTTTGGTTACCCCCATAACTGTTGTGCCACTATTGCACTAGTGAGTATATCTTGCTAGGTCAGTTGTTTTTGTAGCTGGTAGTGTTCACAACCGTGTAAGTTTGAGAATTACCTTTCTCTTCTGGTTGCATGCATAGCAACTTTCCACACTGTGGAAGCTAGCCAGTAGTGATGAAACTTCCAGGTCAGTACCCAAATGATTTCTCCATGTTTTAGACTCAATTATGTGTTGTCTCCCAATAGAGTCTTACAGACAAGTTTTAGAGGGTCACCAAGAACAATGGTTTACTTAGTCAGCAGTGGGCAAAAAAATTAAATCTAAGTCTGGGCTTATAGAAATAGAGGTGATTTTAAAAGTCATCCAATGCAACATTACATCACTGTCATATTAAAAATATGACAAATCTGAACATTTTTACTTGTGTTTTCC